>NC_044923.1:10523158-10602363 GCF_003576645.1 Ipomoea triloba | reverse complement strand
AATTGATCGTCGTCCTTCCAACATCATTGATTGCCACCAAAAAAATTGGGTAGGTGTGCACTTTGATTCCTTGAAAGCCGGTTTGCGCATCCCCTTTGACCCATTCCTTGTTGACTTCATGAATTATTACAGCATAGTTCCAGGTCAGATAGCACCCAACGCACACCGTATTCTTGCATGCTACCCTCAGATTTGCAAACGCCACCAACTGCCTTGTACACTAGAACTCTTCAATTTTCTCCATCTGGTAAAGTGCATGGGGAAGAACCATCGCAACGGTTTTGTCATTATCCAATGTCGTGGGACAGCTGGGAAAGTTTCTGACTTGCCTGACAACAACCGTAGATGGAAAGAAAAATTTCTTCGGGTTCGTTTGGATGGTGATCTTCCTTTCAAAAATGAATGGTCTCGTCGGATGCGTAAGTGCGTGGTACCCCTTGAGACTCCAGAGATTCACATTGCTGTTGAGAAGATTAAGTCTGAATGCTATTCTTGGGAGATTTACCACTCCGCAGAGGCTTTTGATGCAGCTCGACTCCCTGCTCCAACTTACGGGGCCCAAGGTTGGATCTTAAACAGTTAGCACATGTCTCTCCTTTTTATCTTTGATTCCTCACACGATTTGTTATTTCTTATTAACATCCAGGAGCGCCGGATATTGATCCTGAATTAAAGGAACTGCTAGGTGCAGGCGCAAGCGGGAGTAGTCGACCTGGATTGCCAAAGATTATTTTGAAAAAGAAATTTGTACCTCCTACTATCCCCCGTTATGAATTTGGTAGCCCTGGCTTTCCTTCTGCTCCGTTTCCCCCTAAATCACATGGGAAACGTCCCATAGGTGAGGTTGAAAGTGAGGTGTCGGGGAACGCTTTTGCCACTTGTCCTAACCTCGACGGGGGGTCTCCACTTGTGAGCGCGTTGACCCGCGCACCAGTTGATTTGCGAAAAATGTTCGATCTGCTACTCCAACTGAGTCCTCCACCCTCGGGCATCGCCACTTTGTCCAACGAAAAAGTTGCTGAGCAGCTAGCCCATCACCTAGCTAACGTACTTACTCCAATCATTGAGTTGCTGATCTCTCTTTTCTTCGTTTGGTACTTTCTAAACTGTGGTTTATGATCGTGTTTATGTCAGGTTGCTAGCACAGGCGCCGAGCTGTTCCTACGATGCCAGCTTACTGCTATAGGATGGGAAAAGGAAACACAATCACTCAGGGCCACCGTGAGGGATCAGGAAAACCAACTCGAATCTCGTCGAGAACAAATATCCCATTTGGACGCCCAACTCTATTCTTTGGGACAGTATCCAAATTCCGATCAGTTTCGTCGAGATGCCATTGCTTATTTCGTATCTCGACCATCCAAGGTGCCCGGTCTGTTATCTGCTTTATGTCCCTCCGAGGATGCGGCCATTCCTTTGTTCCATATGTTCCGAGAAGACCCAGTGATATCAGCGATGATACGTAAGGTGACTGCATGGGGTTATCTCAAAGGAACAAGGGGCATGCAACAAACTTTGTATCACATATTACAAAATGCTCTCCCTGAGGATTGGGAATCGGTTCGTACTGTTCTGCCCGAAGATCTGACACCTCCTGGTCCAGAGCCCTTCAAGAAGCCTCCGACGGGTCCTTCCTCATCGCGTGGTCAAGATCCATGATTGTTTTGTCCTCCATAGTCGTAGTTGCTTGTTTGTGGAGTGTGATCGGGAGACCGACCCCGCTTGTGTCGGTTGTACTTTTAACTTTGCGTGTATGAATCATTTCCTTCCTTCACTTTGTCATTACGTAACATGTTGTTTCCTTGATTGGGTGTTTGCTCGTGGACGCCATTGGTTGATTTGTCGACAGATGCCTCACATCCATGTGGTCAATTGACATATCACTTTGTCACAAGTTACTTGACATCAGAGTGGTTGGCCAAGTGTACGTTGCCATCCAGGTGGCCGATCGTCCGTTGCTCCTCATCCAAGCGATTTGTCTACCGATTGCTCGCCATACCGACATAGATTGTTTATCGTCCAAGTGATTGGTCAAAACACGGTAGATTACTACACACCAAGTAATCTGTCGATATGCAAGTGGTTGTTCAACATATCACTCTGTCAATGGCTTTATGTTGAAGTGGTTGTTGTCCGTTGAAGGTGGCTAGGCTTCCCAGCGGATGATCGACCAGATTGCATAACATTCAAGTGGTCGAATCGCCCGTCACACAAAGTGCTTAGTAAACAGGTGTAGGTTGATTGGCGTCCACAAATGCTTCGCTCGTCGGTGCAGGTTGTGCTTAGTTGGCTGGGACAGGTTGATCGGCATCCACAAGTGTTTCGCGTTGGTGCGGGTTGTGCTTGGTTGGCTGGTGCAGGTTGATCGGCATCCGCAAGTGTTTCGCTCGTCGGTGCAGGTTGTGCTTGGTTGGCTGGTGTTGGTTGCTTGACTCCCAAGATGTTGGTCGACTGATCAACCATCTTGCAAATTCCTTGACATAAATAATATTCAAGCTTCTCTATGCTTTCTTGCAGTTTTTCAAGTAGTACATTCTCTTATCTCTTCAAGCTTCTCTATGCTTTCTTGCAATTTCTCAAGTAGTATATTCTTCCATCCAACTCTCGCTGCTAACAAACTTGCACAACTTGGCTGCTCTGATGGTTACATTTACTCGTGCATGTCGAACAAAACCCCAAACGAAGATTCAGGTTGAACAAAACCCCAAACGAATATTCGTGCAGGTCAAACAAAACCCCAAACGGAGATCCGTGCAGGTCGAACAAAACCCCAAACGGACCGTGCAGGTCGAATCATAACCCCAAACGTGCAGGTCGAACACAACCCAAACGAAGATTCGTGCAGGTCGAACAAAACCCCAAACGAAAAATTCGTGCAGGTCGAGCATAACCCCAAACGTGCAGGTCGAACAAAACCCCAAACGGATCCGTGCAGGTCGAACAAAACCCCAAACGGAGATCCGTGCAGGTCAAATCATAACCCCAAACGTGCAGGTCGAACACAACCCCAAACGAAGATTCGTGCAGGTCGAACAAAACCCCAAACGAAAAATTCGTGCAGGTCGAGCATAACCCCAAACGTGCAGGTCAAACACAACCCCAAACGACGATTCGTGCAGGTCGAACAAAACCCCAAACAGAGATCCGTGCAGGTCGAATCCTAACCCCAAACGTGCAGGTCAAACACAACCCCAAACGACGATTCGTGCAGGTCGAACAAAACCCCAAACAGAGATCCGTGCAGGTCGAATCCTAACCCCAAACGTGCAGGTCAAACACAACCCCAAACGACGATTCGTGCAGGTCGAACAAAACCCCAAACAGAGATCCGTGCAGGTCGAATAAAACCCCAAACGAAAATTCGTGCAGGTCGAACACAACCCCAAACGAAAATCCGTGCAGGTCGAACACAACCCCAAACGAACGTGCAGGTCGAACACAACCCCAAACGAACATGCAGGTCGAACAAAACTCCAAACGAAGAAGTCTAAGACTTGTAGGATCCCATGGTCAGACAGCTGACCCATTCTTCCATGCATCTTGGTAGTCCACCCGACCAGCTAAGCCTTCCGTTCCGCTTGTAGTGCGTTCTTTGAGCCGCTTCTTTGTAATCATTCGTGATGTTTGTCGATCATGGTTACCTCGAACCCCCAATCGGAATTTAGCACTCTTTCGAATTCGATCGAAAACACTTCTGCGTTGTATGACGTCATCCTGTCGATGCTTTTTATGTTCTTCTCGATCTAGTCTTTGCGTACGATTCGCCAATCGAACTTCCTCTTGGTTGCTCCCTTGAGGTTGTAGATGCGACTGTTGTGCATCGAAAAGTTGAGGCATTTGTTGTTGAGCGATAGGACTCTGAGGGTTCGTCGTCATTCGGGGGGTGGGTGTCGTAACATAGTACCCAAGAGTTCCCAGCCCTGGTTGGCACATCGGTGTGGGTCCATGTTGCGGTGCTCCTTGTATTTGATTTCCTCCAAATATACTTGGCGTTGAGGTCAACGTTTGGCCTACTGGCAGCAACATGGCACATGTAATTGTCATTCGAAAGTTTGTTTGTCCAGCATGTAGGCCTTCGCTCGAACCAACCGGTTGGGTTGGTTGTATGTTTTTTCTTGACGGATTGGACGTGAGCTCGTTGTTCAAGTTCCTTGACCGATCTAATTGTTGACGTAGATCGTCCTCTAGAAATGCTTTAGTCATCTGACGGGTTGAATTTCTCTTTCGCATGTGACTTCGGCTACGATTTCTCCTGTTGTTCGTCATTTTAAGATGGATAATAGTGTAAAGAAATAAAAGATAACGGGATAGAACAGAGTGACTCGTTCAATCCCCACGGACGGCGCCAATGATAGCGTAAATGTAAACGGGTCTACGATTACGCTACGAATACGTGTGTTACGTGTGGTGAAGGATGCCGCTCGGCCGGTCAATCGGTCGCTCTACCGGTTGACGACTGAGCGGTAAGAAGCTATGTCGCTCTACGGGTGACGAACAGTAACAAGGAGAGAGCAAGAGAGACGAATGAGCAAATCACAAGTGCATTAGTGTAGTACTGATGAGTTATCCCCCTTTCTCAGCGAGGGGAATTAGCCCTATATTTATACAAAGTGGATTCACTATGCACATGGTGTCTGATATGCAAGTGGAGGGCATATGGGCTGTCACTCCGCAAAATGCGCATCGGTTTGCTCGAAGTGGTTGAGTTACTCGAGGTGATGAAAACACGGATCCCTTGTTCCCGAAAAGTTGTCGGTCGTCACATCAAGCAACTGTTGCGCTCGTGAGCCTCCAATCCACAAGGTGTGTTGCTTCCGATCATGCGGCCGACGGACCGGGTGACCGTCGACGGACCGGTTGGGTGACCATCATGTATATATAGGTCCACCTTACAAGGTGGACATGGGTCCACATAATAATTTGCCGATGGATTTCACTCAAGCCTACATTTGAAAGTTGAAACTTAAGATTAAGAAGAGTAATTAATAATTATTTCCTTATTTTACCTTTCAAGTCTTAACAAGGAAAAAAAGAAATACAAAAGGTCAACCAGCATGAAGTGACTCTCCCAAATGGAAGGTCATGGGTTCGAGTCTCAGTGGGGTGATATTGACTCGTTAGGCTAGCTTGAATAGGTTGAGAAAATATATATGGATAGATACTACATGTAACAAAGTCAATAGTACTAAAAAAAAAATAAGGATCTTCTGTCGTCCATTTTGCCACATCACCCAATATTCTCTCACATTATCTAAGAAATAACATCCTCGACCCCTCTTTTTCTTCATAGCTAAGGACCACCATTAAAAGGGCGTTTGGTTGGAGGGAATTACAATTTCATTCCACTTAATTCCCACCATTTCATGGAATTAGAATCCCATGGCCCCCAATGAGATTTTAATGGATTTTAATTAGGAAGTAAAAAAAACAATGATGAGACAAAATTACCCCTCCCTTTTTTAACCTAGAATTGATGCATGATATTCCCTTGTAAATTATAGTGTATGCTCATTTAAATCTTTATATGCAACAACTATTCAAAATTTGCATTCTTTATATGCATTGTTTAATTATATACAACAACATTCATATATGTTCCTTTGAATTCTTTATATGCAGAACTCTTCAAAATTTGCATTCTTTATATGCAACAACTCTAACAATTTGTGAATTATTTTGTCAATAGTAATAATAACAACAACAACAACAATGGGCATTTTGGACTTTATACTACTTTTTCCCTCTCAATTCCCATGCATACCAAACATTGGAATTGAAATTCGTAGTAATTTTATTCCTGCAAACCAAACCCTGGAATTTAAATTCCACTTTATTCCGCGTCATTCTTTTCCCATGAAATTTCAATTCTTTTCCCACCTAATTCCTTCCCTCCAACCAAACGCCTCGTTATATAGCTTGGCAAATTATTATGTGGATCATAAATTCATAATCTATACAGTGATGTGTGAACTATAAAAAGAGACATTTTTGTTATAAATATTTTGGTTATGGCCAAAAAACACTTAAACTCTCCATTTGCCTTCCATTTAATCTCATGTTTATGTTAAAGAATTGAAAGTTGTACGGAGGTGTATATATTGGTGTTGAAGGCGTAATGAAATATTATCTTGGTGATCTTGTGTTCTTGTTCTTGTTCTTCTCCTTTTTCCTTCTCTACACTACATTATCATATATATAATCTCCAAGCAATTACCCGGCAATCAGCACGCGAGAACTGAGCTAATTGATAAGCCAAATTACAACACGTTATCAGCATGAATCGCCAACATACTCCCCGGTGAACGGTATGCTCGGATTGTCTTCCTAATATATCATATTATATTTTCTAGATAAACATGATATTGCTATGTTCATATGATTTGTATATGTGCCTGCAAATTCTAGAATATGGAACCTTAATTTTGTTTCTTGTGGTAGAAATGTACATATGATATATTAGGTGTAAACTTGATGTTTGCGTATCCGAAAGGTTAATTTTGTTTCGGATTTTACCTTTCGATTTCATCTCTTGAAGTTTTCTTTGCATCTAGAGATCCTTTTTAAATTCTTTTATTTCTATGAATATGTGATATTATTATGTTTACATGGAGAAGTATGAATGTACATGAGAACATATGAAATATGTTTTGTAGATCATGTCTTCTATCACGGAACAAGAATTTACTAAGCTTGCACTTGATGGAAACAACTATTTGACTTGGACTCTAGACATCGAGATTCATCTCGCGTCTAAAGAACTAAGCCAAACCATTGTTGCCAAGTCATAGTGTACTAACGCCCAGAAGGCACAAACTCTCATTTTCTTACGTCACCACTTGAACCACGACTTGAAAAATGAATACTTGACTGAAAAGGACCCTTGTGCATTATGGAAGTTGCTGAAGGACCGTTTTGACCAGCAGTCATCGATTGTACTTCCTCAAGCCCAATTTGACTGGCTTAATCTTAGGTTTCAAGACTATAAGTCAGTGTTTGATTACAATTTAGCCCTTCATAAAATTGTCTCGCAACTAAAACTCTGCAAACAACAAGTTTCAGAGAAAGATTTAGGCCCTATTTGGTAGATGGCTGTTAGCTGATTGGGTTAGAAGGTATGATTAGTTTATAACATTAGCTGATTGTTGAAAGTTGTTTGATAGATTAGCTGTTAGCTGATAGCTGTTTGGTATTAATTTTTTTCTCAAAAAGCTAATTGAAAAGGCTGCCTTGAGTAGCCTTTTGAATTTTAGTATTTTGAAGTTACAAAAAGCTTATTAACAAAACAACTAATAGTGGTCAAATAAGCCAAAATTGGCTGATTATTTACCAAACAAGGCCTTAATTGAAAAGACCCTGTCTACTTTTCATGCGAGTAACCTTGTACTCCAGCAGCAGTACAAGTCAAAGAATTATGAAAAGCATTCTAAACTAATATATGCACTTCTTGTGGCCGAGAAGCACAACCAGTTGTTGATGAAAACCCATAATGCACGACCGGTTAGGTATGCCCCAGTGCCTGAAGGGCATTATATTGCCCATGGAAGCAATTCTAGGAGGGACATGCAGTTTACCAGTTTCTTGTTAGGGACATGCAGTATTGCATGTTGCAGCTTTAATACAAATCCGACTCACTGCATATCATGATTATTCCCCCTTACAACTACTATGTGGTGTAGAACCCAATATTTCCCATCTGCGTGTATTTAGGTGTGCAATCTATACCCCCATACCACTTACAAACCGTATCTCTATGGGCCTGCAACGAAAACTAGGTACATATGTTGATTATGAATCTCCCTCCATTATTAAATACCTAGAGACCATGACAGGAAATCATTTTACTACGAGGTACGCTGACTGTATTTTTTATGAAGATCATTTCTCGGCATTAGGGGAGATAAAAAAACCTTATTCAACGAAATGCTGAGAAATTTCATGGGATGAAAAAGATTTTCAGTACCTAGACCCCACGTACTAGTCAAACTGAACTGGAAGTTCAATAAATTATTTATTTTCAAAATTTAGCAAATAACCTGCTAGATGCTTTTACTAATAACAGAGGAGTGACCAGGTCTCATATCCCTGCTGTGAATGCTCCTTCGAGAGTAGAAGGTATGCAAACTAACACTCCCCATCGCCAGAATCACGGGAGACCAGTTGGTGCAAAAGATTTAAATCCGTGGAAGACAAGAATTGGTAAAATATTTCAGTCACTCCAGAAAAATCTTAATCGTCCTAAAGACGAGGAACCCAGTGAACCTGCACGTGCTCTAAATAATATGAACACTGGGAATGCGGAACATCAAGATTAGAATATTTTGGGAAATGATAATGATTTGGTTGATATCAATATAGAAACCGCCATAAATTTTGTTGATACAGGAGAAGCATATAACAGAGATTTAATAGTCATCAACGACATGTTTGCCTATGTAGTTGCCTGTAATATTCAACATAATAATCTGGATCTAGAACCAAAATCAATAATAGATGCCGGAAGCGCCCTGACTGGTTGAAGTGGAAAGAGGAAATTGAGGCAGAGCTCAACTCGCTTAATAAAAGAAAAGCGTTTGGTCCCACCATACTTCCCCAAAAGATGTGATCCCAGTAGGATTTAAGTGGGTATTCGTACGGAAGAAGAATGAAAACAATGAGGTGGTTAGATATAAAGCGAGATTGGTAGCTCAGGGGTTTACGCAGAGACTCGGGATTGATTTTAAACTGACATATTCTCCTGTTATTGATGGCATTTCATTCCGCTACTTAATATCTCTGGCAATAAACATGAAATTAGATATGCAGTTGATGGATGTAGTGACGGCTTACCTTTATGGGTCACTAGATGCTAATATATACATGAAAATACCCGAGGGTATTCAAAATCCCAATACGAGAGGGAAAGATCAAAACATGTATAGCATCAAACTTCAAAGGTCATTATATGACTTGAAGCAATCGGGTAGAATGTGATATAACCATTTGAGTGAATTCCTCCTGAAGAAGGGATTGTGAAAATGATATTTGTCCTTGTACATTCATTAAGAAGTCATCTAATGGCTTCTGTATTATATATGTCTATGTCGATGACATGAACATTATTGGGACAAACATAGACATTATAGAAGCGTGTTCATACTTAAAGACAGAATTTGAAATGAAAGACTTGGGAAAAACCAAGTTTTGTCTTGGCCTACAGATCGAGCATCTCTCCAATGGAATTTTTATTCACCAAGCTAACTATGTTATTGGAGAAATTCTATATGGATAAATCTCATTCCCTTAGCACTCCAATGGTAGTCCGGTCCCTTGAAGCAGACAAAGAGCCATTTAGACCTAAGGAGGATAATGAAGACATACTAGGACAGTAGGACCTGAAGTTCCTTACCTGAGTGCTATTGAAGCCTTGCTTTATCTGGCTAATTGTACTAGACCTGATATTGCTTTCTCAATGAACTTACTTGCTAGATTTAGTGCTTCCCTAACCAGAAAACATTGAAGTGGAGTAAAACATATCTTTAGATATCTCTAAGGGACAAAAGACCTTGGTCTTTATTTTGAAAATAATCAGGACATTACATTGATGGGATATTCAGACGCTGGTTATATGTTTGACCCTCATAATGATAAATCTCAAATTGGTTATGCTTTCCTTTGTGGAGGTACAACTATATCTTGGAGTTCTATTAAGCAGACCTAAGTTGCTAGCTCATCTAATTACTCAGAGATAATCGCTTTATATGAAACCTCACGTGAATGCGTATGGTTGAGGTCATTGATACAACATATCGATAGCTCATGTAGTACAATGAGCAAAGTTGATTCCCCCACTGTCATATATGAGGACAATGCGACATGTGTTGCACAGATGAGTAGTGGGTACGCTAAAGAAGACCTTACCAAACATATTGCTCCTAAGTTCTTTTACCCACATGAACTCCAGAAGAGTGGTGATATATTCATTGAAAATGTTCGCTCTAGTGAAAATCTAGCAAATTTGTTCACTAAATCCCTGCCTACATCTACATTTGAGAAGTATGTTTATAAAATTGGGATGTGAAGGCTTGGAAGACTATTGTCTTCAGGGGGAGCGGTAAACTCAAAGTGTAAATGAATAGATCATCCAAGAGACCTTTAAAATCTCGAAGATGATGCCCGGAAGGCTTATGGTTGTACTCTTTTTCCCTTAGCTAAGTTTTTCTCCCATTGGGTTTTTATTAGGTTAAGGTTTTTGATGAGGCAACCGATGAAAAACATATTATTTAGCGAGGTTTTTAACAAGGCATGAGTATAGTTATAAGTATAGTTATTTAATGGCCAGGGGGGTGTTAATAAATATTTTGTTTATGGCCATTAACACTTAAACTCTTCATTTGCCTTCCATTTAATCTCATATTTATGCTAAAGAATTGAAAGGTTGTATGGAGATGTATATATTGGTGTTGAAGGCTTAATGAAATATTACCTTGGTGATCTTGTGTTCTTGTTGTTCTTCTTCTTCTCCTTTTTCTTTCTCTATACTACATTATCATATATATAATCTCCAAGCAATTACCGGACAATCACCACGCGAGAACTGAGCTAATTGATAAGCCAAATTACCAAAATTTGTAATATATTAAAATTTAAAAATACATTATTTGTGTAATGAATGTACATTATATAAAATAATGTATTTGTAATACTCAAATAATATATTTTTCTTAAATATAAGGTACATCTTTGATACTAAAAGTATATTATTTATGTACTGAATGTACATTATTTGATAGTATACAAAGTAATGCACTTTCACTACTCAAATTATGTACTTTCAAATGGGAAGGGTTCAAGTGTGGATATAGCTTCCTATGCGGTTGACTAAAAAAGGCGCACCTTAAGAATACAAACCACGCACCTAAAGTTTTAAAATGGCATCTTAAGTTTCAACAACTGATCCACCTTTAGCATACAAAGAGTTAATTCCAGCATTGGTCCTCTAAGTATAGTGATTTTCCATAATTGGTCATCGTCTTTTAATTTAGACAATTTAAACACTTGAATATCAAAATCTTTCTAATGTTGGTCCTTCCGTTACAAGCTGATTAAGTGTACGTCAAATGGAGGGGCAAAACAGTAATTTAACATGCTAAGGTATAATTCTCCTCATCTCCTCTGTATGCGCCAAATAAATCAAAATCCCCAAATATTCCCACCTAGTATTCTCCGACAAACCACCGCCCCGATGCTGGCAACCACCATGTGGGTGGTTTCTCCGGCACCGAGTAGCGACAACTCATTCTGGATGTTGCCATTCACCTTCGGCGGCAGTGGTGAGAACGGCCAAGCCCTCTCTACCGTAGCGGAGAGCACTTCCAGCGACGCCCCATCAGAGACCCAGACGTGGCCATTCTCCAACAACAATGCAAACCAAAAATCTCCAGTACCACTTACAGTTCACATCGAGCTTTAATCTCTCGGCGAACCTCGATTTCTATAGCGGCAAAGACTACTCGTCAAATGGTGGATGTGGATATGAAAGAAATCACCATAGCCCACACCTAACACGGTCTGCAGCAACGGAAGCGCCACCATCGTCTACGACTGCTCCGACGGAGTTGGGGGCTGCATTAAAACCTAAAGAGAGATCCCCAAAGGCTACATCAGTAGAAGAATGAGTAGTAGGAGAAGAAGACATAACCCTGTCTACAAAGTCATCCGTCTGAAGAATCTAATTCAGAGGCTGGAGCAGAATTTCTTGAGTTATCACAACAACGAACATTCAACCTGCATATTAAAAATAAAGAAGCTATTTATATTCTTACTATATTGTGAATATTGGGTTTCAAATTTCCTTATTTTTTACTCTCAATTCCAGGAAATTTTTGATGATGTTTGGGAATTTTGATTTATTTGACGTATACAAAGGAGATTAGGATAATTATACACTTAGCATGTGAAAATACTGTATTGCACCTCCGTTTGACGTTCACTTAACCAACTTGGGACGGGGCTAACATGGGAAAGATTTTAATAGTCAAGTGTGTAAATTGTCCAAATTAAAAGACGAGGACCAATTGTGGAAAATCACCATACTCAGAGGACCAATGTTGGAATTAACTCGCATACAAATCACGCATTTTATGAAGGAAAACATCGCACCTTAAGAATGAAAACCATGCACCTAAAGCTCTAGGCCCACGACTTTAGGTACACAAACCACGCACCTTAAGCATACAAACAAAACACCTTAAAAACACAAAATACGCGCACTTAAAGTTTTAGTTTGATGCACCTTAAGTACACAAACCACGCACCCTAAGCACACAAACAAAGTACCTTAAAAAACACAAACCACGCACATAAGGTTTTAAAATGACGCACCTTAAGAAGATAAATGACGCACCTAAAGCAACTACATAACCGCACATAAGAAGGCCAACCGCACGGGAACCCATTTCACTTTGAAATAATTTACTTTATGTACATAAATAATATACTTTATATTTATGATCCACATAATAATGATTGTAATATGTTCCAATTTGAGCCAAATGTTCATTGTACATTAATATAAGAGTTTATTACCAAAATGGTCTCTCGACTATTGCGAAATTACCAATTTGTTCCTCAGCAATTTTTCGTGACCAATTAAGTCCCTCGACTTTGAAAAAGTTAACCAATTTGGTCCTCCGTTTATTTTTCCGTTAAAGATCTGTTAAATCAGGACCAAATTGATAATTTTGCTATAGTCAAGGGACCATTTCAGTGAAAAATTAAGGGATAAACTACAAATAAGCCATTGTACTATTTGTGAACAAGCAATTAGGCCATCCAACTCAAATAACCCCCAAATAAACCATCAAACTCAAAAAAATAAAGCAATTGAGCCATTAAAACCGAAAAAAAGAGCAATTAACCCATTTTTAAAATTTTCGGCGACAAATTCCAGCCCTCATCGAAAATGGCATCGCTGTTGGTGCCGAAATTTGTTGCCAGAAATTTTAAAAATAGGTTAATTGCTTTTTTTTTTTGGGGTTCAGTAACTTAATTGCTTTATTTTTCTGAGTTCGATGCCCTATTTGGGGGTTATTTGAGTTGGATAGCCTAATTGCTTGTTCTCAAATAGTACGATGGCTTATTTGTAGTTTATCCCTTAATTTTTCACTGAAATGGTCCCTTGACTATAGCAAAATTACCAATTTGGTCATGATTTAACGGATGTTAACGGCAAAATAAACGGAGGACTAAATTGGTTAAATTTTTCAAAGTCGATGGACTTAATTGGATACGAAAAATTGTCGAGGACCAAATTGGTAATTTCACAATAATCGAGGGACTATTTTAGTAATAAACTCTTAATATCACATCAAATAGTGAAATACTTAGCTTAGCTTAACTCAAAAAGACCTATGATTTTTTATTTTAGATTTTCATATTAAAATTGTTGTCTCGTTCTATCTCCTTACATTATTAAATCATGGAATAATAAATACCAACAAATCATATTGTCTAATCAAAGGATAAATATTTGAAAATAAATTTAGAAGAAGAAATTAATATTTTAAATAAAAATTCACACATTAAAGAAAGGACATTGCTAGATTGATTAAAAAAATTATCAAAAATTGTATAAAATGTTAACGGGCGGACTACAATTAGCCAATTTTTAAAAAAAAATTAAAAAAAAAAAAAGCCAAAAAAATCTGTGAAATCAAGTGGTGATAAAATGCCAAATTACATACCATTTGATGGTAATTTTATCAAATAATCTTTATTCTTTTATATCATTAAATCGAAAGATGTCTACATCACAATATACAATCATTGAAAAAGAAAACAAACAACCAAGAAAATCTAAAGAAAACAAGCAAACCTCAGCAGAGCTGTCTTATACTATCTCTTCTATCCTCTTTTAGTCCTTCACCATATTTCACTTTCGAAGTCAAATTACACTTCCAAATGAAATAAGGTCCATTCGGAACATATATGGAAATTTTAAAATAAAAATTAAAACAATACTTTTTAAAAATAACTCTTTTTTTAAAAATTTTTTTATTTTTTATTTTATGGTGTTTGACTGAAAATCGAAAAATAAATTTTTTTTTTCTATTTCGCTGTAAGTTAGAAACTAATATATTTTTTCCTATTTGATTCATTTTTAAAAAATTGAACAAAAATATATTAGAAAATTATTTTTTATTTAATATTAATTATTTTAGTAATAATTATTATTATTTATATTAAAATAAAGTTTTAAATTAAAATTCATATAATAGTTATAAAGATTAACAATAACAATAATAAAAAGATGTAAATAAATAAATTTTAACTTGTAACTCATAATAAAATTAAATACATAAATTGATAAAAATAATAACTCTTAACTAAGTAAATTAATTAATGAAAAAAAAACTTCTTTTGGGTGGGGGGGTGGGGGAGGGGTTGTGGGTTGGGCTGGCGAGGCTACCAATATTGTTATTAAGCTCAGCTCGACTTAACAAATATTTGATCAAGTATAGACAGAATGTAAAAACTCTGAACTAGAAATATTAAAGGAAAATTTTATTTTTTATTTTAATTTTTTTAGGTTATGGGTCAGGTAAAGATTTTTATTGGTTGATTGAGTGTAACCCAACTCATCATATTTTAATTGTGCATTGATAAATGTAATAACTTTAAACAACAAAAAATGAAGAGGTTTTTTTTTTTTCCTATAAAAAAAAGTGAAATAATGCTATAGACCCGAGTTCACCTTGCAAGATGGACCCAAGTTCAAAACGCGGGTCTTGAATAATGGTCGAATATATAATTTTGTAATTGTGAATATAGAATTAAAAAATTGTGAATATTGATTCAAAAATTGTGTTATATTGTTGAATATAGAGTTCTTTAATTTTGAATATAGAGTTATGAAATTGTGAATATAGAGTTCAAAAGTTGCGATTATAGAATTCGGCAATTGGGAATATTGAGTTCTATAATTTTTTACATTGAGATCTAAAATTGTGAATATAGATTTAAAAAATTATTAATATAGAGGAATGAATTTTGAAGACAAACGCAAATTAACATCAAGGAAGGAAGCTATTTTTTAAAAATTTAAACGGCGTCGTTTTGCTTTTAGACCCTGGTCCACCTTGCAAGATGGGCCCGGGTCCATGACATAACAACCGATTTTTTACTTGCCGGCCCAAATTTAGAGAATACCGGAGTATGAGATAAGTATTCAAAAATTATTTTTTGAATAAAAAATTTGACAGAAAATTTTCACCAAAATGGATCATTTTTCATTTGATTAGAATGAATATTTTTCATTTATTTCCTATTTCTTAAAAATCCACTAACCAAACATTAAATATTATATTTAAAAAATTACTTTTGAAAGTATTTTTCAGGTTTCTAAACGTGAGAAGTAGTTGCGCTCCTTTTTCACAATCAGTTTCAGTGGAAGATGAACTTTAATTTGCAAGTCAAACAAATAATTGGTGAGTTTTTCAAAAAAAATAATAATAATTGGTGAGTGAGAACTTTATGCATACATGCCACTACAGAAAATCAAAGCTTTATACATTTAGAAATGACAAGATAATATACATGTAGGGTAACAAAGATAACGTTCAAATAAATCTTTATATATACAAAAAATAAAAGTTTAAAAATTGTAATTGGACTATGTAATTAATAATGACATCCTTGAATTATTGGCAAAATATATTTTTTATCTCTTAATTGTGTATAAAGTGATTTTCTTCGTCTTTCACTTGTGTGTGTATATATATATATATATATATATATATAAAGTTTTTTTTTTTTTTTGCATGTCCACAAGTACTTTAATTTGTAGACAATTGTGGAATAAAAAAGTACTGAATGAATATAATTGAGGAATAAATTTTAATTGGCAAAATTTGGGTGAGACCGTCTCACTGATCCTATCTTATTCGTGAAATGGGTCAGGTCACTCATTTTATTTTATTTTTCAGCATAAGTATTACATTACCATATTGATTCAACTGGTCTCACATATAGGAGAATCACTCATTTTATTGTAATTCAGAGATCAAAAGTGTCACTTTTTTAATAATTAGAATAACAACAAATGTGTCATTGCAATAAATAATAGTTGGCTACAAATTATGTTTATGTTTTTAATTTATTTACAAACACATAATTTATTAAGCGAAGACACATAATACGTTAATTGCATACATATAATTTTTGAACTTGGGTTAATCTTGGAAGGTGCCGATCCATGGTATAAAACTTGGGGCTTTTGAGACATATAACAGCGACAATGAAAAAAGCTCCAGCTCTCAAACCTGGGCCTTTGTGGGTGTTGATGAAGATCATCGAAGCAGGGCCGGATTTTAGGGCGTGTAAGATGTGCTACAGCACAGGGCCCCAAAATTTTGGGGGCCCAGTCCAGCCCTAGCTTAGTAGTTAGTATATGTATTTGTGATTATATTGGCCTAAAATTAGGTTTTTTTTTGTATTTTTCTTTTTGCAATTTTTCTCCAATTTGCAGTTTATTTATACTTTAATAGGGTCTCACTTATTTACTAGCACAGGGCCACGTAAATTAAAAAACCGGCCCTGCATCAAAGAATATAGTTGATTAAGCTTATCGAAAATATAATGATGTAAATACCAAATCATGCATTGAGGTAATTAACTGGAGAAGTATTGCATTAAAACTAAATAACAATAATAATAATAATAATAAATGATCTTTTTTTTGAGTACTATTGACTCTGTTACAATGTAATATTTGTTCATAGTTACTTTCTCAACCTATTGAAACACAAAGAGTGTGTAAACCTAATGCCACTAGACCACAAGGTCTTTGGCACAATATAAATGATTTGATTGTACAAATTTTGTAAATTTGAATGACTCAATTACATATTTTTTCTAAAAGAATTGTGATTCAATTATATTTTCTCTACAAATGAAAAAGCGTATGGAGTATAGGACCATTGTCCCTAGAAAAGTAAATTTCATGTATACATACCATCTCCTTCAATGGCTTTTTCATCGTTGTGAAATTTCGTCCTTTTCCTCTGTTGCAACCAAAATGCTGTCGTCAAAATGCTTTTTTGCAAGCATGGAATAGTTAGGCATGGAATAGTTAGGCATGAAATAATTGCTCTATAGTATCAGTCCATTTACAATAAACAATCACTGATTAAATAAAAAATAATCAAAAAGTTACTTTGAAACTTTGGATCAACATCAAGCTACATATACCCTCGTTTATTATTAACGTAAAGATATAGATCAGATGTCCAAACTCACTTCATAAATTTAAAATAGAGTGATTTCCATTTTTGTCCTATTGTTATTGGGGCATTGTCAATTTTAGTCAACTTTATTAACTTTTGCCACATTGCGGCCAGTCTTATTTAATCCTTACCACTTTTAGTCCACCGTTAAAATTTTCGTCAAATGGCCGTCCTAAACAGAGGTATTTTTGGTCTTTTCATGCTTTGGTCATCTCCTTGACCCTTTGCGGTGGTTTTCCTTACACATTTTCATCCAATGAAGAGGTCCAGCGAAAGCCATGTGAGCCACATTACAAAGCCATGGCTTTCACCGGACCTCTTCATTGGATGAAAATGTGTAAGGAAAACTACTGCAAAGGGTTAAGGAGATAATCAAAGTATGAAAAAACCAAAATACTCCTGTTTTGGACGGTTATTTGACAAAACTTTTAACGGTGGACTAAAAGTGGCAAGGACTAAATAAGATTGGCCGCAATGTGGCAAAAATTAATGAAGTGGACTAAAATTGACAATGCCCTAATAATAGTAGGACCAAAAATGGAAATGACTCTTTAAAATATTTTAAAAGTCGAGATATCAGTTGATGTTTGATAGTTTTATAAGACTGGACACATTATAAATTGAGTATAAATGCACAAAATATGGGGGTAAAGGATAATGGGGGTGTTTGGTAAATAGTTGTTAGTTGATTCAGTCAGTAAGTTTAATTAGTTGATATTATTAGCTGATTGTACAATCGTTATTTCGTGGAACAGAGTACACAGTGCACTGTGGACCCTGGTCCGAAACGACGTCATTTCGATGTGAGTGGACGCGGACGCGAATGACTTTAGAGAATTCATTGTCTATAATACACAAAATTCTTGTCTAGAATACACAGAATGACTTGAGAAAACACACAGAATATTGACACAACTACACAGAAATTATCCTCCTAACATTCGAATACACAAAATACGTCACAACCTATGTTTAAGTACCCCTAACATTAATACACAGAATTGTAGTCTACAATACACAGAATGCCTTCAAAGAATACACAGAAAATGAAAGCACCAAATACACAAACACACCACCCCTGTATTTAAGTACCACTAATATGAATACACAGAATTCTTGTCTATAATACACAAAATGACTTGACTGAATACACAGAATATTGATACGACTACACAGAAATCATCTTCCTAACATTCGAATACACAAAACACGTCACAACTACCCCTAACATGAATACACAGAATCGTAGTCTAAAATGCACATAATGCCTTCAAAGAATACACAGAATATCAACATAAATGCACAGACCGGCCGAAACGCGAAACGTGATTTCTAAAAAAAAAAAAAAACAAACCATTAATTAAAATGACCAAAACGACGTCGTTTTGGTATGGGATGCACAATGCATTGTGCACCCTGGTCCAAAATATAAATTGCCCTGATTGTAAAAAGATGTTTGGTAAATTAGTTGTTAACTGATAACTGATTATATACAAAATGACTTTCTCAAAAAGCTAATTGATCAAAAAAGCTGTTTTGAGTAGTTTTTATGAATTTTAGTCTTTTGGAGCAATAAACTGTTATAAAAAGCTAATTATCAAAACAGTTATATTGGTTGTTTAACCAAGTCAAACAACTAATACTGGTGGCAAATTATACCATGCACCACGGTGCACATAGCAATGTGCACCACGTACCTAAACGACGTCGTTTTGAGCATTGTAAACTAATCGTCCGTTTTTTTTGGAAATCACGTTTCCCCTTTCGCCCGGTCTCTGTATTTATGTTAATATTCTGTGTATTCCAGACAACCGTTCTGTGTATTCTAGGCAATCGTTCTGTGTATTCATGTTAGTAACACATGATGTGTTTGTGCATTCGAATGTTTATGAGGATGAGTTCTGTGTATTTTGTGTCAATATTCTGTGTATTCATGTTATTAACACAGGTTGTGATGTGTTTGTGCATCCGAATGTTAGGAGGATGAGTTCTATGTATTTTGTGTCAATATTCTGTGTATTCTGGGCAAACATTCTGTGTATTATAGGCAAACGTTCTGTGTATTCTATATAATGATTATGTGTATTATAGATAATGAATTCCCTGTAGTCATTCGCGTCCACTAACATCTGTGTATTTTGTGTCAATATTCTGTGTATACTGGACAAACATTCTGTGTATTCTAGGCAAACGTTCTGTGTATTATAGATAATGATTATGTGTATTATAGATAATGATTATGTGTATTATAGATAATGAATTCTCTAGAGTCATTCGCGTCCGCGTCCACTAACACCAAAACGACGTCGTTTTACATGTGTGGTGCACATTGCTGTGTGCACCGTGGTGCAGGGTATAACGATTGAATAGTGGTTAAACAAGCTAAAATTAACTGATAGGCTAACTATTTTACCAAACAAGCCCAATAATATATTAATGATATTAATCGGGCCCAGGCCCAAAAAATATAAATAAAAATAAAGTCCAAGTAAAGAGGCTTAGGACTAATGTATTTTGAGTATATTAAAAATGTATTTTTTTATTTAGAGTTCACAAAAATGTGTGAACCATGGTAAATAATAATTGTTTTCCATTACTATGGGCTTATCCTCCTCTTTTTAAGCCCAAAAGCTTTCCATCTCCCTTGTTGTTATGCCATGGACTTGGGTCCACCTTGTAAAGTGGACCCAAATTCACAATTTTAGAACTCTATAATCACAATTTCATAACTCTATATTCATATTTTCATAACTCTATATTCAACAGCATAACACAATTTTTGAATCTATATAACAAAACTGTAATTATAGAGTTCAAAAATTGTGAATATTGAGGATGTAATTTTGTATATTGGTATCTAAAATTGTGAATATAGAGTTCTAAAATTGTGAACATATAGTTCTAAATTTGTGAACATAGAGTTTTAAAATTGTGAACATGGATCCAGGTCCACTTTGCAAAATGGACCCGAGTCCATAACATAATTTTTGTTATATCGTGGACCATGGTCCACAAAGCTTTGGGGATCATGGTCCAAAAACGGCACCATTTCTTTAAGTAAAGAAACAGTTGCTTTCACATCTTAACAGAGTTCCGTAAATGAAACTACAGTTCATCTAAAATGATACTGACTCACATTTGTTTTTGTATTATCAAATGAAACTATATTTATATCAAAATGATACTGTAATTGTGTTGAAAGAAAACTGCAATGTATATAAAATGAAACTGAGTAACAGTTTCGCATATTTGACTACATATTGTCCAATGAAATTGTAGTTATATCGAAATAATACTATAATTGTGTTGAAAGGAAACTGCAATGTATATAAAATGAAATTGAATAACAGTTTCACATATTTGAGTGTATAATGTTAAATGAAATTGTATTATGTGATAAATTCAAAAGTAATATTTGACAGCGGTATCGATTATACTCATATATATAATTATATATTCCACACATTATTGCATATAGTATAATTAAAAATAATTATCAATAAAAATTGACACAATCGTATATGGTATGTATAATGATATTGTAATTAATACTCATGGTAAATTCTCTGTATAACTTTGATAGCCCCAACTCAAACTTCTGGCTCCGCCGTTGTTTAATATTATTTGCCATCAACCTTGATATATACGACATGTAATTGGTATTGGGATTGTAGTGTTTCATTTGACACCAACAATATTAATATTAAAAAGGACTAAAATGCTTTTATTCATTTTAAATGTTTTAAAATCCAAATCAAATCACTTCTATCTAAATAAGATTCAAATTGGCAACGGAACGTAATAACCTGAAAGTGTAATTAGATCACTGAACCAAAAAAAGGTGCAATTAGATCATTGAACCTCCAAATGCATGCAATTTCACCTGATAGCAGGTTACCATCCATTTTATCAGGTTACTTGCTTACGTAGACAGTGAGTTAACATTTTAAAATAATTTTTAATAATAAACTATTAAAATAAAAATTTAAAAATAATTTTAAAAAAAACACACCGGCGGCCACCCCTTAATAATACCCTTGTCATCTTGATATGAAACCTGCGGATGAATCAAATTTAATTATTATTATTATTATTATTATTATTATTTACAGAAGGTCAACTTCTTTCACAAAACAACTGAAATCTTCATCCAAAATCATAAAGCAAAAGTTGTTTTGTGAAAGAAATTGATTTTACGTAAATAATAATAATAATAATAAATTAATTAATTAATTAAATTTGATTCATCCGCATGTTTCCTATCCATGTGACAATTCAAGCAAGGGTATTATTAAGGGGGAGGGGGTGGCTGTAGGTGTATTTATTTATTTATTTATTTATTTATTATTATTATTATTACTTTAAAATTTTTAATTATTTTAACTTTTTATTTTAATAGTTTATTATTAAAAATTATTTTTAAAATGTCAAATCACCATCTACATAAGCAAGTAACTTGATGAAATGGATGTAACCTGCTATCTGGTGAAATTGCATACAATTGGAGTCTTCAGTGGCCTAATTGTACTTTTTTTTTTTTTAGTTCAGTGGCATAATTACACTTTTAAGTTAAGTTCAGTCGTAAATTTAAACATTATTCCTATCTTTTAATTGCAAACGCTCTTATCCAACCCTCACATCCCACTTTCATTTAAACATTATTCCTATCTTTTAATTGCAAACGCTCCTATCCAACCCTCACATCCCACTTTCATATATCATTCAGAGTGTATACTTTCCGGTGAATATCTATAAGCAAGAAACAAAAACTTTGACTTCAGTTATGTGATCATATCCGGTCTT
Source organism: Ipomoea triloba (assembly GCF_003576645.1). Lineage (NCBI taxonomy): Eukaryota > Viridiplantae > Streptophyta > Magnoliopsida > Solanales > Convolvulaceae > Ipomoea > Ipomoea triloba. The sequence continues at coordinate 10,580,299 of NC_044923.1, read as the reverse complement.
GGTTTCAAGCTTCTTAATGGACAGCCCGCATGGGTATAACTCACTCGTTTATTTAGTAGGTAATATTTAAGAGAAGAAATTAAAGTTTGAATCTCGACAGCGATAGTGTGGAGATTATACCTAAATTGAGCAGATCCTTCGTGCGCACTGACATTTGGTCCTTTCTTCTGAGCCAGTGTATTATTCCCAAATGCTCTGTCAGAACGGTCGGGGTGTGGGAAGCCCTTAGCTTGGGAGAAGCTTCCTAATGGACAACATTTGCTCTTTCAACGGATAACATTGTTGTCTATGTCTTTGAACCCTCTGATCTGGTGGATAAATTTAACGTTTGTTTGCCTTGTGGATAAATTTCTTTGTTTGTTAGCTTTGATTCAAACTCTAAATTTGTGCACATTCAAACAAAAATTATAATATGATTGTTCAAATTTATATTTGCAACATGATAACGGGATAATATTGATTGTTATTTTCATCGAAACAATCGAAAATATTTGTTTGATCGGTCAGTTAGAGAGAGAAAGGCAGAATTGATTTTTTTTTTTTTTTGAAATCAGGCAGAATTGATTCTTCCTAATAAGAGATGATAGTTGTTAGCTGATTGTGTTACATGGTATAATTAGTTGATAACATTAGTTGATTGTAAAAAAGTGTTTGATAAATTAGCAGTTAGCTGATAACTGTAGGGTATAATTTTTTCTCAAAAAGCTAATTGAAAAAGTTGTTTTGACCAATTTTTGAATTTTAGCATTTTGGAATTACAAAAAAGTTGATTAACCAAAGACTTATATTGACTTTTTAACCAAGTCAAATAGCTAATAGTGTTCAAATAAGTCAAAATTAACTGATAGACTAACTATTTTACCAAATATATTACTCTTCTAATGAAACAACTACAATTAAATAAGGGATTAACTAGCGACTATCCCCCTAACTTTTTACAACCCCACTATCAATCAACTAGTATACAAAGTTTATTGTATTCCATATAAGGGAGAGACAACGACACTACACAGAACTCACAGGAAAAACATACACTGTTTTATCCCTCAACTCATAACTAAAATATGACAACACAACTAACATATAAAACACTATGGCCATAGAGCTTACAACTCATGTACATGTACAAATAAAGATAGTAGAGTTTGGCTTGACTTGACTTAAAAAAATGGGTCATCGTAGTTTTCATTAATTGATTTGGTTTCTATGTAAAAGTATCATGTGTCATTCATTTACAATCATACTTTTAGTAGTACTATATTTTATACTAATTTGTGTTGGATTTGGAAAAAAAAAAAACTACCACTACCAAGTGCTACTTTTAGTAAAACTTATCTGAATGAAAAATATGGCCATGGCCATCAACTGAGCTTTCTAAGTTAAGTATGACAAATCTTTTCAGGGTAGCAGATCTAGGTTTACCTGTATAAGTACATCCAATAAATGTAAGTATGAGAAATATGAAATGTCTTTTGAAAAAAAAGTTGTTGGACACATTTTTCAAAACTCCTTACTTTAAGATATGGTCAGAAAAATTGTAGAGATAATTTTAGGACAAACATATGTTTTTCACCTTAAGGGTATTTATGAATACTCAAAGGTTAATGGCATGTAATGAAAAAGGGAAAGATGACAACTTTTAAGACACCTACCACATGAGTGCCAACAGATAGATTCAAAGCCATCCCATTTGAATTTTTGGTTCCTTAACTCTATAAATAGAGTTCTTCCTAAAGCTTAGAGAAGAGTTAATGATGATTTTGCAAGAGTACTCAAGCCATCAAAGCAATCTAAACTTCAAAGAATTAATCATTTAGATTTTGTCCAATTGTCTTCTAAACAAAAACCTCTTCTTGGAGGGTGGAGCCAAACATTAAATTTTCAAAATTTGTTAAAATTAAATTTTCCATAAAGAAGGTCTCAGGATCTATAGATAGCTTAGAGTGTACACAAAAAAATCCCTCCACCCCACTTAATTTGTCTGACTTTTGTTTTTATTGACATTTCCTAATTAACATTTTTATTCCTTTAAATTTTTCTAGACAAATATAAATTTAAATCTTTTTAGAATGAAAATTTTAGAAAAAATATTATATTGTTGAACATATAATATATAAACATAAATATGAGTCTACTATCAGTTTATACTTTTTTTTTACGGAAAACGAGCACATCTTTCAATATAATATTTTATTTATTTTCTTAAAGATTGTGTTAACTATAATAATTACCCTAGCTAGCTTACAAAATGAGATAGAAGGAGAAGTAATTGAGGCATAGTATTTTGACAAAAGGAGTAATACTTTATTTTTTTTATAAATATAAAAAGATAATTAGCTTAGTACATAAAAGAGGCCAAGTGGGAAAATGATAGTAGGAAGACAACAAATTAAAGAAGGCCTTGGCAAAAAATGCATGGAAGTGGCAAGCAGATGTAGAGCAGCTAGATCCCATGGCTGCCTTTTTGTCTAGTGATGACATGAATAGCATATTTGGCTTTGATTTTCCAAAATGTACAAAAGCCCCAAGCCAACATGGTGTAGTGGCAAACCACTTTCTAGATTTAGATAAGACTTGAGCTAAACTGCCCCTGTTTCACTTTATTACTACTAAGGTACTTTCTCTTTCACGTCACTTTATATGGCAGGATTAAGTGCTTCAGCAATCAGCATGCTTAATCACCAATTTTCGAGAAGTTCTCTTTATTTATCTTTGATTTTTGCTGGCCATTATTGGATTTGTGATGGTGCTTGTTATGTGGATATTCTTGCATGTATTTAATTTGTTTGTATAGTCTTTTCTTGATGAGTTAAATAATGAAAAAAGATTGCATTTTCGGTCTTTTAATTATATTATTACGCGTTATAAAATGCAAAACATTTTTTTTAGTTGTTTGAAATATGACCACTTTTGTTTAGTGGGTTGTCAATTTAATTGCTTAAATTATAGAGTTGTTTAACAAAGTTTGTCTTTAGAAGCGGTTTGGTGATTTTTTTTTCTAATTAAACTAGTATTTTCACTCGTGCGATGCCCGAAATTGATTTGTTATAATATATTAAGAATATTTGGCATGTGCGATATCTTGGGGTACACTTATATTTTGATATTCAGTAAGTATAACTATATTAGGGAAAAAATTCAACTGGGAGTAATGGAATAAGCACTTGAGTGTTTGCTGGTTGACCGTAGAGCGTTGACATTATCTGGAAAAATAACAACACATCAACCAGAGCCTTAAAGAGCTTTTCCTTGTCCTGGGGATAGGTCGGAGTCAGAGACAAAAACAAACTCCATTACTAAACAATAAGGAGAAATATGATAAATAACATAAAAGAATAGAAAATATTAAATAGTAGAATTGTTCTTTGCTTTTGAGAGTATTTATAGTACAATTTTAATAGTCAAATAACAACTTGCATTTTATCCAAAATTATGAATTACGACATATTCGGTAAGATTTTATTGACCACTTTCTCGGTTAATGTTCCTTACATAAAAAAAAAAAGGGCAAAATCTCAAATATTAATACCAAATAGAGTTAATTTCATTTTTAGTCATAGATTTGTAGTTGAAATTCCACTTCTAGTCCTTTTTTTTTTTTTCAAATCATCCTTTTTTGGTCCTAGTATTATTGTGGAATGATCATTTTTGGTTTTCCATTAACAAAATCGTTTAAAATTCGTAAAATACAAGGGCATTTAGGTCTTCACATATAATTTTTTTTTTCAAAAAATTAAAATTAAAAATATCGCGGGTTAACCCACTTTATATAAAAATGATAAAAATACAAGGGCATTTAGGTCTTCACTTATGATTTTGTTTTTATTGTACCCTACCTAAAAAAAATTAAAAATTGTACGATCATTCAAAGTTTTGTCTATTTTTTTTTGTTTATTCATTGAAAATTTGTAATTAATTAATATATCAGAGTACCTGTATACACTTGACATTCAAACAAGAACATATTGCAAAATTTAAGTGTATGCTCAATGAGAGCTCTTTATATGCAATTAAAAACTTCATTGTCTCCAACAATTCTATGTCATTCAAAACCACCCAACACAAATACATGCTCAGTTCCATGCAGGACACAAAACTGATTGATCACGCAAATAATAGTTTCCCAAACATCTATAAATTCAAGGAGTTTGCCCAACTTAAATCAGAAGAGATCATTTTTCAGAGTTATTTGGTAATATTTTTTAAGTATATATGTAATTTAATCTTTTAGCGTATGTTGTCACATTTACTCATTCACAATTATGTATTGTTAAAATAGATTTGATTGGCTTTATTGTATCTATGCAATCATTTTGAGCCTAAATTAGTATAAATAGGCAAGATGTTCAGTAGTAAAATCATCAGTTTTTCGTAGAATAATTTTATTCACTTTGTAAAGACTCCTTATGTCCTGCTGAGTTCTTATTTTTCCAATTCAAGGATTATTGAAGTTTGATTCTACAAGACCAATAAAATTTATTTAGCTTAAATTATTCTTTGCATTTTATTATCTATATATCTTCTGTTATATTCATTTAAATTATTGCTTGGTTAATTTTCGTAATAGGGCCCATTGTTCAATTATCAAGTCATTAAATTGCTAGTTAGAACCTTGTATCCGTAATTGTTTAAGTGTTCTGATGTTGGTAGCAAATAGCAAAATTTGATTATAACTGATTTTCAGTTTGTGTTATGAAGATATATAGTCTAGCTTAAATGAATCGAGCTTGTGAGTTTGTTGGCTAGGATTGGTAGTCTTTCTAATTCTATTAATGCTGTTAGTAAATTAAATCCTAAGAGCTTGTTTAGGGTTGTTTATTAGCTAGGGAAGTAATTAAAGAGCTTATTTTGATTACCGACGAAGTAAGGAAAGACAGGTTGTTAGAGCTTTTGATTACCGACGAAGTAAGGAAAGACAGGTTGTTAGAGCTTGTTATTACCGACGAAGTAAGGAAAGACAGGTTGTTAGAGCTTGTTATTACCGACGAAGTAAGGAAAGACAGGTTGTTAGAGCTTGTTAATAACCATAACCAATCTAGAGACAGGTTGTTAGAGCTTGTTAATAACCATAACCAATCTAGTAAAGAGTAAAGTTAGTTTGGCTTGCAAATCAATAACTGTCTTGTTAGAATTAAATTGATATTATGCCTTGGGTTGGATACTAGTTGTCATTGACATTTATTTCATAATTATTTGCTACTTGATATTATTTTTCCATTTTATTGTTACTATTTAAGTTTCTATTCCCATCTCATTATTTATTAAATCTATTGCTAAAAATAAGTCTAACCAATCTCTGTGGGTACGACCTTACTCATCGCTATTACAATTCATAAGAGTAAGTATTTATTATTTGTTGGTTTCGACACATCAAATCACCTTGTACTGCATTAGTTAATGGCCGAGAGAAAAGATTTATGGAGATTGTTATTGTGTCTATGGAATCATGAGTAAGTCATGTTTAAATTGTATTTGTCATATTATAGCTGTAGGGAGGAAGGAGAATGGAGGGGGTGCTACTGTTGACCCTACACCTTCACTAGGAAAAATGGAGGAAAGAGGGGGTCTTTTGCTACTTGGGGAGGAACATATTATATATATATATATATATATATATATATATATATATATATATATATATAGAGAGAGAGAGAGAGAGAGAGAGAGAGAGTAGGGTTACCAAAAATGGGTTGGGCTATAATTGGAAGTTTGGGCCTACCACTTTAGGTTAAGGCGATAATTAGGAGGTAGGCTAAAGGATCGTTATACCGTGAACCAGGGTCCACAAAACGAGCTGTATTGTTACGAATTTTATAGTTTTTTTTTAAAATTGAAATATAACTATAATTTGAACAACAACAAAAAAACAGTGACGAAGAAGCAAGAACAAAAAGCACACGCAAGTTCCTCAAATCACAAAAACAGACACGACAAATGGTGAATATTTAAACAACATTGTGAATTTTGAAAAACAAGGAACATAAGAGATAATACTTGGGCTTATATTCTGCGTATACTAACATTTGAATGCACAAACAAATCACAACGTGTGTTACTAACATGAATATACAGAACGGTTGCCTAGAATACACAGAATAGTGACACAAAATACACAGAACTCATCTTTCTAACATTCGAATGTTACTAACATGAATACACAAAATGGTTGACTAGAATACACAGAATGGTTGCCTAGAATACACAGAATAGTTGCCTAGAATACACAGAACGATTACCTAGAATACACAGAACTCATCCTCCTAACATTTTGGTACGGATTGTGCTCCCTGGTCCATGATATAAATTGCCTAGGCTAAACACTTGGGCTTAACCGTGTTCCCAATTATAAAAAACTCTAGTGTTTTGGTTGTTTATGTTATTCGTAGTTGCGACTTTATAACTCTTCCAAACTTCAACCGAAGTCCAAACCATGTGTTTTCTTTGGCTATTCGGTGTCTCAGGCTGCATATAAGTGTTTTCATCCAATAACAAAAAAATATATGATTCATGTTATGTTTAGTTTGTCGAAACTAAATTTCCTTATGGAAAATTTATCGAGTCTAAAATTAATCACAGCCCTGGGGTCTCAATCACCTTATAGTGTTTTAACTCCATCCAATACTATATATACCATTGGTTCTCTTACCCATGCAAAATTTTAGCGGTCACGATAGCCATCCTACTACTGAGAATTCAACTGTTTTTCTCCACGTGCATCGGCGGTCCCTCTAGAAAATATAACTCCTCCTCGTCAGATGAATACTGAATCAATCTTTGCTACGTCTCAATCTCCCACGTCATCTCACGGTAGTCCTTCGCCCAGTCAGTCAGCTCATACCACTACTCAGACTCTACCCGCTGAACCTAACCCTTCCGCTCGCACCACTGAATCTAACCCTTCCTCTCGCACCACTAAATCTCAACCCCAGTTTCAGCCACACCGGTCTACTCGGCTTCGCGCACCCTATCCAAAATATTATTCCGATGCTTTTATCAATGCTACCAATACCCATCCGTTACCTGCTGCCTCGGAACCATTAACTATTGCTCAAGTGTTGAAACACCCTTTGTGGCGACAGGCTATGGACGCTGAATATTTAGCTCTGCAGAAGAATGAAACTTGGGATTTAGTTCCACCGAGTGGGCAGAAAACAATTGGTTTAAGTGGGTTTTTCGCATTAAATGCAACTTAGACGTAGTGTTGCTAAATTTAAGGCCAGGTTAGTGGCCAAAGGTTTTTTGTAGGAACTCGGGCGTGATTACTATGAAACCTCTAGCCCTGTGATGAAACCAGTAACTATTTGGGTGGTTCTTACAATTGTTATAACTCGTCAGTGGCCAGTTCGACAGTTGGACGTTAATAATTTATTCTTGAATGGGACACTCCATGAAGACATGTTTATGGATCAACAACCTAGTTTTGTTGATCATAGTCGGCCGGGTCATATTTGTAAGTTAAAGAAAGTGTTGTATGGGTTGAAGCAGGCACCCCGTGCTTGGTATTTGGAGTTGTCTACCTTCTTGATTAATTTGGGATTTAAAAAATCAGTTTCTGATGCGTCTCTGTTTGTACATCGCTTGCATGGTGTGGTAGCTTACTTTCTTGAGTATGTCGATGACATTGTTCTTACTAGAAATAATGTGGTCTTTTTGGATAGATTTGTGAGTCTTATGTCTCGTCGTTTTGCATTCAAAGATTTGGGTTCACTTCATCATTTTCTTGGGGTTGAAGTTGTCCTTGTTTCTGGTGGATTTTTCCTATCTCAGAGTCAGTACATTACTAATATTTTGTCTAGTTTTCATATAGATGTAGCCAAATCTGTTACCACGCCTATGTCTACTTCTGTTCCTGTGACTGCTGGTGGTTCTGCTGCGGTGGAGGATGCCATGGGTTTCCGAAAGTTGATAGACTTACTACAATATTTGGGTGTGACTAGGTCGGATGTTGCGTTTGTGGTGAATCGATTGTCATAGTTCATGCATGCTCCTGAGGCTTTTCATTGGGTTGTTGTGAAACGTTTGCTTCATTACTTAAAATGATCTCTTCACCATGGGTTGTTTCTATGTTCCGGTACTCTGCATGTTCTTACAGCTTTTTCGGATGTTGATTGGGGTGGCAGTTGTGATGATGGTCGGTCTACTACCGCCTTTGTAATCTACTTAGGGTCTAATGTTGTTTCCTGGAAGTCCACTCGTCAGAAAACTGTCTCCCGCTCTTTCACGGAAGCTGAATACCGAGCTTTAGCAAATGCAACAGCTGAACTTGTTTGGGTTTAAAATCTTCTTTGTGAGCTCGGTGTTCTAGTTCCTAAAGCCCCAGTGTTGTACTGTGATAATCTTGGCGCTACGTATGTGTCGCGAAATCTTGTTTTTCACTCTCGTATGGAGCACTTGGCTTTGGATTACTTTTTTGTTCGAGAATAAGTGCTTGATGGTTCTCTATGTGTTAAGCATATTTCTTCCCGGGACCAGGTTGTCGATGTTCTTACTAAGCCTTTGGGACGAAATATGTGTCTTCGTTTTCGCTCCAAGATTGGAGTTTCTGAGGGATCCTCCATCTTGCGGGGGCGCATTGTGGATGTCTCACATTGATTAAGTCTACAACTCTGTTTTGGTTATCTATTATTGTGTATTGTCTCCTTTTGAATAGATGTTATTAGTCTATTTCCTGCTATTAGTTCTATTGTATCTTTGGTATTTATTTATTATACTCTTGTATAAATATTGTTCATTATTTGGTTAATAAATGAAATAGATTACTTCTCTGTATGGGTTACATGGATCGACCGAAGAAAATAATTGAATCTAGAAACCTAAGAAGGATACCTAGTATGAAGCCACAGAAGAGTTTAATAAGGATTGTGCTTAGTATTTGTGATATAATAAGGATTAGGGTTTATTATTGATAATGTAACGATGACTCCTCCTAATATGAGGTAGTCTAAGATTCTTATTCCTTGAAGGGCTCTAAGCCCAAAATATGTATAAATAGAGCCAGACATTGGAGAGGGAGGCAATTTCCATTATTCACAAAACAAATTTCAACATTACAAATACTTGTATTCTCTCGATACATTTCTCTATACTTTTTCTATATACTCCGTTATTTTAGGGATGATGTTGGACTGTTGGTCAGCCGGTGCAATATGTGGAAATCGATACAAATAGTCATGTGATCTTTACCTTGAAAAATTTCTCCTCAAACAATCCGCTTCTGCAACGATAAGCTGTAATATATTCTAAACACCTGTAGCCAATTCGGACTTGTATCGAGTCTCCGTTGTCGAGCTTACACTCGATTAGGATCTTCTTTCACGATGGGGAATTATATTATGATAGCCAAGAATAATAATGAATCCGAGACAATTCATCACACGGGAGGCCATTCTTAATATGGCAAATCTTGATTTTTACTTTGCATGCATAGGTTACGTGGCAATACGCCAATACAATACAGTAAATTATTGCATGGACCATGGTCCACACAGTTGTGTGGACAAAAAATAAAAGGTACATTATTTTTGTATTGAAGGTACATTATTTTTGTCTATCAAATAATGTACCTTCAGTACAAAAATAATGTACCTTCAATACAAAAATAATGTACCTTTTATTTTTTGTCAACACAACTGTGTGGACCATGGTCCATGCAATAATAATTGATATAATGCACAGGGAAAACGTAAAAGCATACAAATTTAGCACATCAAAACGCCTGCATATACAAACGGAGGACAAAAGTGTATAGAAATAATGAAGGATGTTTAAGCAGGCAAATATTACAAGACAAATATATGTTCACCGATTCTATCTATACGTGGGAATAAAACATAGATTAGAAGAATTTGTTGTACCAACTAGTGAGTGAGGGAATCCTTGAGATTGGAATATACGCTATAAAGGGACTACCGCCGGAGGTTCTTCACTGCATACCACGAGTTGAAAACTTACTTGTGCTTATCAGTGTTAGAGAATGTCAATTGTATTCCAAGGCTACAGTCTACATTCCCACCTTAGTTCTTGCTGGAATTGGTCTTCATAGCACAATCTTGACCATTACGGCACATAAGGCTCGAGCTACCTTAACATGACATAGGGATGATCTAACTAACCTTGTCACAATATAAATGTTGATCTAACTAATCTGCGTACTATTTTTACAAAATTTGTTGGGTCATCAGAATGTGATGATTTAGGGATTAAGAATTTTACTTTTATATATGAACAAGAAAAAGAATAAAAAAGAGACAACCACTTGATCTGAAGTATTTAAAGGGACAGTAACTTTAATTTGTGTTTGAATTATTGGGAGAAGATAGAGACGAAAGGACCGTGCCAAATGGGCTGGAAGGGTCTATTTAAACCCTTCACAAGCATTGGGAATTTTATCATAAAGAATCATATTTACAGGCAGGTATGGCTTCTGTATCATTTCTCTTATTCAACATCTTCCTCTTACTTGTTGCTTCTAATGCTTCTTCTCCATCATCTATTGCTTCTCAACAATCCAAATTCTGGTTCCAAAATGTAGACAACAACATGCCTCGGTCTATTCTCTCTAAATTATCCACGCTCTCCGAGCTCGAAACAAAAGCCTTCACACCATTAGTATCCAACCAATACTTCACATCCAACCCCAAATTCTGCACAAGTGCTAATTTGGTTTGTGCTGCTGTAAAGACAATTCCTTGCATTGTCTATAGTCATTTCGATGATAATAATGTTACTGTCCCTTCTTTCTTTAGACTTTCAGTCCTGAAAAATGGCAACAAAATAACTCTGCCTATTCTCGGCAACAAATTCCCTAACCGTGCTTTTCTTCCTCCTCAAATAGCCACAAGTATTCAACTTAGCGAGAGCAACTTAGCGAGAGCGAGTTGCAAAGGATATTTCCCACTGCGCTTTCCATTCCTTCCACCAAGGCCTCTATGGACGGTTTCTTTTTAGGGGTATTTAAGGCGTAAGATTAAGGAGGAAGAAAAGCACGGTTAAGTTGAATAGAGGCCTTGGTGGAAGGAATGGAAAGCGCAGTGGGAAATATCCTTTGCAACTCGCTCTCGCTAAGTTGCTCTCGCGAAGTTGAATACTTGTGGCTATTTGAGGATCGAGGAAGAAAAGCACGGTTAGGGAATTTGTTTCGAGAACAGACAGAGTTATTTTGTTATCATTTTTCAGGACAGAAAGTCTAAAGAAAGACCAAGGCTCGGCTTCTTGGATAGGGACAGTAACATTATCATCGAAATGCACTTGACTATAGATAATGCAAGGAATTGTCTTTACAGCAAATGCACAAACCAAAATTAGCACTTGTGCAGAATTTGGGGTTGGATGTGAAGTATTGGTTGGATACTAATGGAGTGAAGGCTTTTGTTTCGAGGTTGGATAATTTAGAGAGAATAGACTGAGGCATGTTGTTGTCTACATTTTGGAACCAGAATTTGGATTGTTGAGAAGCAACAGATGATGGAGAAAAAGCATTAGAAGCAACAAGTAAGAGGAAGATGTTGAATAAGAGAAATGATACATGTTAGTACAAATTAATTAATTGGCATATGTTAATTTTATTGGTTGGCATATAAATCAAACAAGTTGAGAAGGAAATTAATGCATGCATAATAATATAATATGTATGTGGCGTGAATGTGTGTGAAGTGGAAATTAATTAGTGAAAATAGCTTGTGCATGTGATTGGTACGTGGGAAATGGAAATGAAAGTGGCAAAAGAAATAAGAATTAGTTTATGCATGCATATTAAGAAAATGAAATATGCAATGATGTGGCAAAAAGAAATGCAATGCATGCATACGTGATTAGTGGCTCAAAATGAAAAATGAAATGGTGTGGCGCAAAGAAATGAATCATGGAAAATGGAAAATGCAAGGCATGTGAACGTGTGTAAATTGTGATGCAAAATGAAAGGGAAATTAATGCAAAGCATAAGAGTGGAGAAAGTGGAGTAAAACAAGGGAAAGAGATGTGATCGTGTGTACGTGAATCAAGGAAGAAAGGGGATCACTCAGCATTATAAATAGGTTCATTTACAATGAAGAAAATCGAAGTTTCCAAAACAAAAAAAATAATCATACTATTCTGGAAGGTGCTACAAGGGATTATTTGGAAGGTGCTGCAAGGAAACTTCAAAACAGGAAAAGATTGGTGTAGTATCTGGAGAAATTAGCTCCATGTTATATTAGTACAAGCTGTGTCAAAAGTTCAAACTGTACGTGTAAACTTTTTCATAAAGTTAGTTTATAAGGTTAATGTTTAAATAGGTGGTGGACCTAGTTTTGTAATTTATTGAACCTTGTAATTGTAAAAACCAGCGGGTTGATCTTAAGTGAAAAGGTTTTTAGGCGTGGCCCCGCAGATTAGGAGGTGTTCTCCAACTGCGTTATCAAATTCAGCTGTGTACTTATTTTGGCACTTCTTAAATTGCTTTATATTATATTATATATCTGCATTACATAATTTCAATACAGAAGCCATACCTGCCTGTAAATATGATAAAATTCTCAATGCTTGTGAAGGGTTTAAATAGACTCTTCCAGCCCATTTGGTACAGTCCTTTCTTCTCTATCTTCTCCCAATAATCCATACACAAAGTTACTGTCCCTTTAAAATTGAGTAAAACTACTATAGTTGAGAACTATATTAAGTATGAACTCAAAAATAAATAAAGATGGAGTATTTTGGTAGTGTGGGGGTGTGGGAGTTATCTGTAGGGCAAGGCGTTTAAAGAGTGCATGCATCAGTAGTTAGATCATCGATATGTAACAAGGTTAGTTATTGTTGCCTAGTTAGATCATCGATATGCATGCATCAGTAGGATTTCCATTTTATTTCAGTTCCTTATTTCTTGCCGTTGACAGAGAAACCTTTCCTATAATTATAAATCAACATTTATATTGTGACAAGGTTAGTTAGATCATCGATATGTCATGTGCAGGGCCGTATCTGAGCATGTGCAGCCGCACAGGGCCCCCAATTTTTGAGGGCCCCATATTTTTAAAAAAAATTATATGTATATATAGTTTATAAAAATTTAGGCTAAATGTAATAAGATTGAACCAATTTGTGACAAGATGAAATTGAACCACAATTGCTTTTAAAAACCCAATATATATATATTGCCAATTCCAATATATTTATATATTTCCTAATCTAAATCTCAATTAGCAAAGACATTGCCAATTCCAATATATATGCATTTTTTTTATACAATATTTATATTTTGATACAACTTTTTGAACAACTATTATTTATATATAGAAATTACTCGGAAAAAAAAAAGGTCTCAAATTAAGATATGGCATAGGGCCCCAATTTTTATTGGAACGGCCCTGGTCATGTGAAATCAGTTGTTATACGGTGGACGACCATGATCCACAACATTGTGGACCATGGTCACAAAACGACGCCGTTTCAGTAAGTGGGTGGTACGGCGGCTGTTAGTCATAACGGAGCTCCGTAACTGATATTACAGTTCATCTCAAAAGATACTGCCTCACATTTATTTTTATATTATCGAATGAATCTGCAGTTATATCGAAAAGGAACTGCAGTTGTGTTGAAAGTGAATTGCAGTTGTGTTGAAAAAGAATTGCAGTTATATTGAAAGGGAAATTGCAATTGCGCGGAACGGGGGCCGTTTGTATTCATTAATCAAAACCACGTCATTCCACAGTAAAATTTGCGATGTGAAATGATGTTCCATGTTCATTTTATTAATAAAATCTGTTTCCGATCGGAAAACTAGATAAAGAGTTGCATGCAGAAAATTCACGCTCTTTCTTTCTTAGATTCTTTTGCTTCCATGGCAAAACAGCACCATGCGTTCAGCCATTATCTTAAAGATTCATCAGAAACTAACACGACCAACTCATCTTTTCTTGATACAATATAATTCCAATATTCCAAGCTCTTTTCATCACAAGTGCCGCTCCAAAGACGCCATTTTTCTTCTCTCCATCACTGCATCCAATGCTTTCATGTTCAACACCATAATTAGAGGCTATGCTTCAAGCTTTGATCCTGGTCGGGCGATTGTTTTTTCCAATGGGATGCTATTATGCTAAGGTATGGCATTGCTCTTAATAATTACCATTCTCTGTGAACCTTCCTTCTCTGCTTTAATGGCGACCTTAGTTAGGCTTATAAAAATCAATAGTTTAAAATATTTCATATTATAAGGATATATTTTATTTTGAACCTCAAGTCCTAATTAAAAATAATGCACATGGGCTCATTTTAAAATATTCTTAAAATGGCTTTTGTAATAGAAAATAGTTAATTTAATATCCTTATCAAAAGATACGTTTAACAATAAATTTTGTATAGTATTAAGGGGTGTATTCAATCACAACTTTCATAAACTTTTAAATACATACTTTTAAAGGGATGGATTTTAATTGATTTTTGTAGAGTTTTTGTAAACTTTCCTAGAATCTTTTAAACTTTTATAAACTTTGTAAGAGTTTATAAATATCCATAGAACAAACATTTATATTGTATACTTTTAAAAACTTTTTCATATTAAAAAGTTTACAAATGTCATTAAAACTCTAAATTGAATACACCCTCACAAACATTCCATAACTTCTATTAATATATTATCTATAAATTAGTGCATTGTAAAAATTTAAAAAAAAATATTGATGTCACAAAAATAAAGTATATTATTCATAAAGAAAATATAATTACTATAAAATAAATAAAGAATCTCTTAAAAATTTCAACTTAATACAATATATATATATATATATATATATTTATTTATTTATTTATTTATTTATTTATTTATATTTATATTTATATTTATAAATTAATAATTAATAAACATACAATTATATAAAATTATAAACATATTAATTAAATAAAATTTAAAAAATTTGCTTGAACATAAAAAAAAAAAAGTATTTATGAAAGATTTGAAACGTACCGTAAAATTGATGGAAAATTTGCCTAGTTTAGATAGAGGAAAAAAAGTTTGTAGAGAATATTGAAAAGTTTGGGGTTGGAGGGTTGGATTTCATCTATTTATATTAATGAAGAGAAAGTCTATAGAAATCCTATTCTGACAGAGTTTGTGAAAGTCAATAACTTTTTGAATACCAGTAGACTTTTAATAACTCTATAAAAGTCTGAATCGAATACCTGTATACTTTTAAAGAATTTTGAAAAGTTTGAATTAAATACATGTATACTTTTAAAGAGTTTATAAAAGTCTAAATTGAATACCACCAAACTTTTAAAGTTGATAAAAGTATTTAAAAGTTCATGAAAGTCGTGATTGAATACACCCCTTTAGAAAATAATTATATATTATAATTTGGATTAAATTAAACCCTTTAGGTTGTTCCTCATAGATGTCTTGGTGTAAATAACCATTTAGAAAGGCGGTATTGATTGTCATCCATTTGAAACAATGTGAATCCCAAGATACATGCATCTGTCTAATTGACTTTTTAGGTAAAGTTTGAGAGCCTATTTGACACTTTTTCTAAAAAGTATATATTTTTTTCTTCAATTTCATTAATTTATACTTATTACAATTATTGATAACTCATTAAAATACGGATTGGGTGACCGTTTGCGGGTCAAAGATAGTTTTGTTGTCAGAAATAGCGTTGAAGTGTGGTCGAAATTTTAATAACCTGTTATCACAGGTCACTAACAAGTTTTTAGACTTGATTACACCAAAATACAATTTTGACGTGTTTAATTACAATTTTAAAATGTTTAGGGGTCTAATTGACTTTTCAGGTGATGTTTGAAGGCCTATTTGACCATTTTCTCAATAGGTTTTGATAAAAATTTTTTAAAAAGTACTGAGTTTTGATTAATTTTATATTTATATATATTAATTTTTTATTTTTAATGTAATCAATTATTTTTATTTTGATTCCTATTTACTACCAGTGACATAAACGCATTACCATTGCCAATATTTAATTAACATTTCAATTCCAATTTTTGAACCAAACAAAGCCTTAGTATTTTTTTTTTGAAAAAAATATTTATTAATGCTTAAAGAAAGATAACTGCGGAGCTAACTGATATTTATAATTAGAGATCGAAATAGGCTAAGCCGAGCTAAACTTTAGAAAATTAGGCCTTGGCCTGCTACGAAAATTTAAAACTTAGACCTGGGTCTGAAGCTGTATGTAGGCTTTTTGTTAAACTCAAGTCTTATCCTATAATTGGCCTGGCTTGGCTTGAAGCATTTTTAAAAGTTATTTAATATTTAGGCAATTAAAGAAAGTCAAACTTTGAGTCTATTTACAACTTAAATAAGTATATCTAAATAATTTAATAAAATATACCTAACACAAAACTAATACATAATTACATAAGTATATCACCACAATGCAAACATAATAGCATTAAAATACAAAATAAAATAACATCATGCTTGTTAACTTGTTTAGAAATAAATTCAATTGTATTATTGTTTGTTATCTTATATAATCTCATAAATAATTAACAATCAACTCACATAATTAAGTTGCGACATTTCATTAAATATTATGACAATCAGAACAATTACTAAAAAAAGCGAGTAAATACCCAAAATAATCACTCGAATATAGCATAATTCACAAATTAAACATAGTAGTACATCATTAATTAAAAAAAATTGTATATCTTAATATGTTATATAGACTTTTTTAGAACATTTTTAAAACATTATGTTAGGAATAAAATTGTAATAGTTTTGATGAGCCAATTTGTAATTTTAGAAATCCCCTATTTTATTTTTAGAGTGTAGAGTTTAGACCCGTAAGACAAGTCATGACAATAGTTTGGTTCGAATTATTGTTTTATATAATACATTTTGTCATGACTCTTGTAAGTCATTTGCTTCCATTATATACATGAGTGTGCATGATCTAATGGACAAGGCCGAATTATCATTGCTAGACTAGAAGGCACGAGTTCAAATCCTGTTGAGAACATTTTAAGCTTTGAAGCACTAGAAGTGCCACGATCCAAGTCCGCGAGGAAGTCAATTTTTGGATCAAGCTCCATAGAGCTAGTCAAAGTCAAGGAGGAAGAAGTTCAAGATCCACTATCTCTACACCATACGCTACACAATGCAAAGAAGGATCAACTATATTTATTTGATGAATATAACTAAATGAGTTGAAATGGAGAAATGGTTAAAGGCTTGAAAATATATCTAATGGTCTAGTGTTCAAATCCTACATATTACATTTTAAAGCCATTGCCTAATGGAGGAATCTTGGAGCTAGTCACACGGCCAAGACTTTTAGAGTTAATTTTGGTCAATGGAGCTAGTTTTGGTCAATAGAGCAAGTGATGAAGCAAGTCAAAGTCAACATGGAGCAACTTTTGGCTTAGCTTATGCGCGTGATCCATACTACACATCTACACGCATGAAAGGCCTTTTAGAGCAAAGTTATGGAGCAACCTAAAGTGGAATTTATACTTAACCATTTTTGCATGGTTCATATTTTCCAGTACGTGATGCTATGAACCAGAAGAAATCTGAAGGTGGTGATTTTCTGAAAATTATTGTTCATACTCAAGCAAGAACCACCCGGTAAATATTTTTGAAAGATCAACTTGCCCAAGATCAAATGAAGAATACAACAAAGTCAAGAATATCAAGCTCTGAAAGATACAAAGTCTGCAACATCAAGCTGAGAAGGCAACAAAGTCAAAAATTGGAGGCTACAAGTTTCAAGGATCAATCAAGCCGTAAAAGAATACTTTGTGAGCAATTTACAGAGGTAATTTGTCAAAAGTTACCAGTGACATTAAATGTGCAGATCAAAATGGAGATCTTATCAGATCAAATTGGCAAGTTATCAGAGCAATGGTATGATCATTAAATGAAGAGGTATGGCCATCAAGATCAGATTGAAATGACCAATCAGATCAAGTGGACGTTCAAAATTTGAATGTTCATAACGGGCAAATAATTCTTTTAATTATAAAAAGCCCAAGAAGACTTGAAGACAAGCGTGAGATACACAAGTGAGAACGAGGGAATACAGAGATAACAAGGATTACAGCACTACGAACCAAAACGTGAAAAACTACAAGTGGTGCTACTGAGCGGTGAATGCGATAAAAATACAAAGTGCTGAGATATTGAGCTATACACGAGAGGAATTCAAGTCCTAGAAAAGAAATCTTTATTTCTTTGAACAACAGTTGTATCTCTACCGAGAGTAGAAAGGAGTGTAGCTGGGTGCGTAACACTTGGTTGGAACGTAGCTTTGTGTGTAGCGTTCGGGAACGTAGCTTTGTGTGTAGTGTTCGGGGAGCGTAGCTTTGTGCGTAGCGCTCAGGAGCTTAGCTTTGTGCGGAGAGCTCGTGGTTGAGTGTAGCTTTGTGCGTAGCACTCGGGAGTTTCACTATTGTATCTGGGTGATGGAAGATAGTGGAAATCTTCCTTGGAGAAGGAAGAAGTGGAGTAGGAGAATTACACCATCTCCGAACCACTATAAATCTCTGCTTCTCATTTACTTTACTGCACTTTACATATTTGCATGCTTTAACTCACTAACCCTTTACGTACTGTGTTGATCATATCATCTGGGTTTGTGTGTTCCCACGTTCGCATGTGGTTCAAACTTTGTATACATATTCTTTGAGCTATTTTAAGATTTTCCAACGTGTTGCATGTCAAGTATCTCTTCAGTTTTACGCAGTTTTAATTTATAGCACTTTACCGTACGATATTCCGCTGCACATTTCAAGTTGAATTTATTCACTTGAAATCTTTGTTGTTGAAGTCTTATAAAGTTTTTAATTGTTAGAAAAGTCTATTCACCCCCCCCTCTAGACTTTTCACCACCCTATTGGGACCAACACATTACGACAAATTTAAACTATTATTACTAACAATGAATTAATTAATTCAGCGCACATATTAGTGGTGGACATTATTTTTCTTATATTGGTGTATGTTTTTTGAAGATCTCATATTCTAAATACACAAAGAATTAGTTTAACGTATATATTTATGTGAATAACATAAGAAATTAATTTTTAAATTAACTTTTAACATAAAGAAAACGAAACATGCCAAAGGCCTTGTGGTCTAGTGGCACCTGGTTTACATTCCCACATGGATGGGAGTGGGTTTGAGCCTCAGTGGAGGTCCTTCAGTAGGACTCTGTCTGACTGTCTGTAACAAAGTCGGTAGTACTAAAAAAAAAAAAAGAAACATATATAATACATATAAAAATATTTAATTTCACTCATCATTAAATATTTTCAAATCGTAACACTTTCAATTGCTAAACTATTAGTAATTAAATTCCAGAAATATAGTCATTTATGATAATTATGGTATCAAAGTAATAAAGCTTACACATTAGCATGTGAGATAGATATTTTATTCATTCAAAATGTTACGCCCTAAACGATTCATCAAACTGCCGCTAATTCACATATAGAATTAGTTTACTCATCACACTTTCCAACAGTTAAGAGGTAGTGCGTGGTTACTTTAAAATAAAAAAATGAGACTTTAAATTTCATTTTAGGGTGTGTTTGATTCGCAAATTGGAATCAAATACTTGGTAATACTAATAAGTTTTGGTAAAAGTATTTCGCATATTTGATAGTATGATGGAATTAGAATAATTACAAATATTAATGTTTGGTTGTGTATGACCTTATAATGAGAATAAATGTTTAAAACAAAAACAAGGTAATTGATTCTAATATAATGATATCCAAAGCATGTTAATATGAACAATAAAAATCTAAAAGTATTAATTCAAACTTAAAAATTAGATTATCAATAGGATGAAATGATATCATTTTTAAGTAGGAATTGAAATTTTTAACTAATAGATAATCAAAACATATAATTATATTTTAAAATATTGTCAAACAAACATTAAGTATGATTTGATTCTCCTTCCCATGTAAACCCATAAACCAAAGGCAGCCTTACTCTTGTGCTTAAATCTCCTAGACGGCACTAAATGCGCAAATCATGGCTGATACTGCAGTTGTATTGAACGGATACTGCAGTTGTGTTGAAAGGATACTACAGTTGTGTTAAAAGGGAACTGCAGTTGCGCGGAACAGAGGCTGTGTCATCTATCTGAAACTGCAGTTGTGTTGAACGGATACTGCAGTTGTGTTGAAAAAATACTGCAGTTGTGTTGAAAGGATACTGCAGTTGTGTTCTCCTTTCAATACAACTACAGTATCAGCTATGATCATGGTCCACAATATAATTTGCGGGGTTGGGAAGGATAGATCACACTATTCTCCTTTCTTCTCTTTTCTCCTTCTTTCTATAAATCCAGAACAAGTGAACAACCCGTTCGCAGTTATCGAGCTTCTTCGACTTTCATCTCACAGTCGCATTGAGTCCCTTGGTCTCTGATCATCGTTCTTTGACTGATTCAAGGCTTTGGCGACAGATCTACGACCATCTTCTCCCTTCGTTCTCATGGAAGGCCACGGAAAAAGGGTTTCTCTTCTTGCTTGCGCCTTGTTTATTTCCGATCTGGACAGGTTACCCCGTCTTCCCATATTATTATTTTTCCATTTTTTCCGTTTTCCCTTTTGGTTTTCTCTCTTCATTCTCACTCGTTAGGGTTTTCCGGGTTGTTATGCCGTGAACCCAGGTCCACCTTGCAAGGTGGACCTAGGTCTACATTCACATACACTATACTCTACATTCACAATTTGTAAACTCCACATTCACACATTACAGGATTATATGTTTAGTAACTATATTACCACTGTTATGCATTCACACATTCAAAACTCTATATTCACAGGTCCTATATTCACAACTTGAGAATTCCACATTCACACATTACAGGGCTACAAGTTGCTAGAACTTCTTAACTTTATTACAGATTCACATATGCATAACTCTACATTCACAATTTATATACTCCATATTCACAATTTGAAATCTCCACATTCACACATTTCTGGGCAACTCTACATTCACACAATCATAAATCTACATTCACGATTTCTATACTCTACATTCACACTTTGAAACCTCTACATTCACACATTTTTGGACAACTCTATATTCAGCAATATGTTTATTATTTAAAAAAAAGAAGACAAAAACAACGTAGTTTTGGACCCCGGTCCACCTTGCAAGGTGGACCTGGGTCCACAGCATAATTTGCCGGGTTTTCCGGTGTGGTTTGACAAGACCCGGATCCGGTCGCGGTGGTGCATCCTGGGCTGATATCTGCGCAAATCGGTATGATATTTTTTTTTTTCAATAGCTTGTTAAAGTTCTGAACTTTGTTAAATTCGCATTTGCACTTAATTCAACAAATTACATATTACAATTTGAATAAACAAATTCAACATTTAATTACATATACATGAACATTTCGTATATAATCTTGTATTGATAATCTCTATAATGAAGTAATTAAACGTTTTAGCGTACCCAACTACATACCGAACCTGTAATGAAATGATTATGATTTATTACTGTCCCATCTTGGAACTATATTTTTTAAAAATAATTATTGAATTAGACAAATGACCAGATTTAATTAATTATTTTATTAATTAATCAAGAATCAAATTTAAAATTCATACTTGATTAATTAATAGAATAATTATTCTGGTCATTTGAATTAATTAAATAATTGTCGAGTGAACAACTCTCCTATTACCGCGGATACTGAGTTGAGTAGTTTGAAGGCAACATGTTTTGGTGTCCATAATGATGTATCCATATGACAAATTGCAAAGAGCTTACTGATTGTACCTCTCTTCTTTGGATTAATAACTTCCACAGCATATACTTGTGGTAGTGGTAACATATGGCAATAATACATGGCAAAGGGAAACAACAATTGGCAACAATCTTTTCCGTCTTGTAAGGTTGAATAACGTCCGGTAAGGGTGTCAAGATGGGCCGAAGCTCACGAAGCTCTCATTTTCACTGCGGGGTGGTTTAGGATAGGCCTGCGAGCTTCGACCCATCTTGACACGGACGTTTTTAAACCTTACATGACTGAAAAGATTGTTGCCCTCCGTGAATTGTTGTTTCATTTTGCCATCTATTATTGTCCTATGTTACCGTTAACACAAATCTATGTTGTGGATGTTATTAATTCAAAGAGAGGTACCGGTAAGCTTTTTGCAATTTGTCATATGGATACCTCATCATGAACACCAAATCATGTTGCCTTCAAACTATTCAACTCAATCCCCGAGAATAGGAGAAGTGTGTCACTCGACAATTATTTAATTAATTTAAATTACCAGAATAATT
Organism: Ipomoea triloba; assembly: GCF_003576645.1. Taxonomy (NCBI): domain Eukaryota; kingdom Viridiplantae; phylum Streptophyta; class Magnoliopsida; order Solanales; family Convolvulaceae; genus Ipomoea; species Ipomoea triloba. The sequence continues at coordinate 10,558,044 of NC_044923.1, read as the reverse complement.
ATTTTATTAATTAATCAAGTATTAATTATAAAGTTGATTCTTGATTAAATAATAAAATAACTAATTTGGTCATTTGTCTAATTCAATAATTATTTAAAAAATTTATAGTTCGGTTTTAATATAGATGAGACAGTAATAACTCATAATCACTTCGTTACATGGTTCGGTATGTAGTCGGTATGCTAAAACATTTAATCACTTTGTTACAAAGTATATCAATGCAAGATTATATATGAGATGTTCATGCATATGTAATTAATTGTTGAATTTGTTTATTTAAATTGGTAATTCAAAGTATATGAATACAAGATGATATACCAGAGATTGGTTATAGTTGTCCTTAAAATAAATATTTGCAATTTTATAAAAACGCTAGTCTAAATACTAAGTTTAAAAATGATAGTCTAAATAAATACTACCTTTGGTTTGAATTTCTCTAAGTTTTTTTTTAAAATCTCTTTCAGGTAGCTTTGTCATTGTCATCATCTTCAGTGCTGTTTTTTAAAAAAAAAATTATTGGTAATGTGTCGTGTGCAATTAGGTTATTGGTGGTAGTATAGAGGGCAACGCCATGCAATGAGATTATAATGTAGAAAGCTGTGGATTTGCCTCGTTGTGTTTGTATATATAATTAGAATCTTAGTTGTACTATAAACTCTTGATGTTGCAAGTGCATATTGATATTTGGCAGTGGTAGTTTTTCCTACAAGAAGTTTCATGTGTTGTGAGATGTGTGTCGTACAAGTTTCATGTATTGTGAGAAGTGTGTCGTATATTCTCATATGAAAGTATTGAACAAAATATTAATATTTAGTATATTTGTAAAGGTTAATGAGCAGTACATTTTGTTCTAGTTTATAATTAACTTGTTTACTTGATATTACGTATTGAAAAACGCTCTCTGGAAAACTCTCTGGCAATGTCCGGCGAGACCCCTCCGACGTGTCTCAATAGCGAAGAGCAAGATCAACTCGATAGAAGCACAAAGAAGACGAAAACGTCAACGGAATCACCAATGGGAGAGGCGATACCGCAAACGGCAGCTACGGGAATGGTGGCACCAGCAGGTACGCTCTCTTTTAAACAAGTTGTGGCAAATGAATCTGGGCATACCGAACAACGGGTGGTGAAGGAGATAGACTTGGTGTCTGATGATGAGGAAGAGGCTGATGATGATGTTGATCCACACTGTCCGATTATCAGAGTAACAAGGGAGGAAAAGGTCCGACTGCGTAGCAAGTGGAAGCAAACCTTAATAGTGAAGGTGATGGGTAGAAACGTTGGCTATGGCTACCTACTAAGGAGACTCACATCGCTGTGGAAACCAAAGGCAAGGATGGAGTTGGTGACTGTTGATAATGGGTATTTTTTGGTGAAATTTGCGTCCATTGACAATTATGAATTTGCGAAGTATGGAGGACCCTGGATGGTGTTAGATCACTATCTCATAGTAAAAGAGTGGATGCCAAATTTCGACCCGTTCACAGCCAAGACTGAAAGCATGATCGTGTGGATTAGATTCCCATGCCTTCCATCAGAATACTTCGACCGTCAGTTCCTACTGCGTGTGGGGGAGAAAGTAGGAAGGCCAATAAACATAGATACTGCAACGAGCCTGGTCTCGAGGGCAAGTTTTGCTAGGGTGTGTGTAGAGGTAGACATCACAAAACCTCTGTTGGCTAAGTTCACTTTGAAGAACAGGGTGCGGCCGATTGTTTATGAAGGACTTCATCTTATTTGTTTCAAGTGTGGGATGTACGGGCATAGTGTTGATGGATGTAGTCTGAATCGGAAGGAGGATATCACCCAGCAGTCGAATATGGATGGCGGTGGCCGGCCGGAGAACAGCTCCGGTGAGGGTAACGGTACTGAGGAGGGCATGCATGGTAAGAGAAACACACACATGGAAACTACCATAATCAGACCGGAAGTTACGGAAGATTACGGTTCGTGGATGATAGCACCGAAACATAAAAGGAATTACACCAAGAATCAGGGAAACAAGAATCAAGGTGGCAAAGATTATGGGAAGAAGGATCAGAACGAGGCTGGCAGAGGGAATCAAACGAGCGTGCAATCAGGGTCAAGGTATGCGTCTCTTGCTGAGAATCTTGAGGAGGAAAATGAACAAACAACAGAGGAGCCAATCCGAGACCAATCTGCAAGCGAGACCCAAGCCCAAGGACAAAAGAAAACTGGCCAGTCCAAAGGTAAGAGACAAACAACCCAAGTCTCGGAGAAGCAAATTAATGGAAATAATAAACATGGTCTTCATAAGAAATACGTCGAGGTAGGGGAGTCAAGTAGCAGGAAGAATCTAAGCAGAAAGACAACGGGGACACAAGCTAATCAAGAGGGAGCAGCCAGCGAACACACATTAGTCATGGGGGATAAGACAGGCTCCACCTCTGTCCGTGTTTTTGAATCAGAAACCGGGACCGAAGGGGAATGCATGACAGGGGCGGAGATTCTCAATGAACACCACGAGGATCCACCGGATGACGGACAGCTCGAGGGCCTGGAGTTGATGGAAGATATGGGTGAGAAAAATGAGGTGGTGGCTTCAGACGGTGAGGCCATGGAGCTCGAGCTGTGAGTCCTTTCTCGCTGTGTTTCTGTGTCTTTTTTCTGTGTTTTTCTTCTTTGTTTCCCTCGCTGTTTGTTGTCGTCTTTCGCCTTTTCCTTCTTTGTTTGTTTTTTCCATGAAGATTATTACCTGGAATTGTCAAGGAGCAGCTTCTAAAGGGTTTATTAGAGCTGCAAAATGGTTTGTTAAACAGCACCAACCAAGCATTTTCTGCCTTGTTGAAACCAAGGTCTCAGGTGAAAATGCGAATAGTATATGCGTTAAAATTGGTTTTGAAAAATGGGCTAGAGTTGAAGCCATCGGCTATAGTGGAGGTATTTGGATTATGTGGTCGGGTACTCTGCAGATTGATATTCTCAACTTTCACCCTCAGTTCGTACACATGACGGTCACGGAACCTACAGGGCGGATGTGGAATTTCTCGGTAGTTTACGGTAGCCCGTCCCTTCAGCTCCGTCGACGGCTTTGGAATTCTTTATCAAGAAATAAGGTCCAGGTTGATCACCCCTGGTTGATTGCAGGAGACTTTAATGCTATTGTTAATAGCGAAGAGTCCTCAAACCCCAACAACTCAGGACATCACAGGAATGGGGACTTCAAAAATTGGATTTTCACTGAAGCTCTGGTTGATCTCGGTTTCATGGGGCAGAAGTTCACGTGGAGACGGGGAAGGGAGGAAGGAACCTTTAAAGGTGCCAGACTTGACCGTGCTCTTTGCTCCATGGATTGGGTGGAAAGGATGTGTGAGACGAGGGTGGTCCATCTTACGACCATTGCCTCGGATCATTGTCCTATTCTTATTGATCTCGATACTAATAACAGCAAAAGGCAGCATAACTTCATGTTTCAGGGTGCCTGGGCCTCTCACCACTCGTTCTTAGATCTAATTAAGAACAACTGGCGCATGGATGATACAGTATGGAATAACAGAGAACACATGGCGACCACTTTTAAACAGTGGAACCGTAATGTATTTGGTAACATACACCACAGGAAAAACAACCTTTTAAGGCGTCTGGACGGGATCCAAAGGCAATTACATCATGCAAATCATGCTGGACTCATCAAGCTGGAAAGAAAAATTCGAAAAGAATTAGAAGATGTCCTACACCAAGAAGAGATCCTTTGGTTCCAACAAGCAAGGGAGGAGTGAATTGCTTCAGGTGACAGAAACACCAAATTCTACCACGCGGCTGTCAGGAGCAAAAAAGCTAAAAAACAGAGTCATAATTTCCTGAATGAGGAGGGAAACCCCATGACCGATGATCATCAAATTGAAGTGGCCATCCAAATATACTTCACTGGAATATTCACTAAGGATGTTGAAGTTGACACCACTTGTATTGTGAAAGGAAAATTCCCCTCTCTCTGTGCAGAGGATTGGATGTCGTTTAATAGGCCTTTCTCTAGTGAAGAGGTCAATACAGCTTTATTTGATATGAGCCCTCTGAAAGCCCCGGGTCCGGATGGTTTCCATGCGTCCTTCTACCAGAAGGCATGGCCAGTAGTAGGAAAATCAGTCTTCAAGCAAGTTGACCTATTTTTGAGGACTGGAAAACTCGAGGATGGCATTAACGATACTTTAATTGCCCTTATTCCTAAAAATAGTTGCCCCACCAGTGCTAGTCAATATAGGCCGATCAGCTTATGTAATGTGATTTATAAAATCATTACAAAAGCAATGACCAACCGTATTAAACCGATCTTGAGGAAGTTGATTGGACAAGAACAAAGCAGTTTTGTTCCAGGCAGGCAGATCACAGACAATATCTTGATCTACCAAGAAGTTGTTCACACTATGCGCACAAAACAAGGAAAGAAAGGCATCATGGCCCTCAAAATTGACCTTGAAAAAGCATATGATAGGCTTAACTGGGATTTTATCCGGGACACTCTCACGGATGTGGGGATGACCAATGAGTGGGTTAGGAACATCATGGCATGCGTTGAGTCCCCTAGATTGAGCATTTTATGGAAAGGAAGACAACTAGACCCGATCATGCCCTCTCGGGGCATCCGTCAGGGCGATGCCATATCTCCCTATTTGTTCGTTCTATGCATGGAACGCCTTAGTCAGACAATTAAAGCCGAGGTTGCTCAAGGAAGATGGAAAGGTGTGCGGCTATCCAGGTACGGCCCTAATCTCACCCATCTGTTTTTCGCTGACGATCTTGTGTTGTTTGCTGAGGCTTCGCAGGAACAAATCACTACCATTGCACAGTGCCTAGAACGGTTTAGCAAGGCCTTGGGCCAGAAAGTAAGCCTGAATAAATCACAAATTTATTTTTCCAAGAACGTGGATAGGGAAGAAGCTCGTAAGATCTCTGACATTGCCGGCATCCCGGCATCCACCAACCTTGGTAAGTATCTCGGGGTACCCACGTTCCACGGCAGAGTTACTAACAACCTGTTCTCTCCGATGTTGGATAAAATGGATGATAGACTTAATGGCTGGAAAACTAAATTCCTCATGCTAGCTGGGAGACAAATTCTGGCACAGTCGGTCCTCCAAACTATCCCTTATTATGGCATGCAAACAATCTTCATGCCAGTTGGTGTTTGGGAGGAGATTGACAAACGCATTCGTCGTTTTATTTGGGGAGGCACCCCAGAGGTCCGGAAGTGCCACCTTGTGTGCTGGGAAAATGTCACGAAACCGAAAAGTGCGGGAGGCCTAGGAATTAGATCTGCAAGGGATATGAACATGGCTTTCATGGCTAAACTTGGATGGCAAGTCGCCACCAATACGGAAAGTCTTTGGGTTGAAATCCTTAAGGAGAAGTACGCGCATGGAAAAGTAGGACTTGAAGCCCTATGCCCGAAGCGGCCTTGCTCGAATGCATGGAGAGGAATTATAGCTGCTACGGCCATCGTTCGAAAGGGAATTAGAAATCAGGTTAGAAATGGCAAAGCTACTTGCTTCTGGACGGATGCTTGGATTCACGAGGAACCTCTCGCTGACATCCTCCCTAATCACATGAATATGCACAACTATGAAGATAAGGTCTGTGATTATTGGCACAACGATGGGAGATGGAAGTGGGAAATCATGCCACCGATGCCGCTAGAGATAAAACAAAAGCTGGAGGTTACGACGGTGCAAGAGGGAGAAGGAAACGATGAAAGCTACTGGAAGAAGGAGGCGTCAGGTAATTTCTCTGTTAACTCTGCGTTTCTTTTAACTCATGCTCTTGAGACCAACGTTCAGGAAAGATTTTGGAACAAACTCTGGAGACTAAAGGTCCCTAACAAAATCAAGACTTTCTTATGGACCGCCATGCATGATCGTGTCATGGGGAATGTGGAGAGAAAGAGAAGAGGTCTCACTTTGGATGATGGATGTGTGGAGTGCCCCAGGGTGGCGGAAACAACTGCACATATTCTATGGAGCTGCGAGAAGGCCATGGAACTCTGGAGGGCTTTTGCAGGTGCGACGAGAAGAAGAAGATGGAGACGCTTACAGTTCAAGGACTGGATTATGGACAATATTAACAATGACCATGGGGAGCCTGGAGATACCGATTGGCCCAACCGTTTTGCCATCATCGTCTGGTGGATTTGGAGATGGCGGTGTGACAAAATCTTTAACGATAGAGGAGTGACGACACAACACAAGATAAGCTGGATAAAGGAAGCTGTTCATGAGACTGCTACTGCCTTTGCTCGCGTCAAAACCAGCAGCACCACGGAGAGAAGGACCAGAACTACTTGGCTTAAATGGAGGGCTTCTACGGATCACTGCTTCACGCTTAACATTGACGGGAGTGTTAAGTCTGGGATCCAAAAGGCTGGAATAGGCGGTGTCATGTGGAACGCGAGGGGAGAGTGGGTTGGAGGCATCATGTGTAGAACATCTTATGCGGATCCAGCTATTGTGGAAGCAAGAGCTATTGTGGAATGTTTAGACTGGGCATGGAAAAGAGGCGTTCGTGACTTAGAGGTTCAATCGGACGCCAAAACTATAATCCAGTGGATTCAAGAAGACTTGGATGGTCGAGGACCCATCCGCCAATGCATTGACGAGATCAGATGGTGGCTCACCAGAGATTGGAAGGTTTCTTTTCGAGTGATCTATAGGGAACAGAACAGAGTGGCCGACCGCCTCGCAGCATTTGGAGCTATGCAGAATGATGAGAGGAAGATAGTAGATGTTTGCCCCCTTGTGAGCGAGGAAGCTTACCTCGAGGACTTAGCGCACGTCGTGACTTTGCGCAGAGTGGTGGAACCAACCCTCATGTCTGATATAAAAAACTTGTTTACTTGATAGTAACAATAATGACTTTGCAGGTAGTCCAAATATTGATGCCGCAATTTGTTCAATTTCATCAACAGTTTCCAATCCATTTTGCACCTGTTCATTTTGACGCTCATATTTTTGGAATCATGATGAATGAGTGTACTACTTGATTTTGTGTGTGCATGCGTGTGTATGTAACAACCCGAAATTTTGTAAGTATTTTAAAGAAAATATTATTATTATTTTTGACATATTTTTGCCTAAAAGAATTTTTGAAAATTTTTATTTATGACAAAACATATTTGCAAACGTATATGTATATATATATTTATTTCAAAAATAGTTAACAAGAGTTGATTTGGTTCATTAGACTAAGTCTTGAGATGTCTATAGAAGGTCTTTGGTTTGAATCTGGGCAACACACAAATTATTTTTTTTAAAATCTATATTTTGTTATTCGTTTGGGACTTTGATGTTGAGTATGAGGTCTAGGGCTCAAACCTTGCTAGTATTGTGATTGTTTTGAAAAGAAAAAAAAAATATGTGGTAGTGTTTTGTTCTAGTAAGTAATCTTATTTTAATTGTGAGTTGAGTGATTTTCTCTATTTGTGATCAATTATAATTTATATATTTATGTTGTATTTATATATAATGATAATTAGTAATTAGTAATAATAATAATAATTATAATAATGATAATTTAATAGTAAGGTTACGTACCTTATATCAAGGTAGAAGAGGAGAGCTACTTGCCTGTCTTCTTCTTTCGCGTGAGCATAGCCGAACAGGAGAGAGAGACTTGTCTGTCTTCTTCTTCTTCATACCCGACGCAGAGAGAGAGAGAGTCTTGATCATCCACATTCCCGCTCTTAGTCCGAAAGGACGAGATCCGAAAAGAGTGGTAGACAAAGTGTTTGATAAAATGCACAACCGAATGAGAAAATGGGAGTCCAAGTGTGACGTCTCTTGGTGATTTTACCTTTAACTTCCTTGAGTGAAGCACCATTTGCATCATTCCATTCTAGCCTAAATGAACCACATGCATAAGAACTAGTGAAGGCATCCACCTCCTTGTTTACTCTTTTGCCATAGATAGTTGTTCCTTGAAACTAATACCTTTCCATGATTTCTTTTGCTTTGGTTAATTCTTGTAACTCTTAATGACAAACCTCCTTAATGCCATGCACTTGACTTGACTTCAATTTGTCATCCTTAGAGAACAACACTCGGGAAATTTATTCTCCGTTTACACCTTTCCACCACCACTAAAACTACAACATCACATGGTCGTGCCACCCACTCTTTGTTTGTATTTAAGTCCATTTTAAAAATTTTAAACCAACGTTATATCTATTATTATTTTTGTTTTTTAATATCAATTTTTTTTAAAAAAAGACATATAATGTCGGTTCCTAGAAGGAAGCGACGTTGTATATGTAATTCTTTATTTATTTATTTTTTTATTTTTTTAAATAGATGAGCAAATAACGTCGGTTCCATATTGAACCGACGTTAAACTCTCAACCCTTTTAAAAAATTAAATAACCAACGTAAAAAATAATATATATTATTTTTTATTTATTTTATTGACATTTAACATCAGTTTTGAAATAACCAACGCTATATGTGAGACGTTATATGTTATTTCTGTAGTAGTGTCATTTGCATCTATTTGGAGAATTCTTGGCTACAATGAGAATTGGGTTAAGAATTTGAGCCATCCATTGAATAAATTGTGACACCTCGTAAAATCCTAACCCGAAATTTATTTTAATTAATTATTTTCCAATGAAAATTATTTCCAACTAGTCTAATTTCATAACAAAGAATAATTAGTAAAATATTTTTTTAAAGGAGCCCAACTTTTAAAGTAAAGATTATATATGTATACTAGCCCATATCTAATATCTTAATTCAAGACTATGATGGAATTATATTGATTCTATACCTATAAAAAAGCCCATTTAACCTTATCGTAAAATATCTTTTAACCTAGTGTGTGTGTATATATATATATATATATATATCTGTTTAAATGTGGCTGCGCCTTCCCGTGCGGTCGGTGCGGTTCACACCACTCAATGTTAGAAAACGCACCACAATGAAAATACACAAAAACACCATAAAACACACCACACAACCAAAATAATGCACCATAACTCCTCTGCCCCTAATGGTGCATTTGCTAACACTGTGTGGTGTATATTTGCATACCTAGTGGTGTGTTTTTTGGTGATGTGTACTTAATGATTCATATTTGTGTGATGCATTTTGTAACATTGAGTGGTGTATATTTGTATACATAGTGGTGAGGCCGCACTGACTGCACGTTAAGGGGCGGTTACACCTGACTATGACCATATATATATATATATATATATATATGTTGGGCTAAGAAAGTTAAGTTATATATGTGCGCGCGCGCACATGAGTATATAAATAGAAGGTTACCCTTTATGCAAGACTAGTCCTCTCTCTCTTCCCACACTTGCTACTCACGCCATTTACCCTCTCCCTACACTCTCAATCTAATCTTCATTTCATTAGCACCGTTTTCTCCCAAAGATTCCTCCTTTTAAATTAAATCAAATTTTGATATGCTTAATTCAAATGTAAATAGTAGTAATTAATTACAATTATAATTTTTTAGAATGATAACAAACAAAACAATAATTATAATATGAATTTTTTAAACTTAACAAAAATTTATGTGTCCTACGGGTTTGTAGAATTTTTTAACAATGGTACACCATATACTATAATGATTCACACGATATCCTCACTCATGGCACACGAAATGTAAACAAATTGAATGGCACACGACATTCTAACAACCGTAGAGTGATATCATCACCATTCTATACGTTCTTATTGACCTTTAACCTATTTAGATCTTTCTTCTCATAAACAAGTCTTGATGAAAAAAGTTCTGCTATTTACGTGTACCACAATTTTAATTTGTGCTTCTAATTTTTCAACAATGTCACACAATATACTATCATGATTCACCTTATAAATTAAAGTAAATTTTGACATGCTTAATTTAAATTTAAATAGTAGTAATTATAAAAGCAAATTATAATTTTTAGAATGATAATAAATAAAGCAATAATTATAATATGAATTTTTTAAATTGAAAACTCATGATATCACTCTGCAATTGTTAGGATGTTGTGTGTCATTCTTTTACATTTCGTGTGCTATGTGCAAGGATATCGTGTGCTTTATGATAGTATGTGGTGTGCCATTGTTAAACAATTCTACAAACCTGCTTCACACAAAACTCATGGAAATTTAAAAGTTGAATTTGCCATACACATGTCGTCGATTGCTGAATGCCTTCACACGAGAAGTTCTTTCTTAGCCTAGGATTATGTAGTATAATTATACACCTTTTTTTAAGCTAAGTTTGTTAATTGCAATCCTTCCGTAATTATAATTACGGATTGGACAAATCACAACCATCTAATCTATTGTAATTAATGTCAGTCCTTTAATATGTGTCCTCATGTGCACATGCAAGGGCATATATATATAAACGTGTGCAGGCTTAATGTCTAGGATTTGTCCTCATAGTCCATAGTCCTCAGTAATTAATGTCAGTCTTTGTATGTCTAGGATTACGGCTGGCGCAGAGTTTCGAACCCATGACCTTTGGGTGGCTTTGATACCAAATTGAATCATGTATTTCATCTAACTAAAAGCCTAAGCTGATAGTTGGACTGCTCATTTATGTTTATAAAGCACCACTCTAATTTAGGTAAGGGATCTAATTGAACAGAATAATTCTATAAAGCTTGTCCACGAGGTTAAACATAATTTAGTGAATCAAGAGGGATTTTGAGGGAAAACGGACTACATTAAACATGATTTCTTGTCATTTGATATGGAAACTCCAATACAAAGCTTAATGATAGACTAGGTACGTAAGTAGGAAAATGGAAAGTTGGAAAACAGGATATAGAATACAAAGAGTGTGAATAATGTATAAATATTAAAACTATAAACATGTATTTGTAAATAAAACTTTAAAAAAATATTTTTTACTAATTCTGTTTTGAAAAAAATATATGCATTCTATTTAATCACATTTACATCATATGTGTACTTTTATATAGGCGAGATATTAATAAATCAAACTCACTTCATAACTTCATTGCACTAAAACAACATTAAAAATTGTAAACAAAATATAAATTAATTGTAATACATATCCATGTTTACATGCATGGTTTGGCACACTGAAACATTTGATAAAACATTGATAAACTACAAGCAAACACTTACATTACAAATAATACTTCACGAACGAACGGAGAAATTCTTAATCAAACACCAAATTTATTTCATGGATCTTATTTAGCTTAATTCTTAATTTTTCTTATTTGCTTTCGTGCATCTAGTCATAACCAACCCAAAGTAGGTCCATTTCGTCAATCCAATGACACACTTCTCCTTTCCCAGGAGATGTCTTGAGTAGTTTGAAGGCGACATGAGTTGGTGTCCATGGCGAAGTATCCATATGACAAATTGCGAAGAGCTTATCAATTCCACCTCTCTTCTTTGGATTAATAACATCCACAGCATAGACTTCTACTAATGATAACTTATGGCAATAATAGGTGGAAAAGGGGAAGAACAACTCATGGCAGGCAACAATCTTTTCGGTCTTGTAAGGTTTAGTAAAATTCCTAACCATGACCACTTGATTCCCCAGGCCTTTTGTATTCTCTGATGCCAAAGCCACCAGATGTTTGCGGCCTAAACTTTCCCTCGAGAACTCAATTATGTCCTCCAGGGTTTTTAGACAGCTACGCCTCTCTCCCTTCACCGCGGGAGCATCACAATGGCGAAGGCTCATGTCCATAAAGGCCTTGGTGGAAGGAATGGAAAGCGCAGTGGGAAATATCCTTTGCAACTCGCTCTCGCTAAGTCGAATACTTGTGGCTATTTGAGGAGGAAGAAAAGCGCGGTTAGGGAATTTGTTGTCGAGAACAGGCAGAGGTACTTTGTTGCCATTTTTCAGGACGGAAAGTCTAAAGAAAGACCAAGGCTCGGTGAGGGGTGTAGTTTTCGCGGGAGGTGGAAAGAGTGTAGGTGAATAAAACGGGAAGAAGTTCCCGAGTATCGTCTCAAGGAATGGTAGAAAAGGATTTGGTAGACAAGGAATTAGACACAAGAGTTCCTAGATTTCAAAAGCTAGTCCCATCGAAAGGTTTGTGTATGTCATTCTAAGAATATATCAAACCCTTAAAACAAAAGGTGTTGTGAACAATTTTAGGAAAGAAGGATTGGGACTAGTCTACCACACATGCAACTCTTGATTTTCTAGGGTACTAGGGATGTGAAAAACGCTCAACGGACTAACAAGAGACAAGGTCACTAGCACCACCGCCACTCTCGTGGTCAATGGACTCACTACTAGACCATAAAGCCATACTTGTGAACCTTAGGCTAGAAGAGGCATTACCACAAACACTTAATGTGCATCTTGCCTTCCTACCCCCTTTTCTCAAAGGTGAGAAGGAAAAGAGGTTGGTGAGGTCTCAAGCAATCCCTATTCTCATAGGTGAAAGCGAACACACTAATCCTCAAGTCCAATTGGCCTAATCGGAAAAGAGATCATACAAACATCCCAACCACTATCAAGCTATCCAAAAGGCATTAATCTACCCTAGATTCAAGACATAAGAGCTCAAGAGCAAAACGTATGTTCAACTAGTCCTAATCCCTAGGTAACTAGCCACACATAACTAGACTAAGCATTCTCAAAGCATCTAACAAATTTAAGCTCTAAGGATTGAAAGCAAAGCTCAATACAAAGCTCAAACCAAATCAACAAAGCAATTCAACTCAATTCAAAGCATTACTCAATTCAACAAAATTCAATATCAAGGACAAAATTCAAGATCAAATCAAAATCAAGAAATTGAAGAACAATAGAAGAAATTGAAAGATTACTTGATTGCAAATGGAAATCTTCTACAAATCTTGATCAATTGCAAGTTGTTGTCCACAATCTCCTCCAAATCTAGCTAATTGAATGGAAGTATGAATGGAATTGAAGTGAATTGGGAGAGAATTTCAACCTAATTCTAGAGAGAGAATTTTAGGCTAGACTAATCTGGAAAAATGAATGGGGATCCTCCCCAAAAAAATGCCCCAATTCCCTATTTAAATCGCGCCAACCGCCAAAATAAACCGTATCGGACGCCCGACTGGACGCGCGTCCTCTGCGCGTCCAGCGGGATTCTTTGCGCGCTTGTTCAAATCTTCGGCGCGGGAAGTGGGAATCGGACGCGGCGTCCGACGTGCGTCCTCTACGCGTCCTAAGCAGACCTTGCAAACTTCAGAGAGTGATTTTTCGGACGTGGGGCGTCCGTTGGCGTCCGATGCGCGCCCTAAGCAGACTTTGCAAACTTCAGAGAGCGACTAATCGGACGCGGCGCGTCCGGTGGCGTCCGGCTGGCGTCCGCTGCGCACTGCTTTGCACTTTGTGGACCTGGGACGTGGACGCCTGGGCGGGCGCGCGTCCTAGGCGCGTCCGGTCGGTCCTTTTGTTTCCAATTTNCTATCAACGAAAACGGGAACATTTTGAGTCTTACGACCTCTTCGGTAACTCCATTCTGTCGGTACATACCACACGATCGGATGAATCGGGTGATATGTACGTGTGGATCTTCCGCCGGTAATCATCCAAAAGGTTGGTTTTGTACTAACGTAATGACGGCGGAATTGATTTGAAAGTTATTGGCTTCAACCGGGGGAATGTAAATAGAGTTGTGGACACTAAAGTTGGGAGTCATATAATCCGCTATGGTCCTCCTTTCCTCTCCCCTCGGTTGGTTTCTTGGTATATTTCTTGGTTCATATCTCGGTTCGTTCCTTCTTGGTCTTTGAGGTTCATAATATTCATCATCATATCGTGGTTCGTAATAAGCATCTCTCCTTTGTCTAGGAGGTTGATGTTGTTGTTGTCTGGGAGGCATATCATAGAGAGGGTTGTTGAATTGTTCTTGAAAATCCGGTGCATATCTCCTACGTGGTAGTGGTTCGTTATACGTTGCGTTCTCTGGTTGATATTGTGGTTGGTTGGTCAGTGGTGGTCTTTGTCGAGACTCCTCCCTTTGTGGGGGAGGTGACTCATGGCCATTGGATTGTTCATCTCTAACATTCTCTCTTGGAGTGCCCGTATCGGTGTGTATTGGTGATTCGTTGGTATTGACATTATGGATGTTTGCACTAGTAGTTGCCATGTCTTCTTCTTGATCTATGTGTGGGGATTGTTGGTCTCTATTGGCCTTCTTTCTCCTCCGATTTAAAGCGTAAATCTCCGGATTCAAAGGAAGTAGACCCTCACTCCCTCTAGAGCGAGTGTGCATACAAACGCTTCGGTAGTTTAAACACTCAAGAACAAGAGAAAGGTATGCAACTCAAAGGCTCAACAAGAAGTGTCAAGTACTAGAACAAGCGATAGTAAAAGGACAAAAACAAGTTAAAAGGGACTAGGCTCTCTACTTAAGGAACCTACTCATGCTAATCCACAAAGACTTGCCTAAACAAAACCGTTACCACTCCCCGGCAACGGCGCCATTTGAGGGGTGTAGTTTTCGCGGGAGGTGGAAAGAGTGTAGGTGAATAAAACGGGAAGAAGTTCCCGAGTATCGTCTCAAGGAATGGTAGAAAAGGATTTGGTAGACAAGGAATTAGACACAAGAGTTCCTAGATTTCAAAAGCTAGTCCCATCGAAAGGTTTGTGTATGTCATTCTAAGAATATATCAAACCCTTAAAACAAAAGGTGTTGTGAACAATTTTAGGAAAGAAGGATTGGGACTAGTCTACCACACATGCAACTCTTGATTTTCTAGGGTACTAGGGATGTGAAAAACGCTCAACGGACTAACAAGAGACAAGGTCACTAGCACCACCGCCACTCTCGTGGTCAATGGACTCACTACTAGACCATAAAGCCATACTTGTGAACCTTAGGCTAGAAGAGGCATTACCACAAACACTTAATGTGCATCTTGCCTTCCTACCCCCTTTTCTCATAGGTGAGAAGGAAAAGAGGTTGGTGAGGTCTCAAGCAATCCCTATTCTCATAGGTGAAAGCGAACACACTAATCCTCAAGTCCAATTGGCCTAATCGGAAAAGAGATCATACAAACATCCCAACCACTATCAAGCTATCCAAAAGGCATTAATCTACCCTAGATTCAAGACATAAGAGCTCAAGAGCAAAACGTATGTTCAACTAGTCCTAATCCCTAGGTAACTAGCCACACATAACTAGACTAAGCATTCTCAAAGCATCTAACAAATTTAAGCTCTAAGGATTGAAAGCAAAGCTCAATACAAAGCTCAAACCAAATCAACAAAGCAATTCAACTCAATTCAAAGCATTACTCAATTCAACAAAATTCAATATCAAGGACAAAATTCAAGATCAAATCAAAATCAAGAAATTGAAGAACAATAGAAGAAATTGAAAGATTACTTGATTGCAAATGGAAATCTTCTACAAATCTTGATCAATTGCAAGTTGTTGTCCACAATCTCCTCCAAATCTAGCTAATTGAATGGAAGTATGAATGGAATTGAAGTGAATTGGGAGAGAATTTCAACCTAATTCTAGAGAGAGAATTTTAGGCTAGACTAATCTGGAAAAATGAATGGGGATCCTCCCAAAAAAAAATGCCCCAATTCCCTATTTAAATCGCGCCAACCGCCAAAATAAACCGTATCGGACGCCCGACTGGACGCGCGTCCTCTGCGCGTCCGGCGGGATTCTTTGCGCGCTTGTTCAAATCTTCGGCGCGGGAAGTGGGAATCGGACGCGGCGTCCGACGTGCGTCCTCTACGCGTCCTAAGCAGACCTTGCAAACTTCAGAGAGTGATTTTTCGGTCGTGGGGCGTCCGATGGCGTCCGATGCGCGCCCTAAGCAGACTTTGCAAACTTCAGAGAGCGAATAATCGGACGCGGCGCGTCCGGTGGCGTCCGGCTGGCGTCCGCTGCGCACTGCTTTGCACTTTGTGGACCTGGGACGTGGACGCCTGGGCGGGCGCGCGTCCTAGGCGCGTCCGGTCGGTCCTTTTGTTTCCAATTTAGTTCTCGAATCAATCTTTGAAATCCATGCCCTTTTTCACCACTTTGCGCAACTTTTTTACCTGAAAAACAATTAGCCAAGTGTGGAATGGGGTTCCATGACAAAATCAAGTATTCTAATGCAATAAATGGGCAAATCAATCTCAAACGCTAGTAAATACATGCAATGCGACCCGAGATTGACCTTAGAATTGTAGCATCTCTTGCACTTATCACTCGGCTTCTTGAATAGGGGCAGTAACTTTATCATCGAAATGCACTTGACTATAGACAATGCAAGGAATTGTCTTTACAGCAGATGCACAAACCAAATTAGCACTTGTGCAGAATTTGGGGTTGGATGTGAAGTATTGGTTGGATACTAATGGAGTGAAGGCTTTTGTTTCGAGGTCGGAGAGCGTGGATAATTTAGAGAGAATAGACTGAGGCATGTTGTTGTTGTTGTAATATTCGTGGTTGCTGCACTGGCGACTCAATAATGGCGACATAAAGTTGGGAATTTAAACTGCAAGTTCTGGCGAAATGGAATTCGGGAAATGTGGTGAAATTGATATCTGTGGCATGTTTAATAAAACACTACCTTAAAAGCTTTATATTTCCGGTGACGGACCGGCAAGCTTTCGACAAGCAACACAGATATAATATTTTGCTCAGACAGAAGAACATATGGCCAGAAAGGTAATGAGAGATGGATGAGAAGCTTTTTATTTGTTGCTTGCTGTGTCCTGTTCAACCAGGAAGACGAACTATTTATAATGCAAGGATGAACAAACTCTCATGTTTGAAACCACAAAATCCCCACTATTTTAGTGGGAATGGGTTGAATAATCCCACGTCTCAATTCTTGTGGTCTGAAGGAGTAGCCATAGAAGTACGGAAATAAGAGTAAAACAAAGACTAAGCCTTATTTTTGAATGGACTTCCAACAATCCCCCACCCATTCAAAATGAAGGCTTAATAAATGAACATCTGAGCAATTCACAAAGTTGACCTTAATGTTAGTGAATGAGATCTTGAACTAACAGATTGTGACATTGAGTAATTTTCTTCCCAAGAGTGATATAAATCTTGAACTCATTGGTTATAGAAATTTTGAACTCTAACGCACACATCAACTTCCACAAAATACCCGTCATGTCTATCTCAACATAGACTTTTCAAATCCGTCAAATCTATCTCATTATAGACTTCAACTCTGTCAAGTCTATCTCAACATAGACCACCTATTTCAGGCTACAGAGTGATTTATGGCCATTTACTTCACAAGTTATGCGTAAGTCTTTCCATGATTTCGTTTGGCCACCTTAGTGGTATCTATCATGAATTCCTTACCTCATAGGTTTTAAACCCATTTCCCTTGAAGTTTCAAGGATGGCTTTCCGATTTAAGCCTTTTGTGAGAGGATCTGCAATATTCCTCTCAAACCTCACAAATTCCATTGTGATAACCACGTTTAATAGTAACTGCCTTACAGACTCATGTCTGACCCTTATGTGTCTTCTCTTCCCATTATAGACACTATTTTTTGCAACGCAAATGGCAGTTTGGGAATCACAATGTATAGGTACATCAGGTGTTGGACACCCCCACAATGGCACGTCTGCCAATAAATTTCTTAGCCACTCAGCCTCTTGGCTAGCTAGATCTAGGGCTATGAACTCTGCTTCCATAGTTAATCTAGCTATACATGATTGTTTAGTCGATTTCCACGATATAGCAGCACCACACATAGTGAACACATATCCACTTGTTGAGCTGGCATCTTCACTGTCATTTACCCAGTTTGCATCACAAAACCCTTCCATCACTGTTGGGAATCCTGAATAGTCAAGTCCCAAGTCCATAGTACCTCTTAGGTACCTTAGCACTCGTCTCAATGCACTCTAGTGGGAACTACTCGGGTTGTGTGTATATCGACTGAGCTTGTTCACTGCAAATGCAATATCGGGTCTAGTATAATTCATCAAGAGCATTAGACTCCCAATTATTTTTGCATATTCTTCTTGAGACACACTCTCTCCCATGACTTTTGATAATTTGACACTTGGATCATAAGGGGTTTTAACCGGAGTTACCTCAAAACTGTTGAATTTCTTTAACAGTTTCTCAGTATAATGGCTTTGTGACAAAAGGTAACCTTTGTCGGTTCTGAGTACTTTTACTCCGAGTATAACATCGGCTTCCCCCAGATCCTTCATGTCAAACTTAGCACATAGGACTCGTTTGGTCTCATTAATAGCTTCTATGTTAGAACTGAAAATCAGCATGTCATCTACATAGAGGCATATAATCACAACATGTGACTCAATCTCTTTGGTGTACAAGCATGCATCTGACCGGTTAGTGGTATAACCCAGCTCTATTATTGTTTTATGAAACTTTTCATACCACTGTTTAGGCGCTTGTTTTAAACCATATAGAGATTTTTTGAGTCTACATACCTTTTCTTCCTGACCTGGAGCAACACATCCATGAGGTTGTTCCATGTAAATCTCTTCTTCTAGATCACCGTTCAGGAACGCCGTTTTAACATCCATTTGATGAACTATCAACTTGTGCATGGATGCTAACGCAAACAAAGTACGAATGGTTGAGATTTTTGTTACAGGTGAGTATGTATAGAAGTAATCTTCACCAAATCTCTGGGTATAGCCTTTGGCTACTAGCCTGGCTTTGAATCTTTCTATGGACCCATCTGGTCTTAGTTTCCTCTTGAAGATCCACTTACAGCCTATAGGTTTACACCCTTTAGGTAGATCTACTAGCTCCCAAATATGATTGGACTTGATGGAGTCCAACTCACTTTAGATTGCTTCCTTCCATAAGGTGGAATCAACTGATCGCATAGCGTCTTCAAAGGTCTTTGGCTCTTCTTCTAACACCAACTGATCACACAGTTCGTTTATATCTTTCATCTCAGTCAGATAGGTTATGAAGTCAGAGCCAAAGCTTTTCTCGGTTCTAGGTCTTTTGCTTCTTCTGGGCTCACCAGACTCATCCGCAATACTAGGCATAGGCAGTGTAACACATTCACGTCTTTGAACACTATTTTGAGTATTCTTGAAAGGAAATATATGTTCAAAGAATACAACATCTCTTTATTCACAAATTGAATGAGTTTCTAAACATAAAAATCTGTAAGCCGCGCTATTTTATGCATAACCAACAAACACGACATCCAAGGTTTTGGGCCCTAGGTTGGGCCTTTTAAAGGACGGAAGTCCCACCTTTGCCAAGCACCCCCACACTTTAAAATATTTGAGGTTAGGGGCATGCCCTTTCCACAATTCATATGGGGCTTTTTTCAAACCCTTTATGGGGTACTCTATTAAGTATGTGGTTAGCAGTTACGACAGCTTCTCCCCATAGGGAGTTAGAAGCACCTGAACTGATTAACATTGCGTTAATCATTTCTTTAAGAGTACGATTCTTTCTTTCAACTATGCCATTCTGCTGGAGAGTATACAGCGCAGTAACTTCGTGGATAATGCCAGAAGATTCACACAAACATTTAAGAGAATTTGCTTCATATTCCCCTCCTCTATCAGAACGAAGCCTTTTGATCCTTTTGTCTAATTGATTTTCAACTTCGGATTTAAAAATCAAAAACTTTTGTTCGGCTTCGTCTTTTGATCTCAAAAGATAGATTTTTGTAAAACGAGAATAATCATCAATAAATGAAATGTAATATCGTTTACCACCTCTACTTTCAGTACTTTGAAGTCTGCTAAATCAGTATGAATAAGTTCTAGCACCGAAGAGGTATGATGATTCACAGAGGAGAATGACTTTCTAGCAAATTTAGCTTCAGCACAAGTTTCACATTGAGCATATGATACACTTGACAAGTTTGGTAATAAATACATGCTTTTCAATCTATTCAAGCAGTTAAGACCAACATGTCCCAGTCTACTATGCCATACATCAACAGAGGTAACAACGTAAGCAGAAGAAGAAGCATTATTATTAAGACCATGCCACTTGGAAATAAAATCACAATCAGCTAGAGATGGACCACTTATAGCATAATCAGGTCTAATTCTAGTTACATCTAGAACAAATAGCCCACCTCGTAAGTATCCCTTTCCAAGATATCTTCCTCGACGAGTCATGACCAGACGGTCAGACTCAATGACCAACTTAATCCCAGCCTTGCTCAACAAAGCTCCAGAAATTAAGTTTCTTCGAAGGGTAAGGACATATAACACATTCTGTAAAAGTAATTTTTTACCAGAGTATAGCATAAGTTCTATAGATCCTCTACCTCTTACCTCGGAAACACTAGAGTTTCCCATATATACTTGTTCCCCTTCGAAAGAAGGCTCTAACTTCTTGAATAGGTCTTTATTTGAGCAGAAATGGCGCGAGGCTCTAGTGTCTACTACCCACTCTTTTAGATCTCCTACAACGTTAGCCTCAGTAATTACAGCAGCTATTACCTTTAGTTCTGCGCGTTTCTGAATTGCTGGAACTGCTAGAGTTGAATACATAATTGCTATGATCACGCAAAACAACAAAACAGGAGCAGTGATGATTTCTGGAAATAATAAGAAATCAAGAACACCGGTTCCAAGTTGGGTGCTTAAATCCACAAGGACGGTAAGTACCAATATGCTCAAAGTTGTGAGATTGGTGGGAGTATTTGTGTCATTCATAAAACCCAATGATGTGAAAAATTGACAGAGCATAGTAGCGGTTGCTATGTAAAGCCCAATAAATGGCATATGCGAGATATTTTTCTCCACCATTGGTGTAACAAATATTGTACAGTTTGGGTTACTGCACGAGGATGATAAGGAAATGAACACACTTTTAAAAGTTGTAAATGTTGTAATATCCTACCTCCTGCCACAATGCCTACCTCTTGCGTGTTAAACCTTCTTGTTGCTTTTAATTTCATGCAAAGCCAAAACCATCTTATAATAATAATAATAATAATAATAATAATAATAATAAAAAAGATGTATTTATAAGCTAAGCCACCATGTTGATACTTTCACTTGCATGCAACGCCAAAACAAAGCTTTAAATAATAATTGTTGTAAAAGAGTATTTAAAGCAAAGTCACCACCTGGACACAATTAATTACAATAGGATTGTAGACCAATTAAGGAGAAGAAAATTTTACGCTTTTTAAATTGTTGGAAATTTTCATCTGCTGCAAGTCGACATTGTTGACGAAGCCAAGACGGAAGTATAAAGCTTTTAACTGTTGTAATATTCGTCGTTGCTGCACTGGCGACTCAATAATGGCGACATAAAGTTGGGAATTTAAACTGCAAGTTCTGGCGAAATGGAATTCGGGAAATGTGGTGAAATAGATATCTGTGGCATGTTTAATAAAACACTACCTTAAAAGCTTTATATTTCCGGTGACGGACCGGCAAGCTTTCAACAGGCAACACAGATATAATATTTTGCTCAGACAGAAGAACATATGGCCAGAAAGGTAATGAGAGATGGATGAGAAGCTTTTTATTTGTTGCTTGCTGTGTCCTGTTCAACCAGGAAGACGAACTATTTATAATGCAAGGATGAACAAACTCTCATGTTTGAAACCACAAAATCCCCACTATTTTAGTGGGAATGGGTTGAATAATCCCACGTCTCAATTCTTGTGGTCTGAAGGAGTAGCCATAGAAGTAGGGAAATAAGAGTAAAACAAAGACTAAGCCTTATTTTTGAATGGACTTCCAACAGTTGTCTACATTTTGAGACCAGAATTTGGATTGTTGAGAAGCAACAGATGATGGAGAAAAAGCATTAGAAGCAACAAGTAAGAGGAAGATGTTGAACAAGAGAAATGATATAGAAGCCATATTTGCCTGTAAATATGATTCTTTATGATAAAATTCCCAATGCTTGTGAAGGGTTTAAATAGACTCTTCAACCCCATTTGGTACGGTACTTTCGTCTCTATCTTCTCCCAATAATTCAAACACAAATTAAAGTTACTGTCCCTTTAAAATTTCAAGTGGTTACGTTGTCTCTTTTTCTATTCTTTTTCTTGTTCATAAAAGTAAAAATTTTAATCCCTAAATCCTTACATTCTGATGAGGCGACAAAATTTGTAAAAATAGTATGTAGATTATGATAATTCAACAGCTCAATATATAGATTAAAAAAAATATCATATACCCCAAAGATTTCACAACATAGAGCGTGCGCGACTCTCATACTGCCATTGCTTCCTTTTCTTTTTACAAGTGAAATTCGTACATACATGTGATTGCATTGATTTGCAAATCCCGACGAGGATAAACTGATAAAGTTTATCTTCATTTGTCAAATTGGCTATTATTTGTACCATATAATAAGATTCCATCAAGTCAGTAGCTCATTTTAGGTTATTAGTTAGGACCAAGGTAAAAATTTGTCCGTATGACGGGTCACAATAATAATCATGTCACAATAATATTAGGATCAAAAGTAAATGTTCTATTAAAAAGAAATTAAAAAGAGTAAAGTATGCATCACCTCTAAATTATATGAATCACCTCTAAATTAAACATGTGCAGAATATGTAAAAGCCTCAAAAGACACTCACCTGTCTGAGAATAGCAAGCTAATAATATCAATCTATCACATGACATGTCTTGCACAGTTGACAAGACATTGTTATTTCGTATTCATTCTGAGTACAGTATGTCGTTGTGAAATTTGTTTTCATCTTTCAAAATAAATAAATGCAAAAGAATAATGAATAAATAAATAATATATAGTTTTAAAATACTAAAAATAAATAAAAGAAATAAAGGTCAAATAAGCAATTAAATTCCAGGGCCAGTTCCGATGCATTAAAAATAGAGGCCCTGTTTAATAGTTTAATTTAAGGGAAAATGGTCAAATAAGCCCTCCAACTTTACCTAAGGAGTCAATTAGGCCCCTGAACATTTTAAAGTAGCAATTAAACCCATCAACATTATATTTTGATGCAAAAAAGTCCATAAGCCTATTAATGACCTGTGATCACAGGTCATTAAGATTCCGGTCAAATTTTCGGCACACTCAGGCTATATTCCGGCACAAAACCCAGTGGTTGCCTTCTCCAGTGAGTCACCGGCGACCGTCGAACGGTCGCCCTTGACTTCTGTGCCGGAATATGGGTGCTGAAAATTTGACCGGAATCCTAGTGACCTGTGATCACAGGTCATTAACAGGTTTATGGACTTTTTTGCATCAAAATACAATGTTGATGGGTTTAATTGCTACTTTAAAATGTTCAGGGGCCTAATTGACTCCTTAGGTAAAGTTGGAGGGCTTATTTGACCCTTTTCCCTTAATTTAAACCTTCATTATTTTTGTTTCGAGATGCAATCTAATTAAATATAATATAGTAAAATTACAATCTAAATATAATATAGTAAAAAGAAAAACACAAAGATAATAATAGAAAGGCAAGAATATAAGGGCAAAGAGATTTTTTTAAACATTTAGATTTCACTATAATGATACAAAGAGATATCTATTTATAAAAGTAAGAAACATAATCCAAAACGACCTATGAAAAATATAAAGAAACAAGTCTAGAAGATCTAGAAAATCACTATAACTAAGGTAATTGAGTCCAAATCCATATCTACTTCAAGTTATTGTATTTTATGGCAAAAGTGAAAAAGTAATAAAAAAAATTTTGTCTAAATATAATGCATAAAATTCAACGAAGAAAAAAATACATTTCAAAATTAAAATTAAAATTAGTGAAATTTTTGTGCATATTTAAATAAAATTTATTTACCCAAATTTCGATATCAATTAATTTTAAAATTTTATTTTCACTTACAATTAAGATCAATATATAGATTTAAAAAAAAATATTTATCAAGTATAAAATATTAAATTATATATAAAATATTTTTTAAAAAAATGGGCCCCCAAAAATTGGTGGCCCTGTGCGGTCGCCAGGGTCAGACATAGCCAGGGTCGATCCTGTGGTCATCCAATTCAAAAAAAACAGAGAGAGAAGATGAACAAGATATAATTAGGTTCATAAGCAATTCAAATTAATCATGCAATTAAACTAAATGTGACATGTTTTCCTTATTTTTGTTGATGTGCCGATTACCCCTTCAAAAATATTTTAAATTTATTTTTGTTGTAAAACTGAATGTATCATTGCATGCATCTTGTGTCCTTTGTATACTCAGAATAATACCGAGAAAAAAGGAGAAGAGGTTGTTGAACTTAGGAACACCAGAACAACCGCGGAATACACACATATAAACTTGGGCAAAATTATATTTAATTAGAGAATAGCCACAAATAGATATATTTACCACATTCCTCCTTGGCCATTATTTTACCATACCCGTGCCTCGTTAAAACCTCATTAGAAAATCTAGTCGAGGAAAAGAGTACACAAAGTATGTGATGATATCATGTGTTGCACCGGTTGCGTCATTAAAAAACTTAGCCTAAGAAAACCTAGTGGGAAAACTTAGCTAAAGGAAAAAGAGCACATAAAAAAGTCTTCATGGCATAATCTTCATGATTTAAAGGTCTTCAAGACTAGCCATTCAAGTACACGTAGAGGTTGTCGCTCCTCTGAAGACAACACAGACCCATCCATCGAAAACTTATAAACATACTTCCAAAATGGATGTAGGTAGAAACTTAGTGAACAAATCTACCAGATTGTTACTAGAGCGAAAAGTACATACTAAATTAAACGGGAATTAACAGAAATTAATTTTGAAAAACTGATCAGAACTAATGCGATACCAGAATGTTATATTGGAAGATGAAATTCAAAAGGTGCTTTTCAAAAGTTTGTGGCCAATAAATATATCCATTTCAATAAAAACACCAAATTGTGCATCGAAGTCCTAGATGGTGCAATGAATGAACAAAGCACCGTAAGGTACTTATATACCAATGCACCGTAAAGTAGTAATGCGAATGGTGCAATAATACATCAAATAGTGTACTGCAAAGATAAGCACTGAAAAAAGGTGCAATAATGCACCAAATGGTGCAATACAAAAATAGCACCGATAAGTGCTAGACACATTTAGTTTCTCAGTTTTACAACTTCAAATGGTTCACTTTGGGAACCAATTTTTCATTTGTGCAACACAAGCTTTATTATTCTCATATAGGACATTGGGGTGATTCACAGCATAACCAGTTTGGAGAATAGCATTATGGGGATCAAACCATTAGCTAAGTATCTAAGTAGCCCACCAAAAACCATTATATAGGTTTCTTACATAGAATATGCCACAATCTTTTGCGCCTCAAAAATACTAGAGGATAAGTTCAACACTATTCTAATGCTCCCTTGTAGGAAAAGCAATAAATATTGCTAGCATGTTCATCGCAAATAGAATTTAAAGCCTAATACGGTTATGAAACTTCTAGTCATCAAGCAATGCTCCAAAGGCAAATATGTACGTGATGGACTTCTAGTCCCAAAATATCTATATTATGCTCTTTGAGTCCAAAATGGTTCTTCATCTACTTCAAGCGATTAGACAACCATTAATGCAATAATAAGTAGATGGTACTTATCGATATAAACCACGTCAAAGGCATTTTCAAGATAGGCTAACTGGTGATATAATTCTTTCAAGGAAATACTCGATCTACATGTCGAGATAATACATGGTTTTCCAAGTCTTTTATTTCAAACTCTTTCCTTAGGCATGAGTCAATATCATCAAGCTTTTTATGTATTTCAATAATAGTTATACAATCAAAATGGACTGAGATAATAAATAAGCAAATAAATAACTCCATTAGTAACTCTTTAATGAACACATAATGACACATATTATTTGCATGTTCCTTCTTTGGGAGGAAAAACACTTAGTCGAAAACATTTGTAATTCAACGATACATGTTTCAATTTTCAACTTTCTCTAATTCCGAGAACCTTAAATCCATCAAGGAATTGTTCAAATACATATTAGCTGCATATCAAAATTTCTTATTCACTACCAATGATGTTAATTAAGTAGCGTAACTTAATGTCATCCATTGTGGGAGAGTATATTTGATCAAAATCAATTCTAGGTCTATACGTAAACTCTTGAGCTACTAGTCTCGCTTTATATCACACTATCTCATTATTTGTATTCTCTTTCGTACAAACACCCAATAACCTACAGAGTTAATTAACATTCAATGGTGTACGCGTTATAAAGAGAATACATTTTTTAGCGAGCTGAGCTATACCTCAATTGCTCCTTTATATATTAATCAATCAGGATGCTTCTGGTGCCTAGCTTTGGATCCAGATTTTCATATAATATGAGCAATTTTAAAGGCAATTGTGTTGTTAACAACTATAATATTTTCTTAAATTTCTCCCATATATATATAAAAGTTCATGGTAATTTCTATGTGAACTAGATTCTAACCATTTACTAAAGATATTTATATGTGGTCGTTTCGCATCCCCAATATTATGAATATTTGGTGCACTTATAAATTGACTAGGGTTTTTGCCTTTTGGATGTTGGAATTTTTCGCCTTCTAGACAAACATCTACTGGACATAACTCTTTAAAAGCGTTTAATAGTGACAAATTTTACTAAATTTAGTTCTCCGTGGATTCTTACTTTTACACTGATAGGTGTCTCACACTTCTAGTGTCAAGGAGCATCGGTAAACATATATTGTTCAATGTAGGAAATATATATGAGACCTAGTCACTCTTTTCTGATCTACATGATCAATAGATATATTTGGTAGTTTATTTGCTATAAGTCACAAACTGATTATCTTTTGAACTTCCGATTCAGTCTAACTAGAACGCGGATTTAAATACTGAAGATCTTTTTGGTTCCACGAAATTTCTCAGCATTCTTTTAAATTTGGAGTCATATCTCCCCTAATGTCGTAAAATGATCTTCATGAGCGTATCTATATACTGACCCCCTTATCATGGGGTCTAGGTATTTTGAAAACAAAAGAAGGATTATACATACCTAGTTTTATTTGACAGCTCGTAGAGATACACTATGGGGGTTTTATAGGAAAATAGATTGCACATTAGTAATGAAACGCACATTGAGAAATGTTCAATTTTACACCACGTACTAGATGCAAGGAGAAATATTCATGATATGCAGTACGCCCAATTTTAATAAAAAAAAAAAAGTAGAGTATATCAAATTTGATGTACCCAATACTCTTGTGAAGAAGGGAGACTACTGTTTGACATATGTATGATGTCTAACAAGATTAGTAAAGATCTAACTCATTATATTACTAAAATCCATTTTCTAAATTTATGAGAAACCATCATCAAATATTCACAAACTTGTTTGTTTCAGACAAACTAATATGATGCAAGAAGTCATCATCATAAAATATTTACAACTAATTTGCTTCAGGCAGATTAGCATATGTGATTAACTTTTAGCTTTCAAGCAAATAACATTTAAAATAATTATGTAATAATTCATGTATCACCTTATCGTGACATGATCATAAAATATTTTAATGTTGATGGAATAGCATAGCACTAGAGATAGAAATGTAAGACCTCTTTCACAAGTCACAAGTCTTGAGTCAATAGTGCATTTTTTGACCTCGTTAGGGTATTTTCTAACCACATTTGTGTATTCCCCAACCTCGTAAGCGCAATTCTGATCTTGGTCTCGCATATGCATTTCCCAATTTCTCGGTCTCGTGAGTGTACTTCTGGGTTTTGAGAGTATATTTCCTAACCTCATGTGGATGGACCTTTATTTAACTTCTCGATTCTTCGAGGTTATTGACCTCTCGGAGCGTCTTCAACTTGATGAATTCGGGAGTCTTGAGGATTGTTCTTCCTCATGAATCGTTTGAATTTCCTGACAAACATGTCAAATTGCTCGTCATATAAAAAATCAGAAGGGTTAAGAGTTTAACCTGGATAAGGTGATTGTGGTTGATTAGCAACCAGTGCTGCATTTCTCGTCTTGGGTTCTACTTCCCGTTTTGGCTCGTGCTCAAACTCGTACGCCTTCAATTCGCTGAATATTTGACACGTCGAAATGGCCTTGAGGTCTCGGTGGTATCGCATCGCGATGACCTTCATTTCCCATGATTTGGGAAGACCTTAGAGAATCTTCAAGTTGATCTCCTTTTGACTAAACTGCTTTACGCGATCAGCGATCTTGCTAAGGAGCTTCATGAACCCAGTCTCCATCTCGGCTATGCTCATGGTTGCTCCCATCTTGAAGTCCGTGAACTTCATCATCGCAATGGTGAGCTTGTTCTCTTTTTCTTGCTCGTCGCTTTCTCCGATGAGCATTAACACTTCCCAGATTTCGTTTACGGTTTTGCATTTCCGAACTCTAGGAAACAGTATCTTGTCCAGCATCTTGAACAATATATCTTTCGCTATGATGTCAAGGTTGTTCTTTGTGCGATCCTTTGGTGACCATTGATGTCTCGGCTTTGGGATACACTTGGGGCATCCGGTCCTTGTTCCATTCTGTTGGCATTGACCATCATAGTTCTAATTGGACCCTCCGTAAATACTTCCCACATTTCTTCATGAATGACCGAGAGGTGCGCCTGCGTACGCACATCCAATCATCAAATTTGGATAGATTAACCACAAGATGCTTTGACAAATGATAATCCATATTTTATAAAAGTAGTATGTGCAAAGAGAGAAAACGGATTTTTAGGGTTTTGGAAATGAGATCTTCCAGGCAGTATATATAAAGTGTTTACCGATCACGATAACTGTCTGATACCACTTGTTGGTCCCAATAGAGTTAAGGTGTGAGTCTAGAAAGAGGGGGGGGTTGAATAGACTCATAGGAATTATATTGTAAAAAAATTTCGCAAATGTTAAGATTACCCCCGAGAGGTAAGCTTAAATAAATGTTCAAAGTTTGAATGCACAGTGGAAATAATTTGTTAACTCTTTTTGACGTTCTTTACCTGTTAAGTTTTCCTGATAAAATGTTGGGTTTGAAGGTGGAGAATGTGCAAAATAAAGCAATAAGTAAAGAGAAAGAGCAAGTTTTTATAGTGGTTTGACTGTTAACAAAGCCTACTCCACTCTTCTCCACAACACGTGAAGGTTTACACTAAATCCGCTTAGTACAAAAACTACCACCAAAGTCACTCCTTGTACACAAAGTCTTACGTGAACTTTGAACCCACCTAGGTTTTTCAACTCAACAAAAGCTTACTCAGCCTCTTTCTACATCTCCTAGTAGAGTTTACAAAGGTTGGTGAAAAGGTTTTTCTTATTCTCTAACTGGATGTCTTGGCTTGAGTAGATTTGGATTGTAGCACTTGAAGCAGCTCAAGACTCCTTAAATACTAGATGTAAACTTTGAAACTTTTGTCTCTCTTATCTTAGAACACTGGTCGCTAAAACATAGAATTTTTCACAAGCTTTGTCGCACTAGAATTTTGAACGTGACCATCACTTTCTTCAGTGAATGAAGAAGGTATTTATAGGCAGAGAAAATAGTTCCGTTGGTGGGAGAAACATTTTCAAAAATACTATGGACCAGCGTGTAGAAATCGACAGGTAATCCGAAAGGCATGTGAGTTGTCAGACTTTATAGTCGTTGAATCTTCAAAAAGCGGTTGAAACATGCTTTGCATTTAATGAGGGACCGACCTAGAGAATCGTGTCTTGACTTCCTTTGACTTTGACCAAATTGACTCTCCTTTTAATTAAGGTTTCGGACTCATGTACACTCAGATAGAGTTTGATTTTTGTGCTTGGATAATGTGTGGAGTCCTTTAGAGATGTTAACTAAATTAACATCTCGAACCTTAGGTCCGCTTAGATACGATGGTTGACTTTACCAATCGTCCCTTAACTCTTAGAATGATCTTTCTTATCACTTAATCTTGATAATACACAAGAGATAGACCGTTCCACTAATTGGTCTTTAATTTGCAACCTCTTGGTTTTGAAAGTCTTCACTCTTCGAGTCTTTAGTCTTCAGCCTTAATCTCGCGACGTAGTCTTTTTGTATAAGTATTTTGTGTCGTTGTACATAATGATGCTAGTGAATTGATCTTCATCTGTACTTGTGCCTAGTGGATTCTACCGCTTTAACAATCTCGTGTCCCGTGCTTATTTTCTGCATTTTATTTACTTTGCATAATCATGGACTATATAAGGACTCCAGTCTCATATATAGTAATATTGTATCCGATAGTTTGGAATACTTTTGAGTCTTATTACATTGGAATATAGTTTATGACTTGTGCATGAAAAGAATATTTTAATGATATATTTTTATATATTGATTTTATTAGTCCAAAAGAAAAAAAGAAAAAAAAAGTTGAAAAGAATTTCGAAAAATTAAATAAAGACCTGTATTCATGATATTATATATAATCTCGCACGTGGTATAACTATTGTCCAAACACACCCTAAACGGACAAAACACTAACTATTTAATTTAAGCCTCAATAGTGTCATGAATATACCGACATCATCCCAAGCTCTATCTTACACTCATCTTTTACAACGATTTTGGAGCCACCGGAGATTTTAATACTTCACTACCAACTGACAGAGCACGTACCGCACTCGTCCCTCATTTTTGTCAATTTGTTCATCTTTCTAAAGAAATGGGCTCAAGTTTGGATCTTACATATCTTGGGAGTACAAATTAATGGGATGATGCAGCTGTATGGAAAGGACCAGTATTGCACGAACCAATCATTATTGCACGAGTCATAAATGAGACTAATAATGATTATTGCACGAGTCATAAATGAGACTAATAATGATTATTGCACGAACAAAAATAATGTACTTTTTATTTTTGGTCCACACAGCTGTGTGGACCGTGGTCCATGCAATAATGCCGGAACCGGAATACCAGGTATATATTTATTATACTAAAATTATATTTTTTTTGGGTATTGAAGGTACATTATTTAATAGTATATATAAAATAATGTATTTTCAATACTCAAATAATGTATTTAACAAAATTACTTTACGTACACAAATAATGTACATTTAGTATATTAAAAATGTACATTTCATTTATGATTCACACAGTTGTGTGGACCATGGTCCATGTAATAATGATTGTATTAAGGGTGTATATGATCATGGCATTTATAATGTTTAAAATTTTTTTTATGAACTTTAAAAGTTTGAAGGTATTCAATTGAAATATATAAAAAGTCTTTAAAAGTCAAGCGATATTCGATTAAAATTTTATAAAAGCCTTTAAAAGTAAGGTGGTATTCGATTAAGCCTTTTAAAGAGTCTTTAAAACTTAGGTAATATTCAAAAAGTTATGAACTTTTATAGACTTTTTATTTTAGGACTTTTGTAGATTTTTTACTCTCAAACTATTTTTTCAGGCTCATGATTTCTAAACATTCTCTTTACCAACTGTGAACATTTTTCTCTCTATCAAAACTCTATTTATTTTTTCCTCGTATTTAATTCTATAAACCCTATACCAGAAGTCAATTAGACCCTTGAACATTTAAAAGTTACTATTAGACCTATCAACTTGTTATTTTCGTGAATTAGACCCAACAAGTTAATTGCCTTTAATAGCAGGTAATTTGCTGATGTTGCATTTTTCTCAAAAATAATAATAATAATAATAATAATAATAATAATAATAATAATAATAATAATAATAAAAAAATTAATATAAAATGGAAAAAAAAATGGCAGCTAGCTGCCATCTTCTCCATCTTGCATCCTTCTCCGTTTAAGTCGTTGTGGAAATGCTATCAAACTAATGCAATCGATTAACGAATCAAATCAAGTAAAGGGACTAGTGAGTGAATTATATTGCGCTTAATTATGATGCTTCATAGTATGACAATTGCATGGGATGATTGACTTGCTAAGTTGGTTATTCTAGGGTGTTTTAGCTTGGTACTTTTCCCCATTTGGTTTACTAAGTCTCCCTAGCATTGGAATGCTTGTTAGGCAATCAAGAGGCCTAGAGGCATTTTGTAACACCCCAATTTTCACATCCAAAATAATTACAAAATCAACGATAACATTGCGGAAGCTCATACATCTAACCAAAAGAAAATGTGTATTACCGCCACGCACGGGTTTTTCTCCTATACCCAAACGCTAAGGCTAAACTTACAACATCAAATAAATCTCAAAGTCAAACTTAATACAATTGGAAATAATTATATACAACTAACCATAAATTTTCTCAAAAGTCATAAATCTTCACAAAAGTCTATTTCTTAAATAGACTAATCCATCCTCAACTTGAATCTATTATTCATGTTCACCTGTAAACAAAAATCATTTGACACAAAAATGAGGCGTATCCCAAAATTAGCATAAGTTAACTAAGTTCCATTTCACCCCGTAAAATATAGGCTTGAATTTTATATTTTCAAAATCTTGTATTCTTTTCCAAAATCGTATGTATCATTTATTTCATAATCTTACATAATAATATATTTTTCAAAAATAATGTGGAGATATCATTTTCTTCTAAAAATAACATATTTATCAAGGAGGAGTAAATGCCAAGTGGAGAGTCTTTAAGCTCTCAACATAGCTACCAAGAGGCTGTTAGGAACATCATGTAATAGGTTTTGATGATACCAACTGTTAAGTAAGAATCCCCAAGTCTCGATACATAGGCAAAACGCTGTAAGTTCGACAAGTAAACCAAGAGCGAAAATACAACCGGGTAACTTTGAGCTCAACTCGGAAAATATTTAAGCTTGAGGGAAATTTGTTTGAACATCTTAGAAGTCTCGTGTGTTGTAATCATATAGACAGATCAGAAGAAAGCATGGGACAACACTGGAGGAATAAGGGTCTGCGAGACATCAACTAAGTCTCGAGACATAAGCAGAGTTCGAGAGGTAGGACCTCTCGATACAGTTATCCAGTTCGAGACATAAACAGAGTTCGAGAGATAGACCTCTCGATATTTGAGTTCGAGACATCAAGCGATCAAGATATCAACCTTGGTCTCGATACACTAACAATTCTCCAACAAAGCTGAATGACGGTCATACTTAAAGTTTGGAGAAGAAGAATATCATGGAGATGGAATAATGAAGAGGTGCCGAACGTGAAGATTTCAAAATGGGCGGAAATGGATGACACGTCAGATTTCCACCACAAACGGTCAAAAGGTGCACCAATGCTGAAGTGGTCTGATTCCCTACAAACAAGGAATAATGGGAATATAAAAAGAGTAACTTTTACCAAAAGACGAAAGTGGAGCATGGACTCAAGAAAGTGAACTATGGAATATTCACTACAAGACAAAGAGGTTCAAGTTACAAGATCACCACTCCATGAAATATGCTGAAAATATGCAAGACCCATGATCAGCATGGGAGACAAATTTCAAACGGAATAATTTTCCCTCCAACGGAATTATTCCTCTACTCTCATATATAAGGACGTAAAGACACAGAAGAAAAAAGGAGAAGAAAAAAGGGGAAAAGAGAGAAAAAGGAGTTAAAAAGAAAAGAGGTTCGAAATTCTTAAGAAGTGTCTGTCTAAAACGTTCAAGTGCAAGTGCTTAACTTGGAATATCATCCTGATATTCAAAACAGCGAGAAAACACATCTTAGTGTTTCAAGAGAGTTACAAAGCTTAAACTGTTATACATCCAGAAGGTGACCGAAGCTGCTCTACATCGAAGTTGATTCAACGATAGCTTGTGGTCAGATTGGAGTCTGTTACATTCAACTGTGACAACCAAAAACACCTTGCTTTGGATTAAGCAAGAGAGGTGGAGTAACCTGGCAGCTGTCCGAGTGAAAGAAACCTGAGGCTTGACGCGGGCTTGGTGATCAAAGGTCAAGTGCTCGAGAGGTGGAGTAGCTGGAAGCGGGGAGAAAGACCTTGGAGAGGCGGAGTAACCTGGGAGCTGTCTTGTGAAGATCCTGAGGCTTGACGCGGGCTTGGTGATCAAAGGTCAAGTGCTCGAGAGGTGGAGTAACAAGAAGCGGGGCGAAAAACCTGAGGCTTGAGGCGGGCTTCGTGATCAAAGCTCAAGCGCTCGATATTGTACTAAAAAGGGAAGTTTTTAGTGCAATCCTTCCAGGGAGTTTCTGGAAGAAGAGTGGACGTAGGCGGGTTGGCCGAACCACTTAAAAATCTCTCTTGCATTTACTTACTGCTTTTATCTCTCGCTAACCTCTCGATTGCACTGCATATAAACACACCTCTCGAACTAACTCAAACTCGTGCTAACTAAAAGGGGATAACATTTCCGCTGCGCATAAAACTTTGTCTTCACCTCGTGAGGTATCGAACCTAAACATCCTAAGTTCAATACACACGAGAGGTTGAAAAGATTTGCAAAATCTTATACAAGTCTATTTCCCCCCCCCCCTCTAGACTTGTACCCCATCCCCTTGGGACCAACAATTGGTATCAGAGCAAGTTCTCTGATCGATATAAACCTTTGTTTATATTGCCTAGAGATCCTTCTTTGAAAAATCTTTTAAAAATCTTTCAAAGCACGAAATATTTTTTAAAATGGATAGCATGTTGTCGAGACATCTTCTCTTTGATCTTAGCAGGTTCGATGACTGGAAAACACGCATGCTTGCGTATCTATCAGCCCTCCATGATGAGATGGCCGAAGTTATAACATCTGGACCAGTCAAGATCATGATGGTAAACACGACTGCTGAGCAAACCAGAGATACACCAAAGTATGTCCCCAAACCTAGGGAAGAATGGACAAGTGATGATAGGAAGAGAAACAACTTGGACAACATTGCCAAGGATATTCTCTTCAGAGCTATAGACGAAACCATCTTTCCAAAAGTAAGAAAGTGCAAAACGGCGAAAGAGGTATGGGATACTTTGATGTTGATTGGTGAAGGTGACGAACAGGAGAAGGAGAACAAGCTCACCGTGGCCATGAAGAAGTTCGAGGACTTCAAGATGAAGCCAGGGGAGAGCATCGACAGCATGGAATCTCGTTTCATGAAGCTATCAATAGAGATCAATGATCTCGAGAAGGAGATTCCACAAAAGGAGCTAAACCTGAAGGTC
>NC_044923.1:10461796-10516145 GCF_003576645.1 Ipomoea triloba | reverse complement strand
TCTCGATTGCACTGCATATAATCACACCTCTCGAACTAACCCAAACTCGTGCTAACTAAAAGGGGATAACATTTCCGCTGCGCATAAAACTTTGTCTTCACCTCGTGAGGTATCGAACTTAAACATCCTAAGTTCAATACACACGAGAGGTTGAAAAGATTTGCAAAATCTTATACAAGTCTATTCACCCCCCCCCCTCTAGACTTGTACCCCATCCCCTTGGGACCAACAGAGGCATCATAAGCCAAACCAAAAATCAATAGGCACTACAGGCCACACTTCAAATTTCATAAATCATAAATCATATTGGGGGATCTCAACCCACACCAATACCAATCAATTAATGTTTCATAATGACCACAATTCCAATAGATAAGTTGTGAGATTTCCGGCTCACACCGGCACTAAATATTATTATCCTCCAACACCAAATATGTATATATAATTTTCTAAATATATCATTTATCAAATCATAATAAATCCATTATATGGATAATATCTCAAAATACATAATTTTTCCAATATTCACAATAATTCTCCACAATAAATATATTCCACGAAAATATACCATTCTTAATATACGAATGTATATAACACCAAAAATACCAAGTCAAGTATTTACACAACAAACGGATTTGACCTGTAAAAACCAATTATTGATATTTCAAGAATCATCACACAATATGCAAATGTACTTGTGATGATCACATGTACATTATATAATGCACATAATTTGTAAAACACATAGTTTCGATATATGTAAATATCATATAATTAATATAATTACACACGCATATACACATATATGGGGTAAATAATAACTTTAGTGAACATGAAATCTTACCCTTAAAGTCCAATACTCATATCAAAACTGCCCAAAAACATTCAAGATTAAGTTGGGTTTCAAACTCCTCCCCCCATTCAAACCTTAAGCTCATTATTTCTATCAAACCATCATAGCTAAAACTCAGAATGGAAATAGTTTTGAAATAAAAACAAGGAAACATCTGTTCATAACTACTTTCTCAACCTATTGAAGCACAAGAGTCAATATTGCCTCCACTAAGGTTTGAACCCACCACCTCTGATGAGACCGGAATGCAACAAATAAATGATCCATTAAAAGTCTCGAGTGGCCCGGTAACAAGATCTAAGTCAAGGAAGATTCAAGAGGCTTTTAACACTTTTGTGCAAACAGATTGGAGTCCAACATCTTTTTGTGAAGAAGAAGATCAATCTGGAAAAATAATTCTATTCAATTGTCTTCACATAAAAACTTTTGAAGACAATTCAGACTTCAGTATCAGATCAAATTTCCCGGTGTGAAATTATTTGCAAGGTGTATTTTTTTTTAGGTGGGAAACTACTTTGCAAGAATTGTATTTTTTATTTTTGGGTGGAAATTACTTTTGCAAAATGTTGTATTTTTAATTTTGGGTGGGAAATTATTTTGTATTTTAATTTTGGGTGGGGAATTATTTTGTATTTTTAATTTTGGGTGGGAATTACTTTTACAAAGTTGTAATTTTTTATTTTGGGTGGGATTAGTGACCTAGAATATTTAATACCTTATTTTCCCCTATAAATACCCCATAAACCCAATGGTTTGAGACACACCTTGTAAGAATTCAATTTGAGTGAAATTTCTCTCTTTTCTTTGCATGAGAAGTGCATTGAAGTTTAGGTTGTTTGTGAGAAGCATTCAATCTTGGTAGGCTAGTGAGAAGCTAGTTTATCCCTTTATCTTGTTCTTTATATTCACACACATATCCAAAAACCCAAAAAGAATACTATTACTCATATTATATAGCTAATTTTATTTTTGTATCTTAATTCTAGTGCTAGATTCCTAATACTCTAATTCTTAGCCTTGCTTAATAATCTAAGGGTTGAGAGTATTATTTGTTAGTTTGGTGAGGCTTTGTAGAGTTGGGATCTCAAAATCCAAGAGTCTACAAGGTAAGATCCTCTTTTGGACACGAAAGGTTCTTGAGTGATTCCTTGAGTGTGCACTTATTGCGGGAAGCAATCCGTGTACGCATCAACCTCCCATATAAAGGAAAGGGTTTGATACCACTGGACCACAAGGTCCTTGGCACAAGGAAACTTACTTAATAACCAATACTTTCACTTCATCACTTCTTCTCCCACACTAATCTGATTTCTCTCCTCACTTAGTCATTTCTCCTGATTTGTAGTTCAATAAGTCTAGAATCTACATAAAAAATTTCATAACGATCCAATGAGTAAAAGTATGATTTTCGAATTTTTTTCCAAAACTGGTCCAGAGAGAAAAGAATTCTGGACAGCACACTGACAATGGAAGAAACGTAATTTTCTGTGTTTACTCGGAGATTAAAATGACCAAAACTTTTAATGGATATCAAGTACTATAAGTTTAGGTTTTATCATACAAATTTCAAGTAAAAAGGAGTTCAGAGAGTATTTTTACCGAATAAATCTTTTGGACAACGCCAAGCTGAAATTTTCTGAAAAGGAATGGGCCGGGTTAGAAACAATTTTGGCTAAAATAGAATTTTGTAACAAAAATAGTGTTGAACTAAAATTATTTTGTAACAAAAATGGTGACGAAATTTCGGGGTGTCACACATTTTATCAAACACATTGCCTACAACACCTCCTTACTAATCCTAGTCAAGGTCTACATAGGAATTCATGTTCAGTAGAGCTTGCATTAACACTAGCACTATCATGCCTAGGTTAAAGCCTTAGAACATTCAAGAGGTGGCCAAAACTCATAGAATACACACAATTCAACAATCATGAACAAGAATAATAATTCCAACTCAAGCAAATCAATCTCCACATTGAAGAACTATAGATCTACACTTAGCATCATATTTTTGCACAATTCAATCCCTATTGAGAATCTAGCTACTCATAACTAATAATTGAAATCACAAAATCCAAAATCCAAAATTATACAAGGAATTGAAATAGAAATCTAAATTGAAACAGAAATAAAAGTAGAATTGTAGATACTAAGATCAATTGTAGAATTCAATAGCAAACTTCAAAGTAATTTGTCTTTCTCAAGCTTGAAATCAAAAGATGAAATCTCTTGATTTTGCTCTAACTTCTCTCTACAATGTTTAGAAGGTAAAAATGTAATCTAAAATTATGATCTGAACTCCGCTAAAAGTTCCTAAGAGCTTCCCCAAAATTTTCCTTGCCACTTAAGTTTCCAGATCGTCCCGTCCACGCACGCATCCACGCGTGGATGCCGGCGTGGGAGCTCTCTGGACTTTTCCCAGGCCTTGTCCACGCGTGGAGATGTCTGCTGCTCCTTCAGGCTTTCCTCATTTGCTTTGTTTTGCTTGCCAAGTCTACATGCATTGCCTTTTCATCTATGGGACCTATAAAACCACTCAAATGTACAAAAAAATAGAGTTTGCAATAGATTTACACATTAGAGCTTAGAAACGCCATAAATAGTTCACAAAAGGGTGCCAAAACGTTCCTAAATTACCCCAACTTAGACCCTTAATCTAGTTATCTTTGAGTGCTTATCAAAAGTGCATAAACAAAATGGCCGCGAAGGGCAGTTACCTGTGCGTAAGAAGAATGCCTTTGATAGAAGCGAGGGTCGCGTAGAGGGTATCTGCTCGTGAGGCTCTTGAATGTTCAAAATGAATCAGCACGAGGGTAGGACCCTTATGCCTCGTATTTATAGACGGTAAGAGGCAAGAAAGTTTTTAAATTACGAGCGGATCACGAGATAGATTGCCATCAGGCATCAGCTGCCACGTGTCCAACTGCAAAATTAGCGATGATGGACAACCATCAGCAGGAGAACGCACGTCGCACCCGATAGCAACCCACGGGTGGGTCTCTATTGATTTTAGGTCTGGGTCGTCTAGTCCGTGTCCTTCCTCTCGGGAACGACGTTAAGACACGAACTGGAGTGCTACTTGATTGGGAATATTCCCCGACTACGTCTCTCAACTGTCCACGCGAGGGCTCGTTAACCATGCATATTGACAAGGTGAACCTTTTTCGAGATTGCATGACAGTGAAGTCGATTTTCCTGACCTGATGAACATTCTACTCGGTTCGACTTTTCCGATCATCTTCCCTTGGATTCGTAAAGCTGCCTAACAAGACAACCTGTCAGAAATGATATATTTAGAATATTTACCCTGAGATATTATCTATATTTAACCTAAAAAATTAAAGATCTGACCCGCCTCACACTCACACAAGTTTTCTCCTATTTTAAAAGTATTATTTAATTAGTCAATTGGCCAAAATAATTATTTTATTAATTAATCAGGAATCAAATTTATAATTCATACTTGATTAATTAACAAAATAATTACTCCAATACAGCTTAGATTACTCCAATTCAGAGAAAATCACTTTATGCGGTAAAGCCCTGCAAATA
The DNA here is from genome assembly GCF_003576645.1 of Ipomoea triloba. Taxonomy (NCBI): domain Eukaryota; kingdom Viridiplantae; phylum Streptophyta; class Magnoliopsida; order Solanales; family Convolvulaceae; genus Ipomoea; species Ipomoea triloba. The sequence goes on along the minus strand of NC_044923.1, from coordinate 10,511,740 downwards.
TGGGGCTGTGGTGCTTTGGTTAAAAATTTGGAACAAAAAATCAAATCACCCAAAAGGATTATGGATCAGCTACGGAATAAGAGAAATTTCGAGAGTGGTACTAATGAGGATTTACCTGCAATGGAACACTTTCGACGTGTATCCCCGGAACAAAACCATATCCTACTCCTAGTCTCCTACCATTAACAGCCAATGAAATCAAAGCAGCTTTATTTTTCATGCATCCAGATAAAAGGCAAATCATTGGGTAGACCATGGTCCACATAGCTGTGTGGACCATGAATATAAGGTACATTTTTATTATACTAAAAGTACATTATTTTTGTACTGAAGGTACATTATTTCATAGTATATATAAAATAATGTATTTTGTATTTAAATAATGTACTTTTAATATATTAAAAATGTACTTTTGATTTATGTTCTACACAGACCATGGTCCATGCAATAATGATTGCCAGATAAAGCCTCGGGCCTCGACAGATGAGCCCGGATATTTCTTTCCAACACCATTGGAACTTGGTTGGAAAAGATGTCACAACTTTTATTTTAAATTGCTTGAGCTCACAATCAATACTTCCCTACAGATTTAAATGATCACATTGATCCCAAAGAAGTCCCAACCCGAGTCACCAGCTGATCTGAGACCAATCGCTCTCTGTGATGGCCAAAATGATAGCAAACCGAATGAAAAACATGCTAGGAGAAATTGTCTGAAAAACATGCTTTCATCCCCTGAAGATTAATTAGTAATTACAGACAACATCCTCCTAGTACCTTTCTGAAATGAAAAACTCAAGGTTGCGTCGGTTGGGCAGTCCTAAAATTAGATATGGTCAAGGCTTACGACCACATGGAATGGAATTTTTTAAGACGTATGTTGTTTGCCTTTGGTTGTGCAGAACAATAGATCCATCTGATTTCTCTGTGTTAGTACCGTGAAATATAATGTGACGGTAAACAATGACCTCACAGACTACATTATTATTCCTACACAAGGCGATCCGCTCTCACCATACTTATTTAGGCTTTAAAGATTTACACATTTTCAGCAAAGCCCTACTAGCAAAACAAGGATGGAGATTACTCATCACGACCCCTAACGGCTTAGTAGGAAAAATCTACAAAGCCGGATATTACCCTAGCTAATTCCTCCATTATAAATGCAAGCGACTGCAACTTCCCAAGTTTCTGCTAGAGAAGTATCCTTGCTGGAAAAGAGATTTTAATAATGCAAGGACTTGGAAAGAGGATTGGTAATGGTGAGGAAACCATGATCTGGAACTCCCCCTGGCTAGTAGATTATTCAAACAATCCCTTCTTCAGAACTTACCCCTCTTCTCAACATACTAATGATCCCGTGATGACTACTCTCCTATCACCTGATAAATGTAACTGAAATGATGACCGACTAAATGAAACACTAGATGAAGAAATTAAAACGTATCCCGTGTTCTCAAGGTGCCAATTTGCCAAATTAAAGAAGCTCTCTCATAAATCAAGACTCACGGTCTTACTTCGATCCAGTTAGAATCTGATTGTTTAAATGCGATCTAAGCACTTACCATGAAAAGAACAAACCTTTCTCTCACAGGCTATTGCGTACATTAATTACTAATTAGTGTATTAGCATTATAAATTTATTTGACTCATTTTGTTTCTCGTCAAATTAAGAGATCAGCTAATCTGATCACCTATTTAATTATGCTCCTCTATCACCTATATAATAAACAATTAGTGTCAAAGCTGTGACAAGAATCATATTAAATATTCACAACTTTGTACAGATAGTTGCTTGACATGTATGTGGGAATTGAATGCCCTAATGTAAGTCTATCCCAAAGGTAGACTAATTCAGATCGCTTTGGCATGAGAAGTTTGCTATTGGCATCTCTTGTAGCATTTTTAAAAAAAAAAGATAATTTATTGAGACAATTTTTTTTTTGTGTCATCTTTACACTAGAGGTTGGATTCTATGAAAACCATAGTTCCTGTCTTGCTGGCAGTGTTATTATTTTAGTTATTTCCTGGTGATATATGCTATCAATTGTTATGTCTCGTGATCTTATTTATACTTGCATTCTGTATGCCATCCTTTTATCTGCTTCATGCCGTGTTGATCACATTCTAACTGTTAGTTTTTGGCAACCTGGGATTGAACATGTGTATATATGTATGCATGTGTATTATTTTTGTAGTAATTAGAACCCAAACATGTCAACTGTTTTAACCTTGCCTTTTTTTTTTGGTTGCTGGATGTATTGGGCAGGGTTTTGGCTTCATGCAATGAGTTGCTCTCTATTGGTGAGCTTGGCATCCCTTGTTTGCCTGATCATATTGCCTCTAATATTTTGTAAGTAGTTTATATGCTTTTTGGGTTTGTGTGTTTTGTTCTTGAATCTGGGTACAGATTTGCTTCTGCTTGGTTAACACAATTTTCTTAACTAAAATTAGACTCTTGTTTTCTGCAGTGAAAGGAAGGCCATCCAAAGCCATTGTGGATGCTCTGGCATTATTTGGGGTTAGATACATGACTTCTCATATGGCTCTTTATTTTCTTTCAACAAAATTTTGGTTCCTGCGTTTTGGTTGTCCAACTTATCCAATGGGTTCTTACCTGAGCCCATTAGTTGGGTCCATTATCTATTTTTAATTGCTATTTTGGGTTCTGTTTTGTCCCTGACTTTTAAGCACAAATCTATGTAGTTGATAGAGAGTTACATGCATTCCAAGTTTTCACATATTTAGGTAAGGGAAAATCGCATTTTGGTCCCTCAATTGTTGCCCGATTTGCAATGTGATCCCTCATTGTCAATTTTAGGCAATTGGGTCCCTAATAGTCTTAAACCTTAGCCAATGTTGTCCTCTGGTCAGATTTGGCTCTAACCAGTGTTAATACCATGGACATTTAGGTAATTTCACACCCCTTTTCTTTTTACCTTTGGCTCTGACCTGTGTTAACCCACCGGAGGGTGTCCTCAAAGATTCTCCAAAACAATTTGATAAAATCAAGCTTAGACCAACTTCACAATGCTGGATGTGGGTTCTTTTATGAAACAATTAACACAAGAATCAACTCAAAAGACAAAGATTTATACAAATTGACAAACAGATAAATCGAAACTAAAAATTTATCAGAAAAAAATTGAATAAAAAAGAACAATAACTGAAAGAAAGAGATTCACTCATTAGGATGCATTAAATGCATAAGATAATGATGAAGATTAAAGGCCGTAGCCGTAGCTGCAACCGCAGCCGGTTGCGACCCAATTAAAAAGAGAATACCAACCTACTTCCAATTGAGACCTCACGCCACTGCTGGTCAGCCGCATGTCCTCACTCCATCGCCGGTCCGCCACACGGCACGTCAGTTTGGTCCTCTGGTTCGCAGTAGCTACGCAAGACTCTTGGGAGGGAGAGTGATAATCCGAAAATTGAAATTTGGCTATCATTTAATATATATAGTTTGGGTTTATTTTATAAACATGAAAATATATTGTTAAAAATGACTGGACAACAGGTACACTTTACTCCGGCGACTTTCCCTATTTGTTTGCTGAATCCTTGATCTATCTTATGGATTACGTGAAATTGGTGTACGTTTGGTCACTGAAAATCAGCCGTGGTCGCCAATGACCGGCGGCTGGCTCGAACTTGGAAGCATAATTCAAGAAATCTACGCTGAATATATTCTTCTCCTCGACACTACTAACCCTTCCCCCCGAAACATTCCTCCATCTGCTGCAACAGCCACACTATTAGGCCAAGATACGATGAGAAGAGCTTCCCAAAGGGGTATTCAGTTGAAGGAGTGAGTTCTTGTTGGTCCCCTCCCGGAGGTGAGAATCTCTGAGGACACCCTTCGATGAGTGACAAATCTAAAAAGCAACGGAGGAGGAAGAGGAAATTGGGGGTAAATCTGTGTTAACACATGTCAGAGCCAAGGTTAAAAAAAAAGGTGCGAAATTACCTAAATGTCCATGGTATTAACACTGGTTAGAGCCAAATCTGACCGGAGGACAACATTGGCTAAGGTTTAAGACTATTAGGGACCCAATTGCCTAAAATTGACAATGGGGGATCACATTGCAGATCGGGCAACAATTGAGGGACCAAAAGTGCGATTTTCCCTTTAGGTAATCAATTCCACAAAAGTTCATGCAAATTTTGTAATCAAGGCTGCTGTGAGGAGAATGAGGGAAGAGGAAGAGAAAGAGTGGTGATATGAAGGCCTTCAATGATCTTAAAATAACAAAATATAAAATGGAGGAGAGTCAAGATCAGGTGCGGCCGTGCTCTCCCGTGCGGCCGTGCGGTTCACACCACTCAATGTTACGGAATACACCACTCAATGTTAAGAAACACACCACACAAATATGCACTAATATGCATTGTGGTGTGTTTCTTAACATTGTGGTGTGTTTCATTGTGGTGTGTTTCTTAACATTGAGTGGTGTATTTCGTAACATTGAGTGGTGTGTGACCGCACGGCCGCACTTGAACCAAAATCAAATGGAGAATATATAATTTCTTGAACAAACTCTGTTACTAATTTCATAAATCTTGTATGTTGTGTGTAGAATTTTTGAACTTGTATATAATTATTCGTCTGCCTTTCCTTTAGTTTTTCCAGTAGCTTGACCTGTGGATGTATTGGTGTCAATATTGATGTTTTCTCATGTTTGTTAATTAAGATTTAAGAGTACAGTATTGATTTCTGATTGCAGGTGGAAACCCTTGCCTTTGATAATTGGCATTTCTCGAACTGCTATCTTTGTAGTTTCTTTTGTTTATTTCTTTTCCTTGGTATTTTTTGGATGCTATCTTTTGTCCAATTGGGAGCATTTTATTTAAATATTAAGCTGGTTTTATTAATTTGTTATGTGTTAATTTTTCATTCAAGCCCTTCCAGGTCCTCCATGATGTCTGTTGCCTGCAGTTTCAGTTTGATGTTAGTGTAGTACAATTTGAAATGTGTTTATGAAGTTCCAATCAGAGAAATTCCACTTTAATTTGTAGGAGCTCAAATGCTGTTATTTTATTTTGTTTTTCCTTTCTTCTCTTGATAAGTTATTTGTTTTTCCTTTCTTCTCCCAATGCAGGCTGTATGCATCTCAGGGTGGTCCTATCATCTTTTTATGTGTTTTGAAATATTAGGATTTGGTTAGATTATTGTATGTGTAAAAATAATAAACTCGACAACCCGACAGGCTAGCCCGATTGATATCTCTAATCGTAATGTGGTTTCAGTACTTCACCCAAAACGCACATCATAGCGGTTGTGGGTTTTCACATAAAGTAATACAACACAAATAGTACCATTCAAAAAATGTTTAATTTATGCATGTATAGATTAATCACTAACCATTATGTTTTTTTTTTAATACTACTAACTCTATTACAATGCAGTATCTGTTCATAACTACTTTCTCAACCTATTGAAGCACAAGAGTCAGTAGGGAAGGGTTTGATGCCACTGGACCACAAGGTCCTTGGCACTAACCATTATGTTAGAAGCTCTAATTAGTAATAAAAGCACAACTTTATTTCTTTATACTTACATATTGGATAAATATTACTTTTTGATGAAAGATGCTAAACTCGACCCTCTAAATTGTTTCTCAACAATGAATCATACATAAATCCTGCAATACATTTTTAACTAAAATTCAATATACAGTACTTTTTAGGGAAAATTACGATTTTAGTTCAATTTTTTATACTTAAATTGTAGACTCAATTCATAAATTATTATCCTATACAAAATTTTCACTTTGATTATGTTGGATAGTGATAGTTTCATTCCATTACTTATAGATTTTGTTGATATTTAACAATAATTTATTTTGAATATCCAAATGATTAAAAGACATATTGGTCATTTCGTAATTTTTTTTAAAATTCCGTTCATGAATCTTCATATATATATATATATATATATAGAGAGAGAGAGAGAGAGTTAGGATCATATGAGATTGTTTAGGTAAGATCGTGAGATCAGATCTTGTGCATTCATGTAATAATTTAATGGCCTAGATTGATTTAAGATTCTAAGTTGAAGTGTGTGCGAACGGTAATAAAATGCGTTCGAACTGTGATTAAGTGTGTGCGAACGGAGTGAATGTGTCAACAATCTAGACCATTAAAAAATTTAAGATTGATATACAAGATTTGATCTCAAAATATTTTAATGGTTAAGATTGATTAAGATTCAAGGTTGAAGTGTATGCGAACGGTGATTAAATATGTGCGAACGGAGTGTGTGTGTCAACCAATCTAGATCATTAAATAATATTACATGGATGCACAAGAACCGATCTCATGATCTTACCTAAACAAGTGATCTTATTGAAACCTTACCCTATATATATATATATATATATATATATATATATATATATATATATATATATAATAGCCTAATTAAGTTGTACTTCTTTAACTGACACCAAAACATCCCTAGGTTGCACAAAACACAACCTAATTTACAAATGATTTAATAGGCACCAAAACAGCTAAATAATAATCTGAGTTACAGAGTTTAACATGCAATAAAAACAAGCTTTATTTACATAAATATATAACACATGCTTTCAATTATTTTGTTTCATAACTTTAGAATGACGATGCTACGTTTTTTGTTAATCTCCTTCGTTGAAATGGCTAACTAATAATAAATGTTGGAGTTATTTAATTACATACAACAAATTAAAAAAAAAAATTGTACTCCGCAATAAACTAACATATATATTAAATTTACAATTATCTTCAATCCTAAGTAATCTCTTACTTGTCATTTGCTTCTCAAATTCCTCCTCAATTAAGATAAACAAGTATTTAGCAAAGATTTTGCATGACTTTGAAACGATTTTACAAAATGATAATATGTCCTTTAATAATTAAAAAATTCGAAATAAACTATCAATGTTAATAAAATATATAAGTAATGAATTAAAATTGTTCATTTCAATATAATTACAAGGAATATTTTATATATGATAATAATTCATGAATTGAATTTATAATTTAAGTATAACTAATAAATTAAAATTCTTAATTTTTTAAAACTTTTTACGAGCATCATCTATGATATAACATAAGTTTCAATCAGAGATCTTTATGCAAAAAATAAAAATCAAAACAAAAAAAAAGGAAAAAACAAAAAAAAACAAAAAAAAAAAAAAAGGAGAAAAAGACACCTGAATTTGTTCAGGAGTGATGATGAAGCGATGAAGAAAATAGAAGATAATCACATAATTAATAGGACACATGTTTTTAACTTGAATATAGGAATTGGCAATCAAATTCATGAATTGAACCACTTGGCAACTTGGCCTGATTGATAGTATTGCATGTTGGCCAGGTGATAATAATGCACTTCGCCGCCTTTATATCATGATAAGGATCAACTTAGTGGGAATCCAAAGAGATCTTGGGAAGAGTGCATTTATATTATGTTATCCCTTTGCAAATTAGAGCATCCTTATCAATGGGGATATTTCGTGGTTATTGAAGAGTTTTTGTAAGTTTGATTAAGAAAGAGAAAATGAGAGGAGATGAAAAAAATAAAATAAAAATTTGATATTAAAAAAAATTAAATGCGTCAGGCGCGCGCACTCATGGGCTACTGCTATGCACGAAACGAGCACAACAACTGTTTGTGGTAAAACAATAATGTTTGCTTTTACTGTTCTATTCTCCTTTGGTTGCAGAAGCTCCTTCCCCCTTCTCTTTCCTCTCCTCTCTCTGCCAAGTTAACTCTATTTATGACATTAACCCCTAATATGCATCAATGTGGATGCTCTTATAGTAGATATATTCTACTGCAACCAGCTGCTAGTGGTCGCAGTAGCAAAAATATTTGTTGCCGCTACCACCGGCCAGCTGGCAGTAGAATTGGATTAAATTTTACTAATAATAAGATGAAATTTTTATTTTAGATATTTTGATAATTATATTACTAAAATTAATTATTTTATTAGCTAAAAAATATTTTTATTGATTATATCATATTAATTGATTTTTTTTATGTATAATACACTTCATTTTGGTGGCAATTAATTTTTATTTTAATTTTATTTAATTTATTAATTTGTTTATAATTTATAAAAATATATTATATATTATAAAAAATTTAAGAAAATTATAAATAATATATAGAAGTTATGAAATGTTTGCAAGGGTGTATTAAATTTATTAGAGTCCTAATGATTTTTGTAGATAATTTTAATATGAAAAAGTTTTTAAAAATTTATACCTACTTATTCTAAGGACTTTTATGGACTCGTACACAACTGATAAATGTCTAAAAGATTCTAAGGAAGTCTAAAAAGATTTTAGGAATAAAGGTCAAATAGGCTATCGAACTGCACACGATAATGCAATTAGGTCACTAAACCTAAAAAATTACAATTGAGTCCCTGAACTAACAATTTGTCCAATTTGCATGTTTCTAGCAGGTCACCCAAAATTAAAATTATTTTTAAAAAACTTAAAAGAATTATTTAAAATTAAAAAAAAAACTAGTACTTCGGCCAGACGAAGAAACTCTTCGTCTCTGGCCGGAGACGATGAAACCTTCTTCGTCTCCATGGGCGGAGACGTTTTGTTTTTTTCTTTTTTTGATAATTATTTTAAGTTTCTTAAAATAAATTTGTGGTGACATGTTACAAATTGAAAAAATTGTATAAAATTAGTTGGTTTAGGGACTCAATTGTAATTTTTAGATTCAATGGCCTAATTGCATTATGGTGTGCAATTCGGTGACCTATTTGACCTTATTCATTATTATGAAAGTTAATTAAAACTGTACTTATCACTTTAAAATTATACTCTTTGGAACTCTATAAAAATCTAGATTGAATACACCTAAAGAATATAAATGCAATTAAATTCATCACCGCTGTATGTGGAGTTATTTATCATCGCAAATAGCATGCTAAAATAGTGTTATTGGAAACTGTAGGTGTACAAATGATGTACATTAGAATTGGCTTAATTATTTGACAAAGCTTAGGTTAGTTTATTTTTATAATATATTAGGTTGATGTTTTCAAGGCTCATTATGCTCCTGGATCCTAACAAAGTCTGATTTGTTTTATCAAGTCTTATGGGTTGTTATAAAATGAGTAGATATTATCTATCAAGTCTTATGGGTTGTTATTAAATGTGTGGACACTATCTTTCAAGGGAGTCTTTTTAACTTAAGTATTTTTCTCCTTGCAAAACATTAGAAACTCGTAAAATGATTTTCAGAAATCATTAGGATTGCAAATTATACCGTGGACCATTGTCCAAAACGGTGGCGTTTCTTTTAATGGAAAGAAACAACATCCGTCTGCGTCATTAGGAGTAAAGTAGCTCTATATTATTAGTGTAACATATTCAGTTATATTTTATATACACTGCAGTTTTCTTTCAACACAACTATAGTTTCTTTTCGATATATGTACAGTTTCATTCAACACTTTACACTCGAATATGTGAAATTGTTATTCAGTTTCATTTTATATATACTATAGTTTCATTACAATACAACTACAATATCATTTCGATATAATTACAGTTTCATTGGACAATATACATTCAAATATGTGAAACTGTTATTCAGTTTCATTTTATATATAATGCAGTTTCTTTCAACACAACTACAATTTTTTTTTATATAACGTAACTACAGTTTCATTTAACATTTTACACTAAAATATGTGAAACTGTTATTCAGTTTCACTTTATATATAGTATAGTTTCATTACAACACAACTACAGTATCATTATTTCGATATAACTACAGTTTCATTTGACAATATACACTCAAATATGTAAAACTGTTATTCAGTTTCATTTTATATACACTGCAGTTTCTTTTCAACACAACTACAATTTTTTTTTTGATATAACTACAGTTTCATTCGACATATAATACACTCAAGTATGTGAAACTGTTATTCAGTTTCACTTTATATACACTATAGTTTTATTACAACATAACTACAGTATCATTATTTTGATATAACTACACTTTCATTGGACAATATACACTCAAATATGTGAAACTGTTATTCAATTTCATTTTATATACACTGCAGTTTCCTTTCAACACAACTACAGTTTCATTTCGATATAACTACAGTTTCATTCAATAATCTAAAAATAAATATGAGGTCGTATCATTTAAAATAAATTGTAATTTTCATTTACGGAAATCCGTTAAAATGTGATGACAGTCATTTCTTTACTTTAAAAACAATACTGTTTTTAGACCATATTCCACAATATAACAACTTCATTAAGATATGTAAGACCTAAATTTGGGCCCATTTCTTTTGAAAGATGAACAAATTGGCAAAAAAATGAGTGGACGTGTGCGGTAGCGTGCTCTTTAATGAAGTATAACAACAGCATTAGGATCTGTAATATCTAAATTTGGGCCCATTTCTTTTGAAAGGTGAACAAATTGGCAAAAAAAGGAGTGGACGAGTGCGGTGCGTGCTCTTTAGTGAAATATTAAATATCTCATGTGTCTCCAAAATCGTTGTCAACAATCAGAGTAAGAGCTTGGATGATGTTGGTATATTGGTGATACTATTTAGCTAATTAAATAGTTAGTCTTTTGTCGGTTCAGGGTATGTTTGATTAATGGTTATATCATACTGTATATCAGTTTATATATAATATCATGAATACAAGTCCTTATTTTTCTTCCAAATTTTTTTAAACATAAATATATTTTTATTTTCTTTATGAACAAATAAAATTAATGTATAAATATATATTATTAAAAAAATTATTTTCAAGAGAAAACTAAGAATTATCCATCGTAGTCATTCATTTTGAAGAATTTAACAAATTTTATGCATTTTGAGGGTTACATGCAATGATATTCTGCTAGTTTCTTCCAACTTTAAAATTGTAATATTTAACACTATAGTGTGTAATTTTTAACTATATAAAGTGTATTTTTAGATAAATTCTAAGTGCACTACATTTTTCAAATTGTTCAGAATGCACAGTGTAGTGTTACAAAACGCACAGTATAATATTAAAATATATGTATGTATATATGTATGTTTTTTTTTTGAAAATATGTATGTATGTATGTATTGTAGCTGTAAATTCATAATATTACTACCGCAAACTTATAAAGTCATCACTGTAGGTTCATAAAATCACTTTCGTAAAGTTATAATTACATTTTCATAAAGAAACTAGTACGAATTCATATTTATGATATATTTGTTTATATATTTATCTTATTTATATAAAAAGAAATGGAGAATAAAATATTTAAATTATAATTGATTAATTGGTGCCATTTTTATGAAACTATTTAATAAAAAATTACAATATTAGTTTTATGAACCTGAGTCCATATGACATGGACCCTAGTCCATAATATAAATTTTCATGTTTGAAAAGTAATTGAATTTTTTTGGGAAAATTGCATTTTTCGTCCCTAAGTTATAAGGTAATTGTAGAATTTGTCCTTAAGTTATGGTAATACTCACTTTTCATCCCTAAGTTATCATTGGTGTTGCATTTTTTGTCCCTGAGATATTCAAATTGCAAATTTCGTCCCTAAGTTATCATTACTTTGCACTTTTCATCCCTAACTTAAGTGTGCAAACTTCGATAAACTTTTGTTTAAAAATTTTTTATTCGAACTTTAACAGTAAACATCGTTAAAAAAATTAGTGCTAAACCGGAAAAGTTCGAATAAACAATTTTTAAACGAAAATTTACCAAAGTTTGCACACTTAAGCTAGGGACGAAAAGTGCAACGTAATAATAACTTAGGGACGAAAATTGCAATTTGAATAACTCAGGGACAAAAAGTGCAACGCCAATGATAACTTAGGGACGAAAAGTGAGTATTACCATAACTCAGGGACGAATTCTACAATTACCCTATAACTTAGGGACGAAAAATGCAATTTTCCCTATTTTTTTTTTATGAACCGTTATATTACTTTTAACATAACTTTTTGCTTGATATTGATTATATTATACCAAATTAAGGATGTGTTTCATTTCAACTATAAACTCGAACTAATAGTTAAACGGTATATTCTTAACTTAAACTAATAGTTAAATTGGAGAAAATTGCGCTTTTGGTCCTATGACTATAGGACTCTTGTTAATTGCAACACTTAATTTTACAAACTAACAAATTAGTCCACTAACTATGCATTTTTTAACAGATTAGGTCCTCCCAACCAAATTTTGTCGGAAAAACGTAGCTAATTTTAAATTAAATATAAGGAGGGCCAAATAGTCATTTTATGGGGTCTTCTTCCTCCACATGCACCTACGCCTGCTCGCCGGCCAACTGCGCCTGCCGGAAATCAGCCGAACGCTGCCGCATTGGTCAACCTCTCTCTCGCAAAAGTCAACAAGGTAAAGACCGTTAGGGCTGGGATTGTTCCGCCAATGTTCTGAAGGGCGGGTTCGAGGAGTCGCAGGATCACGCCGCCGGTCGAGGACGACAATAAGACGGCAACAGTGCGCTGCTTGGGATTATAAAGAGCCGCGGAGATGGAATTGAGATCCTCCAGGTCTACTCCAGGAGGTGAGCAAGCGAATGCTCGAAGGCATCAAGTCCAGATCCGCCGATGCGCCGGCGCAGGAGAGTGTGCCGCCGCCGCAGGAGTTGAGTTCAGTTCATTGAAATATATATATATATATATATATATATATATATATATATATATATATAAAAAAATTTAAATTTAGGACTAATCTATTAAAAATGCGTAGTTAGTGGACTAATCTGTTAGTTTTAAAGTCAAGTGTTACAATTAACAAGAGTCCTATTGTCATAGGACCAAAAGTGCAATTTTCTCGTTAAATTGCATATTCTTAGATAAATAGTTATGATGAGTTCTTTGTTTTGTTTTGTTTTTTTTTTTTTAATTTTTTTCTGAACAGGCTCCTAATTCATAATGCATCCTGTAAAAATTAAAAAATAAAATTAACCGCTGCTCTGGGATGATTAATAATGGATCACTTATTATCCCTCTTTAGTAAAAAAAATAAAATAAATATATATAAAGATTTCTGTGTGTATGCACGTATGTTTATATATATATATATATATATATGCGGATCAGATATGAAAATGATAACAAATGATGAACATGTAATAAAATTTATTGGATTGATTCAATTTAAAATTGTGAAATTGAGGCAGCTCTTGCTCTCTATATACATTTGAAATATATATATTATATATATATATATATAATATATATATGGATCAGATATGAAAATGATAACAAATGATGAACACGCACGTTATAAATTTATTGGATTGATTATATTCAATTTAAAATTGTGAAATTGAGGCAGCTCTTGCTCTCTCTATATACATGTGAAAGTAGTTTTAAATTATCACTTGAAAATAAAAATTAAAGAAACAAAAAAGGATAACCATTTGAAACTTTAAAATTAAAAGAAAAAACTATATAAAGTGTATTTTTAGATAAATTCTAAGTGCACTACATTTTTTAAATTGTTCAGAATGCACAGTGTAGTGTTACAAACGCACAGTATAGTATTAAAAATTACACTTTTAAAGCTTGAAAAATGATCAAAATGAATATATATATATATATATATATATATATATATATATATATATATATGTATGTATGTATGCATTGTAGCTGTAAATTCATAGTATTACTACTGCAAACTTATAAAGTCATCACTGTAGGTTCATAAAATCACTTTCGTAAAGTTACAATTACATTTTCATAAAGGCACTAGTACAAATTCATATTTATGATATATTTGTTTATATATTTATCTTATTTATATAAAATGAAATGGAGAATAAAATATTTAAATTATAATTCATTAATTGGTGCCATTTTTATGAAACTATTTAATAAAAAATTACAACATTATTTTTATGAACCTGAGTCCATATGACATGGACCCTAGTCCATAATATAAATTTTCATGTTGGAAAGTAATTGAATTTTTTGTATGGACCGTTATATTACTTTTAAAACCATAACTTTTTGCTTGAAATTGATTATATTATTCGACATAATACACTCAAGTATGTGAAACTATTATTTAGTTTCACTTTATATACACTATAGTTTTATTACAACACAACTATAGTATCATTATTTCGATATAACTACAGTTTACTTGAACAATATACACTTAAATATGTGAAACTGTTATTCATTTTCATTTTATATACATTGCAGTTTACTTTCAACACAACTACAGTTTCATTTCGATATGACTACAGTTTCATTTCGATATGACTACAGTTTCATTTGATAATATAAAAATAAATATGAGGCCGTATCATTTAAAATAAATTGTAATTTCATTTACGAAAATCTGTTAAAATATGACGACAGTCATTTCTTTACTTAAAAAAAACAATACTGTTTTTGGACCATACTCCACGATATAACAACTTCAATAGGATATGTAAGATCTAAATTTGGGCCCATTTCTTTTGAAAGATGAACAAATTGGCCTAAAAATGAGTGGACGAGTGCGGTGCGTGCTCTTTAATGAAGTATAAACAACAGCATTAGGATCTCTAAGATCTAAATTTGGGCCCATTTCTTTTGAAAGGTGAACAAATTGGCAAAAAAAGGAGTGGACGAGTGCGGTGCGTGCTCTTTAGTGAAGTATTAAATATCTCATGTGGCTCCAAAATGGCAAATTATACCGTGCACCACGGTGTACATAGCAATGTGCACCACGTAAGTAAACGACGTCGTTTTGAGCATTGTAAACTAACCATCCATTTTTTTGGAAATCACGTTTCCCGTTTCGCCCGATCTCTGTATTTATGTTAATATTCTGTGTATTCTAGACAATCATTCTGTGTATTCTAGACAACCGTTCTGTGTATTCTAGGTAAGCGTTCTGCGTATTCATGTTAGTAACACATGTTGTGATGTGTTTGTGCATTCGAATGTTTAGGAGGATGAGTTCTATGTATTTTCTGTCAATATTCTGTGTATTCATGTTATTAACACAGGTTGTGATGTGTTTGTGCATTCGAATGTTAGGAGGATGAGTTCTGTGTATTTTGTGTAAATATTCTGTGTATTCTGGGCAAACATTCTTTGTATTCTAGGCAAACGTTCCGTGTATTCTAGATAATGATTATGTGTATTATAGATAATGAATTTACTAGAGCCATTCGCGTCCGCGTCCACTAACATCTGTGTATTTTGTGTCAATATTCTGTGTATTCTGGACAAACATTTTGTGTATTCTAAATAATGATTATGTGTATTATAGATAATGAATTTCCTGGAGTTATTCGCGTTTGCATCCACTAACATCTAAACAACATCGTTTACGTACTTGGTGCACATTGCTATGTGCACCCATGGTGCAGGGTATAACGATTACTCCAAAATCGTTGTCAACAATGAGAGTAAGAGCTTGGATGATGTTGGTATATTGGTGATACTATTTAGCTAATTAAATAGTTAGTCTTTTGTCGGTTCAGGGTATGTTTGGATAATGGTTATGTCATACTGTATATCAGTTTATATATAATATCATGAATACAAGTCCTTATTTTTCTTCCAAATTTTTTTCAACATAAATTTATTTTTATTTTCTTTATGAACAAATAAAATTAATGTATAAAAATATATTATTAGAAAAATTATTTTCAAGAGAAAACTAAGAATTACCAATCGTAGTCGTTCATTTTGAAGAATTTAACAAATTTTATGCATTTTGAGGGTTACATGCAATGATATTCTGCTAGTTTCTTCCAACTTTAAAACTTTAATGTTTAACACTATAGTGTGTAGTTTTTAAGTATATAAAGTGTATTTTTAGACAAATTCTAAGCGCACTACATTTTAAAAAATTTTCAGAATGCACAGTGTAGTGTTACAAAACGCACAGTATAGTATTAAAAATTACACTTTTAAAGCTTGAAAATGATCAAAATGATATATATATATATATATATATATATATATATATATATATATATATATATNATGTGAAACTGTTATTCATTTTCATTTTATATACATTGCAGTTTACTTTCAACACAACTACAGTTTCATTTCGATATGACTACAGTTTCATTTCGATATGACTACAGTTTCATTTGATAATATAAAAATAAATATGAGGCCGTATCATTTAAAATAAATTGTAATTTCATTTACGAAAATCTGTTAAAATATGACGACAGTCATTTCTTTACTTAAAAAAAACAATACTGTTTTTGGACCATACTCCACGATATAACAACTTCAATAGGATATGTAAGATCTAAATTTGGGCCCATTTCTTTTGAAAGATGAACAAATTGGCCTAAAAATGAGTGGACGAGTGCGGTGCGTGCTCTTTAATGAAGTATAAACAACAGCATTAGGATCTCTAAGATCTAAATTTGGGCCCATTTCTTTTGAAAGGTGAACAAATTGGCAAAAAAAGGAGTGGACGAGTGCGGTGCGTGCTCTTTAGTGAAGTATTAAATATCTCATGTGGCTCCAAAATGGCAAATTATACCGTGCACCACGGTGTACATAGCAATGTGCACCACGTAAGTAAACGACGTCGTTTTGAGCATTGTAAACTAACCATCCATTTTTTTGGAAATCACGTTTCCCGTTTCGCCCGATCTCTGTATTTATGTTAATATTCTGTGTATTCTAGACAATCATTCTGTGTATTCTAGACAACCGTTCTGTGTATTCTAGGTAAGCGTTCTGCGTATTCATGTTAGTAACACATGTTGTGATGTGTTTGTGCATTCGAATGTTTAGGAGGATGAGTTCTATGTATTTTCTGTCAATATTCTGTGTATTCATGTTATTAACACAGGTTGTGATGTGTTTGTGCATTCGAATGTTAGGAGGATGAGTTCTGTGTATTTTGTGTAAATATTCTGTGTATTCTGGGCAAACATTCTTTGTATTCTAGGCAAACGTTCCGTGTATTCTAGATAATGATTATGTGTATTATAGATAATGAATTTACTAGAGCCATTCGCGTCCGCGTCCACTAACATCTGTGTATTTTGTGTCAATATTCTGTGTATTCTGGACAAACATTTTGTGTATTCTAAATAATGATTATGTGTATTATAGATAATGAATTTCCTGGAGTTATTCGCGTTTGCATCCACTAACATCTAAACAACATCGTTTACGTACTTGGTGCACATTGCTATGTGCACCCATGGTGCAGGGTATAACGATTACTCCAAAATCGTTGTCAACAATGAGAGTAAGAGCTTGGATGATGTTGGTATATTGGTGATACTATTTAGCTAATTAAATAGTTAGTCTTTTGTCGGTTCAGGGTATGTTTGGATAATGGTTATGTCATACTGTATATCAGTTTATATATAATATCATGAATACAAGTCCTTATTTTTCTTCCAAATTTTTTTCAACATAAATTTATTTTTATTTTCTTTATGAACAAATAAAATTAATGTATAAAAATATATTATTAGAAAAATTATTTTCAAGAGAAAACTAAGAATTACCAATCGTAGTCGTTCATTTTGAAGAATTTAACAAATTTTATGCATTTTGAGGGTTACATGCAATGATATTCTGCTAGTTTCTTCCAACTTTAAAATTGTAATATTTAACACTATAGTGTGTAATTTTTAACTATATAAAGTGTATTTTTAGATAAATTCTAAGTGCACTACATTTTTCAAATTGTTCAGAATGCACAGTGTAGTGTTACAAAACGCACAGTATAATATTAAAATATATGTATGTATATATGTATGTTTTTTTTTTGAAAATATGTATGTATGTATGTATTGTAGCTGTAAATTCATAATATTACTACCGCAAACTTATAAAGTCATCACTGTAGGTTCATAAAATCACTTTCGTAAAGTTATAATTACATTTTCATAAAGAAACTAGTACGAATTCATATTTATGATATATTTGTTTATATATTTATCTTATTTATATAAAAAGAAATGGAGAATAAAATATTTAAATTATAATTGATTAATTGGTGCCATTTTTATGAAACTATTTAATAAAAAATTACAATATTAGTTTTATGAACCTGAGTCCATATGACATGGACCCTAGTCCATAATATAAATTTTCATGTTTGAAAAGTAATTGAATTTTTTTGGGAAAATTGCATTTTTCGTCCCTAAGTTATAAGGTAATTGTAGAATTTGTCCTTAAGTTATGGTAATACTCACTTTTCATCCCTAAGTTATCATTGGTGTTGCATTTTTTGTCCCTGAGATATTCAAATTGCAAATTTCGTCCCTAAGTTATCATTACTTTGCACTTTTCATCCCTAACTTAAGTGTGCAAACTTCGATAAACTTTTGTTTAAAAATTTTTTATTCGAACTTTAACAGTAAACATCGTTAAAAAAATTAGTGCTAAACCGGAAAAGTTCGAATAAACAATTTTTAAACGAAAATTTACCAAAGTTTGCACACTTAAGCTAGGGACGAAAAGTGCAACGTAATAATAACTTAGGGACGAAAATTGCAATTTGAATAACTCAGGGACAAAAAGTGCAACGCCAATGATAACTTAGGGACGAAAAGTGAGTATTACCATAACTCAGGGACGAATTCTACAATTACCCTATAACTTAGGGACGAAAAATGCAATTTTCCCTATTTTTTTTTTATGAACCGTTATATTACTTTTAACATAACTTTTTGCTTGATATTGATTATATTATACCAAATTAAGGATGTGTTTCATTTCAACTATAAACTCGAACTAATAGTTAAACGGTATATTCTTAACTTAAACTAATAGTTAAATTGGAGAAAATTGCGCTTTTGGTCCTATGACTATAGGACTCTTGTTAATTGCAACACTTAATTTTACAAACTAACAAATTAGTCCACTAACTATGCATTTTTTAACAGATTAGGTCCTCCCAACCAAATTTTGTCGGAAAAACGTAGCTAATTTTAAATTAAATATAAGGAGGGCCAAATAGTCATTTTATGGGGTCTTCTTCCTCCACATGCACCTACGCCTGCTCGCCGGCCAACTGCGCCTGCCGGAAATCAGCCGAACGCTGCCGCATTGGTCAACCTCTCTCTCGCAAAAGTCAACAAGGTAAAGACCGTTAGGGCTGGGATTGTTCCGCCAATGTTCTGAAGGGCGGGTTCGAGGAGTCGCAGGATCACGCCGCCGGTCGAGGACGACAATAAGACGGCAACAGTGCGCTGCTTGGGATTATAAAGAGCCGCGGAGATGGAATTGAGATCCTCCAGGTCTACTCCAGGAGGTGAGCAAGCGAATGCTCGAAGGCATCAAGTCCAGATCCGCCGATGCGCCGGCGCAGGAGAGTGTGCCGCCGCCGCAGGAGTTGAGTTCAGTTCATTGAAATATATATATATATATATATATATATATATATATATATATATATATATTTTGCAGTTGGAACATTATTGGACTTGAGTTCATTGAAAATGCTTGTTTGATGATTTGAGATCTAGTCGTGTTGTCTTTGGATTTACAATAGTGCTTTACACTCCTTATAATAATATTCAGTCTTTATTAAATAAATAAATAAGAAAAAAGATATTGCAATGGAGAAATGATGCGGCAATGGAGCATGTGCTAGGAAGAAGAAGAAGAAATAAAGTGAAATGATCAATTTGCCCTCATAAATAAAATATTTAAAAAGAGTTACATTTTTCCGGTCAAATTTAGCCTGTAATTTGGCTGGGAGGACCTAATCTATTAAAAATGCGTAGTTAGTGGACTAATCTGTTAGTTTTTAAAGTCAAGTGTTACAATTAACAAGAGTCCTATTGTCATAGGACCAAAAGTGCAATTTTCTCGTTAAATTGCATATTCTTAGATAAATAGTTATGATGAGTTCTTTGTTTTGTTTTGTTTTTTTTTTTTTAATTTTTTTTCTGAACAGGCTCCTAATTCATAATGCATCCTGTAAAAATTAAAAAATAAAATTTAACCGCTGCTCTGGGATGATTAATAATGGATCACTTATTATCCCTCTTTAGTACAAAAAATAAAATAAATATATATAAAGATTTCTGTGTGTATGCACGTATGTTTATATATATATATATATATATATGCGGATCAGATATGAAAATGATAACAAATGATGAACATGTAATAAAATTTATTGGATTGATTCAATTTAAAATTGTGAAATTGAGGCAGCTCTTGCTCTCTATATACATTTGAAATATATATATATATATATATATATATATATATATATATATGGATCAGATATGAAAATGATAACAAATGATGAACACGCACGTTATAAAATTTATTGGATTGATTATATTCAATTTAAAATTGTGAAATTGAGGCAGCTCTTGCTCTCTCTATATACATGTGAAAGTAGTTTTAAATTATCACTTGAAAATAAAAATTAAAGAAACAAAAAAGGATAACCATTTGAAACTTTAAAATTAAAAGAAAAAACTATATAAAGTGTATTTTTAGATAAATTCTAAGTGCACTACATTTTTTAAATTGTTCAGAATGCACAGTGTAGTGTTACAAAACGCACAGTATAGTATTAAAAATTACACTTTTAAAGCTTGAAAAATGATCAAAATGATATATATATATATATATATATATATATATATATATATATATATATATATGTATGTATGTATGCATTGTAGCTGTAAATTCATAGTATTACTACTGCAAACTTATAAAGTCATCACTGTAGGTTCATAAAATCACTTTCGTAAAGTTACAATTACATTTTCATAAAGGCACTAGTACAAATTCATATTTATGATATATTTGTTTATATATTTATCTTATTTATATAAAATGAAATGGAGAATAAAATATTTAAATTATAATTCATTAATTGGTGCCATTTTTATGAAACTATTTAATAAAAAATTACAACATTATTTTTATGAACCTGAGTCCATATGACATGGACCCTAGTCCATAATATAAATTTTCATGCTTGGAAAGTAATTGAATTTTTTTTATGGACCGTTATATTACTTTTAAAACCATAACTTTTTGCTTGAAATTGATTATATTATACCAAAATTAAGGATGTGTTTCATTTCAACTATAAGGCTATATTTGGCAAACCTAGCTGAAAAGGTAGCTGAAAGCTTAAAAATAGCTGAAAATTGAAAAGTTATAAGCTCGAAGCTGAAATCTGAAAAACTGTTAAGCTAGCTATTATGTTTAAAAGTGTTTGGTAAAATTAGCTTTTTGATAAGCTGATAAATGTAAAAAGACTAAAAATGACATCTTCATACGATTTAAATAATTTTAAATTTAAATAGGTTTGTTTATATATTAAAATATAAAATAATGAAATCAATATATTTAAATAAAATATAAAGAAATAACATATATCTGAAAATATATAAAGTAAAAAAAATGTTTATAATTCATAAGATTAGTTTATACAAAAATTAATGTTCAAACACAAATGTCAAACTGAAATTATTACCAAACATAATGAAAAGAAAATGTCAAAATGGTTTTAATTGAGAGGGGTAAAAGGATGTCATTTATTTAAAATCATAAGGATAAAGATGGAAAAAAGTTAAAAAGCTACTAGCTTATTTTTGAAAAACTACCCCAAGTAGCGTTTCAAAATAAGCTCTTATTTTAAGCTACTAGCTTATTTTGAGAACATTACCAAACAGAGCTTATAGCTTATTAGTAGCTTAAAATAAGCTATAAGCTCCTAAATAAGCTCTGCCAAACAGAGCCTAAATTAAACTCGAACTAATAATTAAACGGTATATTATTAACTTAAACTAATAGTTAAATTGGAGAAAACTGAACTTTTAGTCCTATGACTATAGGACTCTTGTTAATTGCAACACTAACTTTAAAAATTAACAAACTAGTCCACTAACTATGCATTTTTTAACAGATTAGGTCCTCACGGCCAAATCACCAACCAAATTTTGCCGGAAAAACGTAACCAATTTTAAATTAAATATAAGGAGGGCAAAACAGTCATTTTATGGGGTCTTCTTCTTCCACTTGCACCTGCGCCTACCGGAAATCAGCCGAACACCGCCGCATTGATCAACCTCTCTCTCGCGAAAATCAACAAGGTAAAGACCGTTAGGGCTGGGATTGTTCCGCCGGTGTTTTGAAGGGCGGGTTCAAGGAGTCGCAGGATCACGCCGCCGGTCGAGGACGACAATAAGACGGCGCCAGTGCGCTGCTTGGGATTATAAAGATCAGCGGAGATGGAATTGAGATCCTCCAGATCTACCCAGGAGGTGAGCAAGCGAATGCTCGAAGGCATCAAGTCCAGATCCGTCGATTCGCCGGCGCAGGAGAGTCTGCCGCCGCCGCAGGAGTTGAGTTTAGTTCATTGAAATATATATATATATATATATATATATATATATATATATATATATATATATATTGCAATTGGAACATTATTGGAGTTGAGTTCATTGAAACTGCTTGTTTGATGATTTGAGATCTAGTCGTGTTGTCTTTGGATTTACAATAGTTCTTTACACTCCTTATAATAATATTCAGTCTTTATTAAATTTAAAAAAAAAAAAAAAAAGACATTGCAATGGAGAAATGCTGCGGCAATGGAGCATGTGAAGGGAAGAAGAAGAAATAAAGTGAAATGACTAATTTGTCCTCATAAATAAAATATTTAAAAAGAGTTACATTTTTCCGGTCAAATTTAGCCTGTGATTTGATTGGGAGGACCTAATCTATTAAAAAAATGCATAGTTAGTAGACTAATTTGTTAGTTTTTAAAGTCAAGTGTTTCACTTAACGAGAGTCCTATTGTCATAGGACCAAAAGTGCAATTTTTTCGTTAAATTGTATATTCTTAGATAAATAGTTATGATGAGTTCTTTGTTTTGTTTTTTTTTTTTTTTTTTTTTTTTTTTTTTTTTTTTTTTTTTTTTTTTTGTTTTTTTCTGAACATGCTCCTATTTCATAATGCATCCTGTAAAAAATAAAAAATAAAATTTAACCGCTGCTCTGGGATGATTAATAATGGATCACTTATTATCCCTCTTTAGTACAAAAAATAAAATAAATATATACAAAGATTTCTGTGTGTATGGACGTATGTTTATATATATATATATATATATATATTTCTATTCAAATGTGGCTGCGCCTTCCCGTGCGGCCGTTCGATTTACACCACTCAATATTACGAAATGCATCACTCAATGTTACGAAATGCACCACAATGAATATGGATTTCTTAATATGAATCAATGTTATTTGTGTGGTGCATTTCTTAATATTGAGTGGTGCATTTCTTAACATTGAGTGGTGTAAACTGCACGGCCGCACGGGAAGGCGCGGCCACACCTGAACATGACCCTTATATATATATATATATATATATATATATATATATATATATATATATATATATATATATATATATATGTGTGGATCAGATATGAAAATGATAACAAATGATGAACGTGTAATAAAATTTATTGGATTGATTCAATTTAAAATTGTGAAATTGAGGCAGCTCTTGCTCTCTATATACATGTGAAAGTATTTTTAAATTATCAATTGAAAATAATAAAAATTAAAGAAACAAAAAAGGATAACCATTTGAAATATATATATATTGATCAGATATGAAAATGATAACAAATGATGAACATGTTATAAAATTTATTAGATTGATTCAATTTAAAATTGTGAAATTGAGGCAGCTCTTGCTCTCTATATACATGTGAAAGTAGTTTTAAATTATCACCTGAAAATAAAAATTAAAGAAACAAAAAAGGATAACCATTTGAAACTTTAAAATTAAAAGAAAAAAAAAAGACTCTTTAAGATAGAGATGAAGAGGCAAGACTTTTGTCAGCATATGATTATTATTACTGAGAAAGTATGTAGACTATTCAGTAGTCTATTTAAAGTCTTCCCAAGCATTGAGAATTTGAGCATAAAGTGTCAATTACAATACGAGCATTACAAGCATGACTTCTGCATCATTCCTCTTACTCAACCTCTTTCTCTTACTTATAACCTCAAATTCTCTTTCTTTGGCATCGGTTTCCGTTCAACAATCCAAATTTTGGTCTCAAAATGTAGACAGCAATATGCCTCAGTCTATTCTCTCTAAATTATCCCCACTTTCTGAGAGCGAAGCAGAGATGTTCACTCCATTAGCATCCAAAAAATATTTCTTGTCCAACCCCAAATTCTGCACCACTGCCAATTTGGTTTGCTCGGTTGCTGTCAAACCATTACCTCCAACGAATATCAATTATGCTCATTTCACTGATAAAGTTTATGTCCCTATGGAACAAGTCCATCCTGCGTCTTTGTTTAGGCTTTCTGTCATAAAAAAAGGGCACAAAGTAACTCTCCCAACTAATCTCGATAGAGAACTCCCCAACCGCTCTTTTCTTCCTCCTCAAATAGCTAGAAACATTCATCTTAGTGCGAGCGAGTTACAGAGAATATTTCCTACTGCCTTCTCTATTCCTATGACGAAGGCCGCCATACAATTGAGCCTTAGCCATTGCGATGCACCAACAGTGAAGGGAGAGAGACGCGGTTGTCTAAAGACACTGGAAGACATGATTCAATTCTCTCGGGAAAGTTTAGGCTCAAAGCATTTGGTTGCATTGGCATCAGATTACACAAAAGGCGTGGGAAATCAAGTGGTCATGATTGAGAATGTTAAGCCTTATAAGACTAATAAGATTGTCGCGTGCCATGAGATGTTCTTCCCTTTTGCCACCTATTACTGCCATAAGTTGCCTTCGACGCAAATCTATGCTGTGGATGTGGTTAAACCTAACAAAATAGGTACTACGAATAAGATGTTTGTAATTTGTCACATGGATACCTCTGCATGGGCACCTGATCATGTGGCTTTCAAGCTACTTAAGTTATCTCCAGGGAAAGGAGAAGTGTGTCACTGGATCACTCAAATGGATCTTATTTGGGTTGGTTCCGACTAGACAAAGGCAATAAGTTGGAAAAATAAATTAACTAAATAAGACATGAAGTGAACCAAATCAGTCAAAAATTTCTCTTTTGCGAAGTATTTTGTAATATAAGTGATCTCCTTGTGGTTTAATTTTTATGTGTGTTATCAAATGTTTGTACTATGTAATGTGGAAATGTTTATGTATTGCAAGTAATGTATAAGCTTCTTTACAGTTATCAATACTGTTTTTTTTTTTTTTTTTTTTTTTTTGGAAAAGTGATTATGACATTTTTTTTTTAATATAAGGGAAGGGATCGCCCAAAAGGTAAACTCAGTTGTCCATACTAAACATCGCAACCACTGACCGTACTCGTCTCTCAAAACTCCGCCACAAGTTGCTGTCACCGTTCCGTTCTGCATGCTACCATCAGTGTTATCTTTCACCCAATCTTATTATTTTGGGTAAAAAATTACACAATGTATATGTGATTATTTATGATTAGGGAGGTAAATCACTTAATCTTATCTTGATGACAAATTACACCATAGATCAAAGTCTACTTTGTATTGTGAATCTTGGTTTATTATAACATTCAAATTATGTATTTGCAGTTTACATATTAATATATGCAGTTAATGATTTATGTGCTTTTAAATAAATTTAAGATATATATAGCATGTTAACTACAAACACATAAAGTGGTAAGTGCAGATACATAAACAGTTAACTGTAGGTAGATACGTGTAGTTAATAGTTTATGTGTCTGTAGTTACCATTTTATATATTTGTAGTGAACACTAGTTTTTCACGCGGGTTGCATGAATAGAATAATGCCCAATGTTTATTTTTTAAATAAGTACTTCAAAATATATCAATACAAGATTATATAGGAGATGTTCATGCACAAGTCTGCTATATCCTAAATAGCTAATGGACAAGTATGCTATATCCTAAATAGCTCAAGGCTAGTCTTTATTTCACAAGAGATTAGGAACAAGGAGTTTGTATGTAAGTTTCTCTTTAGTATTATTGCTATTTTGTTTTGATGTAATTTTTTTTTTATTAAACTTTTAAATAAAATTATTACAAAAATAAACTATTTTTGTGAAAATAAATAATCTTAGGTTAAAAAAAAAAAAAAAAAAAAACAACAAAAAACTATGCATTTGAAAATGCTTTATCAAGCTAAGGGATTAGAAATAACGTTTAATATAGTCCTTGTTTCATCGTAATTCCTCTTGATTAACTATTCCAGCTAGGCAGCAAATATAAGCTTATATAAAACCTACAGGTTCCTCACCCTGATATGCTATTCACAACTTTATCAGAATAATCTATTTTTGTAATGACTAATTTGTTATGTATTAAAATTTAAAATTTTATTTTATAATAATAATAATAATAATAATAATAATAATAATAATAATTTTAAATAATAATAATAATAATAATAATAATTTTAAATAATAATAATAATAATTTTAAATAATAATAATAATAATATTGTCAAATCAAATATATGTATAACAGAATTCAAATTTTTAAAAATATAAAATTTAATTTACGATGTGTTGGTACAAATTAATTGGCATATGTTATTGAATAGGCATATAAATCAAACACAAAATGAAAATGGAAATGAAAAGTGAATGCATTGTGTTAATGTATACATATGTACGTATGGTATATATGTGATGTGCATGTGGCACAAAATGCAAAGAGAATGAAGTGGAGTGTGTGAGGAGTGGAAGAGCTTTTAAAGAAATGCTGGCAAGTGGCAATCACTGAATTAGTCTTCAAAAAATTGTGTGATCAAGATTAATTCTCTCTCTCATCCATGCAATATATGCTTGAACATGGGATAGTGGACTTCCTAATTACAAGGGTCTACAAGCACTATAAAAGGGGAGTCTTGTAATGCGATCAAATCGAAGTTTCAGGGAGTAACAATTCAAGAGTCATTGACTACACAAAAGAAACTTCAAATGTTCGGGACTAGAAACGAGTACTAAATTTGGAGAATGAAGCAGCTCCGCACAGTACTAGTACACCTTGTGTCAAAATTCAGGTTGGCATACAATTTGTGTAATTGATAGATTAGCTCAAATTGTATTGAAAATTTTCTTACTGAGTTATTGTATAAGGTTGGCGTTAAAATAGGTGATAGGCCTAGTTTTGTAAATCGGTTGAACCTTGTACTTGTAAAAACCGTGGGTTGATCTAGTGGAAAATTTTGGGCGTGGCCCCGCAGATTAGGAGTGTTCTCCGAACTGCGTTATTAAATGATTGGTGTACTTATTTGGTGCGTTCATATTTTTACATTGTATCTATTAGGAATATTATCAGGAGTAATTGTCTCTTACCTAATTCCCTAGTTAAATATAGCGTATATTCATTGGAATTCTGCATTACATTAACGATGAATTAAAATGAATGATTGAATGTTAATGTCATTTGTCGCGATATAAATAATGTTTAGATACATGCGTGGTGTTGATGCGAAAACACTTGAAGACCAGCAAGGACTTTTCAACATGAATTCATATATTAATGAGGACGAAGCAATGAAGAAACTAAACTGTGGGCTAGTCGTTTTGGTTTAGTTCTATTGATTATTGGACTATTCGATTCGAACTTATTGATATTTTTGTCAAGTTCAAAATTTATGACTTTAACCCTAAAATTTTTGAATGTCTGCTCGGCTCATTAGGTGAGTTCAACTAAAATTGTTAACATTTTAAATTAACATTTTAAACTTTCAATTTTAATAAACTAACGTATTCATTACTATATCTCTATATCTACTATATATATATCTATCTACTATATATATATATATATATATATATATATATATATATATACTAATAAGAGCCAAAGAGAGTTATGCCTAAAATGGGTAGAAAAAATGGCTGTCAAATTATTTAATCAAATGAATGGCTCAGATTGTTTAGATTTATATTTTTACTTGAGATTTTCCTAATTTATCCTTAATTATATGATTATCCGTTAAATTTTCCGTTAAATATTCTCTTTTCGGTTAAATTTTCCGTTAACTTTTAACTTACCCATTAATTTCTATAAGTAAGGTCTTAGGTTCGAATCTCATCCCAATCAAAGTTGGCATAATTATTAAACATATACTATGAATATGTTAGAGTATATTATTCAAAAGTAAGTACCACACTCTAGCTATGTTTGGCAAACCTAGCTGAAAAGGTAGCTGAAAGCTGAAAAGTCGCTGAAAGCTGAAAAGTTATAAGATCGAAGCTTAAATCTGAAGAGCTGTTAAACTAGCTGTTATGCTTAAAAGTGTTTGGTAAAATTAGCTTTTTGATAAGCTGATAAATGTAAAAAGACTAAAAAGGACATCTTCATAAAATTTAAATAGTGTTAAGTTTAAATATGTTTGTTACATATTAAAGTATAAAATAATGAAATCAATATATTTTAATAAAAATATAAAGAACATATATTTGAAACTGATGGATAATACACTAGGCCTGAGCCACATGGATCGGCCCAAGAGAACAACTGGATCAAGGAAGCCCAAGAAGGCCAGGAGACCCAACACGGAGATACCGAAGAGTTCGATAAGGATTAGACTTAACACTTATAATATTAGCAAGATTAGAGCTTATTAGTTATGATGTAACCTGGACTCCCAATTGGAGGCGGTCCAGGGTTCTTATTCCTTGTAGGGCTCTAGGCCCAAAATATGTATAAATAGACCCTCCATACACGGAGAAAGGGGACAAGCAATTCTGAGCAATACAATACCTATATTCTCTACCTCCACATATTTTTCCTACATATTTCCTATATTCTCGCCATTATAACAGGTAGTGTTGGGTGTTGGCCTGCCTTTGACTACCCAGAAGTCATAAAAACCAACATTGGCGAAGTCCGTGGGGATCGATACGGAAAAACTCCGTACTTTCCTCTGAACTCGAGAAAACATGGTGACTACACAACAGGGAATGGAAACAGGCCTGCCAGCGGGAGATTTGCAGGAAAACCCCACCACGCACGAGCTACTTAACCAAGAAGACCCTCACAAAGGGGAGAGAATCGGCCCAGGCAAGCGTTCCCCGGACAACGACGTCCCTCGGACCCAGCCGGTCGAATTTCCCCCCAATATAATGGAGGTCGCGGCGCAATTCTGTGAATTCCTAAAATAAAGTCGAACGATCGAAGATAAACCACCGGCCGTTGAGCCACGCAAGAAGGAAACCCCCATCGGCCACGAAGGCGTAGGTGAAAACTATGATCAGACCACAGACCAGGGGCGGAATCATCAGGATCTCGAAATAGCTAACCTCGCCAAGGAACTAAGAGACCTCCGGAAAAGGATGGAGGGAGGAAGGGATCAGCCGACAGCCTGATCTCTTCTGTCGACCAATCCATTCACTTTAGAGATACAAGAATATTACGCTCCTAAGAATTTTCAATGCCCAACAATGACTACATATGATGGAACGGAAGACCCCAGCGATCATTTAATTGACTTCCAAGCAAAGATGATGATATTAGGGGCGGAAGACCCAATGTACTGTAGAGTATTCTTTTCAACATTGAAAGGGGCGGCACAACGATGGTTCTTGTCATTACCTCCGCGAACTATCGATTGCTTTGGAACTCTGGGCGAGCAATTTCTGACATTAGCATGAGGGCCAAAAGGCACTTCACGGCCCTAACCGCTGTGCAGCAAGGAGAGACTGAGACCCTAAAAGAATTCTTAGGAAGATGGAAGAAAGAGATACAAACGGTGGAAGGTCTAGATGATCGGACGGCTATAACGTTGTTTATGGAGGCCTTAAAGGCGGGTGATCTGTTCGCTAGCCTCCGAACAGATACCCCGGAGACGTACGCTCAAGACATACAAAGGGCGAACAGGTACGCCGAAACAGAAGAGGCCCTGCGACAAAAACAGAGGCGGCGGGAGAAACGCCGAATGGAGGAGACGAGAACGCGTCCTGTGGATCGATCACCAAAACAAAGGGACAGGGGTGATCACTACCACACGCCGGTAGCCCACCAGCCCCGGGCCATTCCCACCTTGGGAGCAAGGACAGTACATGAGGTACACCCCCCTCGGTTGATAGAAGATCCGCCACATCAAAACCTCGCGCCGATAGTCAACCGACTGCCAGCAAGACAAGAAAGGTATTGTAGGTACCATGAATCTCCAACCCATAGCACGAAGGAGTGTACCACGTTGCGGAAGGAACTCGAGGGATTGATAGAAAAGAGAATAGCCCTCAGACGAAACATAGGTCGACCGCCCCAAGGGGGCCGACCGCCTGTGGGGCCGACCCAGTGGCGAAGACAAGTGGAGATGCCCATGCACAAGATAGAGCCCACGGGGCACGAAGCCGAAGCTCGAAGTGAGGCCCCCAGGATCGCAAGGGAGACCCAAGAGGAGCAAGACGATCGTAGCGAGAAACGCAACAAACTCGTAATCCACATGATTTACGTGGGACCAGTCGGAGGGGACAACGCTCGGGAGAGGAAACGCTGGGCTAGACAATTATACATAGGGGCAATAAAGCATAAAGCACCACCCAAAAGGGGCCGAAGAGACCCCATTATCTTCTCAGATGACGATTTACCCGATGGTCTAACCCCGCATCGGGACGCTATCCTGATCGCAATGGACGTCAATGGAGCTACAGTTCGAAGGGTATTCGTGGACACGGGTAGCAGTGTTAATGTCATGTATCTCGATTCTCGAAACATTCACCAAGTTGGGACTGACCAAGGAGAACTTACACTAGGTGAGAACACCTCTAGCAGGATTCACAGGAGACAGCATAGAGCTAGAGGGTTTCATCACCCTGCCTATAAAGATCGGAGAATACCCAAGGGTACGGGCTATCAATATGGAATTCGTGGTTGTAGACCTGAAATCTGCACACAACATAATCTTGGGAAGGCCTGGTTTGGAGGACCTAGGAGTCGTGGTATCGCTTGAGCACCTATGTTTGAAATTCCAAACACCTGAAGGGGTAGGGACTGCCAGATGTGATCGCCAGGCGGCGCGATCCTGTTACCTCCTCACGTGCCGCCAAATAGGGAGTCAAGATCTACAGGTGTAGACCGTTACAGAAAGGACTACCAAAGAAGAAGTTAGGGACAATCTAGAACCCACGGCAGAGCTAGAGGAAATGCCCTGAGCAGAGGAATATGGCGTATTTTACAATTTTAGTTAGACTCATAATATGTATTTACAAATTTCGTCCGCTTCACGACGAAATTTTATTAACTCTAAATAGCTGCATAACAAAAGTATGGTTACTAGTACAGACCAACTGACTTATCAACCACCGAGTGGAAAACCCATATCCATTAGCCAGTGGCAGACTCGTATTCCCACCACCGTGTGGAAGAAACGCATACTCACTAGGCAATGGAAGAAAAAAAAAAGCCAGTGGCAGACTCGTATTCTTACCACCGTGTGGAAGAAACGCATACTCACTAGGTAATGAAAAAAAAAAAGAGCCAGTGGCAGTCTCGTATTCCCACCACCGTGTGGAAGAAAAGCATACTCACTAGGCAATAAAAAAAAAGTATACCCATTAGCTAGTGGCAGACTTGTATTCTCACCACCGTGTGGAAGAAACGCATACTCACTAGGCAATGGAAGACTTATACCCACCACCGTGTGGAAGACATATACCCATTAGCCAGTGGCAGACTCGTATTCCCACCACCGTGTGGAAGGAACGCATACTCACTAGGCAATGGAAGACTTATACCCCCCACCGTGTGGAAGACATATACCCATTAGCCAGTGGCAGACTCGTATTCCCACCACCGTGTGGAAGGAACGCATACTCACTAGGCAATGGAAGACTTATACCCCCCACCGTGTGGAAGACATATACCCATTAGCCAGTGGCAGACTCGTATTCCCACCACCGTGTGGAAGGAACGCATACTCACTAGGCAATGGAAGACTTATACCCCCCACCGTGTGGAAGACATATACCCATTAGCCAGTGGCAGACTCGTATTCCCACCACCGTGTGGAAGGAACGCATACTCACTAGGCAATGGAAGACTTATACCCCCCACCGTGTGGAAGACATATACCCATTAGCCAGTGGCAGACTCGTATTCCCACCACCGTGTGGAAGAAACGCATACTCACTAGGCAATGGAAGACTTATACCCACCACCGTGTGGAAGACATATACCCATTAGCCATTGGCAGACTCGTATTCCCACCACCGTGTGGAAGAAACACATACTCACTAGGCAATGAAAAAAAAAAGTATACCCATTATATATATATATATATAGGGGTTGGATCCAATGAGATCACCATATTAGATGAGATCATGAGATCCCATCTCAACCATTAATAAAATTGGAATGAATGGCTAGGATTGATATTCAAATATCATTTATATTAGGACAAAATTAATTCAAAAGGATGGAATTGTAATTTGATAATGGAAATAAATGAAATATAATAATTTCCATATATTAAGGAATCCTAATCATGGTAACCCATTATATATTTTTTTTGTTTCTTTGTGTGGTATTAACCAAAAAAATAGTGAGAAAAATAAAGAAAGGATATTAGACGTCCAGACGCGGTAATGGCAGACAACATTGCCAGTAAGTTCCGTCTGAAATTTTTATTTATTTTTGGTTCGTAGGTGTGTGCGTTCATAGAGCTAGGTGTGTGCGAAAGCCTGTTGGAACAGTACTCTAACATGTGCCCTCTTTTAGCGTGTGTGCACACAGTCTTGGTGGTTGGTGCAACTTTGATTGGAGTGTATTAGGCGCATTTCAGCAATGTAATGTTCATTTCATGTTCACGAGAATATTTTATCACACACACGTGATCAACAACGTTTGTTTCTTGCAAGCAGTGTGCATATGACTACCGTAGTACACGCAAAATAATGACAAGTCAATGAATAGGTTGACATTTTTTTTTATCGCGGTACTCTTAAATATAATGGGAACTATAGGTGTGAGCATTTGTGAGTTTGGGTGTGTGCACAATTCTGTAAGAACATTAGTCGTGTGTGGACCAGCATGAATTGTTGGTTTTGTATGTTTTTTGAAATGTTAATTTTTTTATTTTTTTTTTGTTATTCATAGGTGTGTGCATTTGTGAGTTCGGGTGTGTGCATAATTCTGTAGGAATATTAGTCATGCATGTGGACCTTCGTGAATTGTTGGATTTGCATGCTTTGTGAATTGTTGATTTTTTTTATTCGTAGGTGTGTGCATTAGTGAATTTCGGCACCCCCCCACATATCAAACACGTTTATTTTAATAATTCATAGGGATTGAACTTCGTTTATAGCAATAAACCGTACTCCTTTGAATTTTTTGCATCTTGATTGAAACGTTTTAGAATTTCATGAATGTGTTTGCATTTACTGAGTCAGGTGGATGCATAGTACTAATCATTATTCTACCCGCTTAATTTTTAATATGTCTACTACCACATGCGTGTGCAGACGCTAGTGAAGCTGTGTGCATTTTGCTGAACGTAAACGGGTACAAAGTTTGATTTATTCTTGTGTGGGTGCAAATGACGTTTGTTACAAAAGAAACTAAGATAATAAATAAATTAAGAAAATGGACTATAACCACCCTACTAACCAACATTCAACAGTTAATATTTAGTGGTTCTAACATGAAAGTGTGTGCATGTGAGGTTTACAACGTGTGCATTTTACTGACCAAGTACTGTAATGACCGTGTTCTAAAATAATGGTGGTAGATGTGTGCGATATACTGTACGGATGTTGTTTTGGCATGCATTAACCCGCATAGCTCTGAGACTAAATTCTTTGGGTTGGTGCGGTCTTCATGATAGGAAACAACCCCACATCTTCACTAGCTAGCCCATGATCTGAATCGTCCAAAGCTGGGTCTGCTTGGACAAGAGAAGACAATGCAACTGGCGGAGTGGCGGATGTTCAAAATCGTCAGAAGGCAGACTATCCACCATAACATTTCGAATCCCTTCATCATTGTTCCCTGAAAATTTCAAAAAGAACCAATTAATAACAAATGAAAATGTCGCCCCCTATACCACTCACAGAGTAGTATGCACATACTTAACGCACACACTTATAACCTAAAGTGCACAGATCTAGATTATGACGAGTCACTACGCACACACACCAAGTCTATCCCGCACACCCCAACACGAATAAATAATTTTGATACAATATAAAAATACAACAATTCCCCCATACAACAAACAACAAAAGACCTACTATTCAACCATTCACACGAAAAACCAAAAAACAGTTTTGCATGGTATAAAGAAATAAATCGTATAAAATATGAAGTTTTTTAAATTGACATAGTTAAATTATTATGCTTTCGTGTTTCAATGAATTCTTTTTTACTCTAAGATAATTCCTAAGTAGTGTCATCCGCAATATGTTTACCTAGACAATATAAAACCACAACTATAGGTAGCCACCGAATTCACATCTTTTGTATTTACAACCGAATTCACATATTTGGTATTTACATCCAAAATAATTGCCACTTAAATTCAACAAAAAACTAGGCCGCACCTACCACATAATTAATACGCACACACATGCATCTACACAAGAAATATCATATACACAACAATATTTAATCATGACTAGAGAGCACCATATCTCAAACACCTCCATTACTAATTTCGTCATATAATAGCAAACACGCACACACTCCACCACTCAACATACGCACATACTTCAACACTCAAATGCATACCCTCAAAATATGTATTAACAAAAAATCGAACATGCACCAATACTGAAATGCACACACCATCCCCCCTAACACAAACACACCTCTACACCCACGAAATGCACACACCAACAACATACACCAATACTGAAATGCACACACCAACCCCCCTAACATAAACACACCTCTACACCCATACCACAATAAATCCAACCACTTGCACGCACTTTCAAATTGATATGCACACAAAACACTACCAAAATCCAACCACTTGCACAGAGTGCATTCCGACTGTGGTTGTAATGCACATACGTCATTAGTAACATGCATACACTTTAATATGATGCTCGGCTGCGCACACACACCAAGTCTGTCTCGCAGACACCCAAATATGATAGGGAAGACTGCAGATTTGCAGCATATCAAAAGCACATACGAATACTATATGCACACAAACCATAATGTTGTTGCGCACACACAAAAATATAATTGAAAGATGACACTGACTTTTATTTATCATGTATCGGTGGACTCCATGCCTAAAAGATGACAAAGTAAATAATAGCATAAAGAAATCATGATAAATTTTAAATTGCCTTATCAAGTTATCATAACTTTTTATTTAATCCAGCATGGCTTGATAATTCATAAACAATTTGATTTTTGAAATACTAAGTGTCTTTTAGGCCGGAATCAGATTATGCGACTTCCCACTCTATGTTTCAATAAAATAATTCAATGATTTTTAGTTTTGTTTTCTTTTGAGCAGATGATAATAAGCAATTAAATTATCAAACTCTTAGTAGCATATTAAAGTTGATTTTTTTTAATGCATCCTGCAAGCATATAATGTTTCACAAACATTTCAAAATCAATAAAAGAACACCTTATCATCAAGTATATTCTCATGAACCAAGGTGAAATTAAAGCAAGAAAGCCATACCCACTTCGCACAGCTGCTGGACTTGTAGATGATCAAAAAACAACATCCATTCACAATATTTTTCTTATACAGCATAAAATCCAGCACAGAATAGCTTCCCAGCTTCTAAATCTCCCTATTCATTAATGTTTTACTGCCTTCTTCTTGTACTTCATAATAGATTCAACCAATTCTCAACTACTCTCATTCTTATGTTATTCCCTTACACCCTTCCCTTGATTTGATTTGTGTGCTTTCCAGAACTTCATCACTTTGACGACGTTCATCCCGAAACAATATTCCCCAAGTTGGTTCAATTCAACTTATCAATTATCCTCTGACCCACAACCATAACAACATTACACACAGACTACTACCAGTCACTGTCGCCACTTATAGCCTCCCGGACCGGTAAGCACACTACAACCCCATAAAATCGAGACCCCTACCCGAAAAACCATTCCAATTTCCAACCCCAGAAATAAAAAGCAACCCCTCACAAACAACATAAAAACAAAGAAAAAAAAAAGAAGAAACAAAACAAGGGGAAAATGAAATACCTTGATCCACCGGAAGAATTCTTGCATAGACGCTTTGACCACCTGATGGAAGAACCAGCCATGAAGCTTCTCCGGTATGTAGACACTGAGGCGATAAGGAGAGACGACGAACTGGGATTCCGCGATATAGAGAGACGACTAGATTGTGAAACCTGCGTGAAGAGCTAGACTGCAATTGCGATTCTATAAAGAAAATATCGAGAGTATCACGGTAAACAAAATTGGAAATGATTGTAATTAATGAGTAAAATTACTTCACAGCCCCTACACTATTAAATTTGAGCGCCTAACAACTAAAAACCCCCCTCAAATCTGAACCGTGAAACTAATAGAATGGATGATCAAGATGTAATCTCACGATCTCGTCTAACTAGGGTGATCTCACTGGATCCAAATCCTATATATATATATATATATATATATATATATATATATATATATAAATTAGCAAAGTTAAAAAAAATTAAAATTAAAGTGTGGTTGGCTGCCTCACGCATGAGGCAGTCGACCGGTGCCGGCTACCACACGAAACAACCGGCACGCTCTGGTAGCCCCGAACGAAAAAAAAAAAAGAAAAAAAAGGAGAAGGATGAAAAATAGTACATGGAGACTTACCGGTATCAGTATGCAGTAGGCAAAGAAAGAAAGAAGTTGGAGAGAGAGAAGAGAAGTGGAAAATGAAGATGGAATGAGATTGATGAAAGCAAAAAAACACAATTATACTTTTCCGAGACTTTGTATTCACAAAATCCCAAGAAAGTGGAGGACTGGATGATGGATAATACACTAGGCCTGAGCCACATGGATCGGCCCAAGAGAACAACTGGATCAAGAAAGCCCAAGAAGGAGACCCAACACGGAGATACCGAAGAGTTCGATAAGGATTAGACTTAACACTTATAATATGTAACACCCCAAATTTTCACATCTTGGATTTATTTCAAAATCCTTAATAATACATTGTAGAAGCATCTAACCAGCAGAAAACTGGGTGTTACAGCCACGCTTAGGTATCTCTCCTATACCCAAACGTTAAGGCTAAACTTACAACATCAAACAACCACATCAACATCCAACTTAATACAACTGGGTATTCCTCAAAATAATAAATCTTCCAGGGTATCTATTCTTCCATCCTATTCATGTTCACCTGCAAAATCATTTTAACACAAAAACAAAGGGGAAAAGTTCGGTTGAAAACGAGTCCGCGTCGTGCGGACTCGCGGTTGGCCGCAGCTGCGGACGCGTGCGTCCGAGCCGCGTCCGCACGTTCGGCAAATGGCGCCGAAACTGGGCGCCCACGGACGCGCAGCGGACGCGCGTCCGGCCTCTCGGCCGTGACGCCGAAACTCCTGGGCGTTGATGGACGCGCGTCCAAGGCCGCGTCCACTATATTCTGCCCACTTCGGGCAGCAAAAACGGGGTTGTAACGTCCCGATTTTCCACTATTTTCACAAGTATAAGCTTATATGGACGTAAACCCAACATATACATGCATAAATTAGCCGTGAACTTGTATACAAAAATTACCAAAAATTCCAAGTGTAGTCCGTTGAGCCAACTTGTAGATCCACAAACTTAACACATGATTTTCACATAAAATTCCTAGTTTCATAATTTACTAGCATTTGTTCACCTTCAAGTGATTAAACCAATTTAAGGGATTCCTTACCTCCCAAGAAGATTTTTAAACCGTAGAAAGA
Source organism: Ipomoea triloba (assembly GCF_003576645.1). Classification (NCBI taxonomy): domain Eukaryota; kingdom Viridiplantae; phylum Streptophyta; class Magnoliopsida; order Solanales; family Convolvulaceae; genus Ipomoea; species Ipomoea triloba. The sequence continues at coordinate 10,473,907 of NC_044923.1, read as the reverse complement.
TGGTGATCTTTTTCTTCAAACTTTTCACCGAAGATCCTAAACAAAATCACCATAACAACAATATTTCCAAGAATTCTTAGCTTACAATAAGTTCTGCGGAAGGATTCTAGTCTTTTAACCGAATAAAATCCAAAGTCTTACCTAGGATGGAAGAACTTGGTGAAGAACTTGGCTATGGAGTTCTTGAACAAAGAATGAAGATGAAGATGAGATCTATTTTCTCTCTCCTTTCCCTTAATATTTTCAGCCAAGATGAAGGAAATGCAAGACTTGAGCTCAATTTTCTTAGCTAGCTTATCCCATACTCTTCCCATTTAATTAATTATTTATTACCATGTGGTAAATAATGATGCCACTTATCACAATCCCATGGTGTATCTTGTAGAGCAAGACTTCCTTGCCAGTTAGGGAGTAAATCAGATAAAAGTTCGGAGGAATGTAACTTAATTCGGGAAAATTTTAATACCAAAATTATTCTAAAAATAATCCCGTTAATAACCACTAAAATTGGGAATTTTTCGATATCTCGCGAAATATAGGTACGAAGGTCCGTAACAATTTCACTCTTACAGTCCGTTTAAATTTCCACTTGAACTAAATAGAAAGTTCAGGCTTAATCGTATCATACTTAATAATCCATTTTCTAGGAAAATTCGAACTGTATATACATCCTTAAAAATTTTACGGTTCGTGACCGGTACGTAGATCGCAGCTTTATTAATAACTAGTCTCACTTATAGCAATCCTTCTGAAGTACCGAGAGATCATCTCATAAATGTCATAGCTTAAAAAAAATATTTTCGAACCTTAACTTTGTCGGAAAAACCGAGGGGTTACATAATATTAGCAAGATTAGGGCTTATTAGTTATAATGTAACCTGGACTCCCAATTGGAGGCGGTCCAGGGTTCTTATTCCTTGTAGGGCTCTAGGCCCAAAATATGTATAAATAGACCCTCCATACACGGAGAAAGGGGACAAGCAATTCTGAGCAATATAATACCTATATTCTCTCCACATATTTTTCCTACATATTTCCTATATTCTCGCCATTATAACAGGTAGTGTTGGCCTGCCTTTGACTACCCAGAAGTCATAAAACCAACAGAAAATATATAAAGTAAAACAAAATGTTTATAATTCATAAAATTAGTTCATACAAAAATTATTGTTCAAACACAAATGTCATATTGAAATTACAATGAAAGATATTGATCGAATTGAAAAGGCCAAAAGAGTTTTAATTGGGTGGGGTAAATGACGCCATTTATTTAAAATAATAAGGATAAAGATGGAAAAAAGTTAAGAAGGTACTAGCTTATTTTTAAAAAGCTACCTAGAGTAGCGTTTCAAAATAAGCTCTTATTTTAAGCTACTAGCTTATTTTGAGGACATTACCAAACAGAGCTTATAGCTTATTAGTAGCTTAAAATAAACTAAAAGCTCCTAAATAAGCTCGGCCAAACAGAGTCTCTATTTACTGTTATTAAATTAAATAATAAATTAGTAGTTTAAAAAAAAATTAGTAGTTACAACAAAAAAAATAATACATATGCATTTATTTAATTTATAATTCAATGTCTACAATGCCTTTATTCAAAAACAAATATTCATTATCAAAATTTTTTAAAAGAGATATAATTTCATTAGTTATATTGTCTATATTTTTGACAATGCAAAGATTCACTACATTCAACTTTATTAATTAATTATATTCACTACATTGTTCATTGTTTTCTTTTTACACTATCTTGTAATTGAATATCAAAGTTATACTAAAAAATAATGTTATATATTTATTTACCAATTATTATGTTAATAACATGGAAAACAATTTAAAAAACAATTTGAAACCAATCATATTAACTACTTAGGGATGATTTGTTTACAAAGAAAACATTCAAATAACACAATAAATTGATTTAAAACTCATTATTAAAAATTTCAATGTAGTGAAATAGAATATTATGACACACTGATGCATTGAAAATATGCTGAGACTACAACATTGTTGGTATCAATCTTTCAAATTCAGAAAAAGAAGAAATTTGAAAAATAACTACTATTGCAGCATTCATTAATCTTATATGTAAAATACTTATTGTGCATTATTTAAATATATTAGAGCTAATATAAATTTATAATTCATTCATTTTCTACAATCAACTTGTTTGGATTAAAGACAAAATCAACATCGATCTTGACAATTCAACAAAATAATTGGTATATAGGATTGGACATTATCTCATTCGCGCAATGCGCGTGAAAAACTAGTATACTAATAAGAGCAAAAAAAATAGGCCTATAACGAGTACAACAAATGACGGTCAAAATATTAAATCAAATGGATGGTTCAGATTGTTTAAATTTATATTTTTCCTTGAGATTTTCAAATTTATCCTTAATTGTTAACATATTTATTGATTTCAATATGCAAGATCTTAGGTTCGAACCCATCCCAATCAAAGTTGGCATACTTAAGTTCATCACTCTATTTTACTCTTATTAAATTAAATTAAATAAATTAGTAACTACAAAAAAAAATGATGCATATGCATTTATTTAGTTTAGAATTATGTGTCTACAATGCTTTTATTTAAAAAAAATTATTATCAATAAATTAAATAAGAAAAATAATTTTATTAGTTATATTGTCTTTATTTTTTCCAATGTAAAAATTCTTTACATCCAAATTCATCAATTGATATTCATTACATTGTCCATTATCTTCTTTTTACATCCTCTTGTAATTAAATATCAAAGTTATAATACAAAATAATGTTATATATTTATTTACCAAGTATTTATTAATACCATGAATTTAAAAAAAAAATAGTTTGAAACCAAACATATTAACTACTTGGGGATTTGTTGACAAAGTGACTGTTCAAATAAACCAACAAATTAAAGCGGAAAACTACCTCGCAATAGTTTTGAACTATATCATATTTAAAATGTTCAAATTTTTACTACTTTATCTAATCTTATTTCTTAAGCTATGAATTTCTTTATTCACAATAACTCATTCAACAATAATGGTTGAATCAAATGAACTCCGAACAGAACACCTAAAGAAATGGTATTCTTTAATTTTATGTTGATAATAATATGTAAATGTTAATTATATCATTATTTTACATAGCTACATTTCAAACTCATTATTAAAACTGTCAATGTAGGGCAATAAAACATCGTAACATACTTGATGCATTGAAAAGATGCTGAGACTACATCAATCCTGCAATCAATTTAGAAAACTTAGAAAATAAAGAAATATCAAAATAATCACCATTGTTGATTCATTCACTTATCCTATATGTAAAATACTTATTGTGCATTCATTAAATATATTAGAACTAATATAAATAAACTAATATTATTTCACACATTATCTTTCATTATGTAATTTTATTAAATAAGCTAATATTAATTACCTTTCGCGAAGCAAACCAGTAGTTATTGCGTGGACTGTGGTCCACATAGTTGTGTGAATCACGATTCAAAACGACGTCGTTTTGCTTAATTTTATTTTTCTGCGCGCCCAGTTTCAACATACATTTTTATAACGCATTATGTACATTATTTTAAAACATAATATACATTGTTTTAAAACATAATTTACATTATATTACTCCAAATGTTATATTATTTTGACACGTAATGTATATTATTTTAACACATAATATTAGTCCAATGTAAGGTGTATTATAGTGTAAAGGAGATATTATTCCAACATACCAACATCCAATCAGTGTCATTGTGGCAGAGAGCAAATAGGAATGGGCAAATGCATGAACTACTTTGCAACTTGGCCTGGTTGATATAATAATAATTGTAATAATGCAACTTTGCCGCCCTTTGTCGACAAGAACTAATATCTCCATCAGCTTAGTGGACACCCCAATAGATTTTTGGACGAGTACCTTTAGAAGGACAAATTATACCATAAATTAGACTCTATCTTGTATTTGTAATAAATTCTAATTTAAAATAATATTAAGATTATGGCTTTATAATTAACATATTATATATTTTTCATTAATAAATTATTAGAATGTAATAAATTAAAAACACATAGTTTGTTAACTACAAACACATAATTTGTTTGTTTGCAGTTAATAAATTATGTGTCTGTAATTTACAAATTATGTGCTTTCAATTTATTCACAAACACATAATTTATTAACAGAAGATATATAATATGTTAATTGTAAACACATAATTTTTGAATCAGAGTCTACTTTTGTCCATGATATAACAATTGGTTTACAAGGGAGTATGTTATTTTGGATCGATCTTTTTTAATGAAATAATGTTCAAATCAAGCATTTACAACCCTAAAAAGTTATAACTAATTTGCTTAGTAAATAATACCATGTCTTGATAACATGGTGCTAAATTTGACCTCAACTTTCGCTCAACAAATATTAAAAATATAACTAAATCACAAGTTGACTTAGCAAATATTTATCACACCCCTCAAAATTAAAATGCTACCAAATGATAGATTAATTTTATTATTATTTGAAAAAAATATTACTTACCGATGGACATACGGTTCAAATTATACCGTGGACCCACTGTCCACATTACAAGGTACACCATTGATAAATGTTTATTTCTATTATACTTAATTAATGATTTTGTCGGGATCAAGTCCACCATAAATCAGGTACGAAAGTAGAAAATGAGGCTTGGAAAGTAATACTATTATCGCTGATACTAGGCTCAAAAGAATATGTATAATTCTTTAGATAACTGCCCAAATAGTGACCGAAAGAATAAATAAACAATAAGTACTAAAGCAAGGATAAATAAATAATAAGTACCAAAGCTCAAATAGCATACTAGAATAATAATTTTACTACAAGAAATTGAACCTAATGTTGCTATTAGAAGTCAAGATTACAAATCACTGGACTAAGATGATTATAGTAAATGAGTTGAAGATGTCTAAATGGAGACATGAGAACTAGGGATAGAAATCAGTTCTTATACAGTGGACCGCGGTCCACAATGCACTATGGACTAAGGTCACAAAACGACATCGTTTTAATAAGTGGGAGAAACTACTCCCGTAAATCTCCGTAACTGATACTACAGTTGTGTTGGACTGATACTGCAGTTGTGTTGAACTGATACTGTAGTTGTTTTGAAAGGGAATTGCAGCTGCGCGGAACGGAGGCCGTTTCATCCGTCTGGAATTGTAGTTGTGTTGAAGCTGTTTCATTCGTCTGGAACTGCAGTTGTGTTGAAAGGGAACTGCAGTTGCGCGGAACGGAGGCCGTTTCATCCGTCTATTTTCATTAATCAAAACAACGTCTTTTTGTCACTCGGACCACAATGTTTGGTGGACCGTGGTCCACAATAAAATTTGCTAATAGAAATAGGCTGAGCTAAGCTTCAAAAAAATTGGCATGGGCTTGTTACGAAAATTTAAGGCCTCGGTCTGGGCCTGGGCCTGTATATAGGCTTTTTGTTAGCTCAAGCCTGAACCTACAATTGGTCTGGCCTGGCCTGAAGCCTTTTTAAAAACTTATTTAATATGTAGGCCATTAAAAGGTTTGAAAATAAGTTTCGCTTTGAGCATGTTTAAAACCTACATGTTAAGTCTTTTTTAAAAAGTTTAATAAGTATTTCTAAATTATTTAAGAAATATATACCTAATACAAAACTAATATATAACTACATAATATCATTAAAACATAAAATAAAAGAAAACTACTCACGACTTCAACATACTTATTAACTTGTTTAGGAATAAATTCGATTGTATTATATATTGTCATCCTATATAATCTCATGAATAGTTAACCATCAACTTACATAATTAAGTCACCACACTTTATTAAATATTATAATAGTAAGAACAATTAATAAACAATTAAACAATAAGAACACTTATAGTAGGATTAGCAACAATGTTTATACTTGAATCAAAATTTAGAATGAGATTTTGGAGGTGGAGGGTTAGGGTTTGGTAATAATTATATATACTTAGCTTGGAGTTATATTGTAAAAATATAAAAATATATTAGGTATAAAATAGAATATATACTAACTTAATATTACTAATAAATTGTGTGTATGTGTGTGTATACATATATATTACTAACTTAATATTACAAATAAATTGTGTGTGTGTGTATATGGCAAATTATGCAATGGACCCGAGTCCACCTTGCAAGGTGGACCTAGGTTCATGTTCACAATTTAAAAACTTTATATTCAAAATTTTAGAATTATATGTTCACAATTTTAAAACTCTATATTCACAATTTTAGAACTTTATAGTCACAATTTTAAAACTCAATATACAAAATTACATCAATATTCACAATTTATGAACTCTATATTCACAATTTTGTTATATAGATTCAAAAATTGTGTTACATGTTGGGTATAATCCTCATTCTGTTGTCTTAATACTTTGAGACCATGATAAGATGATCAATATATAGATACGCGCATGACGATCATTTCATGGTATTAGGGGAGATATGAGCCCAAATTTAAAATAATGCTGAGAAATTTCATTGAATGAGAAACATCTCAGTATTTAAATTCACGTTCTAGTTAGATTGAACTGGAAGTTCAGAAGATAATCAATTTCCAACTTTTAGCAAATAAGGTACCAAATATATCTATTGATCATGCTAATCAGAAAAGAACGAATATGTCCATATATTCCCAAAATTGAACTATGTATATTTACCAATGCTCCTTGACATCAGAAGTGTGGGAGACCTATTGGTGTAAAATAAAAATCCACAGAACTTGACTGTCACCTAGTTAGAGAGAAGCTAAGCAATGGAGTAATCAAGCTATTCCATATTTCCTTCGCAAATCAGTTAGCAGACACATTTACTAAGTCTCATTGTCCTAGTTCATTTTACAGCTATATCTCTAAGCTTGGATTACTTAGATCTATATAATCCAGCTTAAGGGGGGCTTTTAGGAGTATATTATGATTGCGATGCATGGCAGCATCCTATCCCTGTAGGCAGTTAAATCTGTTAGCCTCTCTTCCCTCCAAATATTGATGTATAATTTCCAGCTTCCATCATTAATGAGAACATTTTTTGCATTCTTCCATTATCTTCTCCTTTGTCTGTGTTAATTGCTCCGTAACATATATTGGTATAAATTTCACATTGTGTGAGGCTGTCTCATAGAAAAGGATCGTTGAAACAGATCGGGTCGTGTCGATATTGAAATGTAATACTTATACTGAAAAATATAATACTAATAAGGAATAAATAGTTTGTTACTTATACGGGAAAATGTAATAGTTGTGAGTAAAAATATAATACTTTTATATTTTGATGCGAAAGTGTTACATTTCATCAAAAAGTTTTACACTTTCTCTTATAAGTAATGTTGGTAAGTTTTTGTTACTTAAAAAAAATGTAAAAGTATTACATTTTTCTTCAAAAGTATTACACTTTCTCATATAAGTAATAAACACTTTATTCTTTATTAGTAATACATTTTTCAGTATAAGTAAAGTGTTATACTCCTCCTTATAAGTAATGTTGACAAGCGTTTGTTACTTATAAACGAAAATGTAAAAGTATTACATTTTTTTCTTTCAAAAGAGTATTATACATTCTCATATAAATAATAAACACTGCATTCTTATTAGTATTATATTTTTCAATATAAGCATTACATTTCAATATTGACCGACAAGTTTTTAACTTTGGTCGTCCAAACTAATAACCTAAACTGAGCCACTGACTTGATGGAGTCTTATAATAAGGTACAAATAATAGCCAATTTGACAAATGAAGATACTTTAGCTGTGTTTGGCAGAGCTTATTAGAAGCTATTAATAAGTTATAAGCTTTGTTTGGTAATGTTTTCAAAATAAGCTAGTAGCTTAAAATAAGAGCTTATTTTAAAACGCTACACAGCTCTTCACATTTCAGCTTCGAGCTTATAGCTTTTCAGCTTTCAGCTACTTTTCAGCTTTCAGCTACCGTTTCAGCTAGGTTTGCCAAACATAACCTTTATCAGTTTATCTTCGTCAGGATTTCCAAATCAATGCAATCGCATATATGTGTATGTACGAATTTCACTTGTAAAAAGGAAACAATGGCAGTATGAGAGTTAATATACTAAAAGTATATTATTTGTCAAGATTCACCCAAAAAAAAGTGATACGATCCCACATCGACTCCACAAGAGATTGTGGAGTGGTACTTAAGTTGGGGCCAAACCTCCACTCATGAGCTAGCTTTTGTGGTGGAGTTAGGATCTTGGCTTGAGTGCCGTATCATTGGTGCTTTCATTGAGAGGGCGGAGTGTGGTGGGAAAGGGCTACCTGGAAGAGGGCTACCCGGAGCTTGATAAGGTTCAAAGGGAACCGAGAAGAGTCCGGAGTGAAAGCTATCCAGAGTGAAGCCAACCACTCATCCGGTGCCGGCCTAGCGGAGGGGGCGACCTAGAAAAGGGCTACTTGGTACTTGATAAGGTCCAGAGTGAAGCCATCCAAAGGGGAAAAGGGCTACCTGGTGCCGAGAAGATTCCGGAGTGTGAGCCGTCTAGAGTAAGCCGCCGCGGACGTCGTCCGGAGTGTGAGCCGTCTAGAGTAAGCCGCCGCGGACGTCGGCTTCTCAAGGGGTGGGCAATGATACGATCCCACATCGGCTCCACAAGAGATTGTGGAGTGGTACTTAAGTTGGGGTTCGGCTCCACAAGAGATTGTGGAGTGGTACTTAAGTTGGGGTCAAACCTCCCAAGAGATTGTGGAGTGGTACTTAAGTTGGGGTCAAACCTCCACTCATGAGCTAGCTTTTGTGGTGGAGTTAGGGCAAACCTCCACTCATGAGCTAGCTTTTGTGGTGGAGTTAGGGTCTTGGCTTGAGTGCCGTATCATTGGTGCTTTCATTGAGAGGCCGGAGTGTGGTGGGAAAGGGCTACCTGGAAAAGGGCTACCCGGAGCTTGATAAGGTTCAAAGGGAACCGAGAAGAGTCCGGAGTGAAAGCTATCCAGAGTGAAGCCAACCACTCATCCGGTGCCGGCCTAGCGGAGGGGGCGACCTAGAAAAGGGCTACCTGGTACTTGATAAGGTCCAGAGTGAAGCCATCCAAAGGGGAAAAGGGCTACCTGGTGCCGAGAAGAGTCCGGAGTGTGAGCCGTCTAGAGTAAGCCGCCGCGGACGTCGGCTTCTCAAGGGGTGGGCAATGATACGATCCCACATCGGCTCCACAAGAGATTGTGGAGTGGTACTTAAGTTGGGGTCAAACCTCCACTCATGAGCTAGCTTTTGTGGTGGAGTTAGGGTCTTGGCTTGAGTGCCGTATCAAAAAGTATGAGAGTTACGCGCTCTATGTTGTGGGCTCTTTGAGTTGGGATATATGATTTCGAGTCACACTTATGTGAAATTGTCTCACGAATCTTTATCCGTAAGATAGATCGGGTCAAGATGAAATCTAATACTTTATTTATGATTTAATATTGCATTTGTTGGTATAAATAGTATAAATATTATATTTCATCTTGATCCAACGTACCGTTTCACAGATAAAAATTCGTGAAATGGTCTCATACAAGTTTTTGCCTTTCATTTTTATCTATTGAGCTATTGAATTATCATAATCTATGTACTACTTTCACAAATTTTGTCAAGAGTCAAAATGTGAGAATTTAGAGATTAAGAAAATCATAATTTCCATTTTTGGTCCTATTTACCAATTTTAGTCCACTTCATTAATTTTTGCCACATTGCGGCCAGTCTTATTTAGTCATTGCCACTTTTAGTCCACCGTTAAAATTTTCGCCAAATGGCCGTCCAAAACAAGGGTGTTTTTGGTCTATTCATGCTTTGGTCATCTCCTTGACTTTTTGTAGTGGTTTTCTTTACACATTTTGACGCATTTTCATCCAATGAAGAAGTTCGACGAACGCCATATGAGCCACATTACAAAGCCATGGCTTTTGCCGGACCTCTTCATTGGATGAAAATGTGTAAGGAAAACCACTGCAAAGGGTAAAGGAGATGATCAAAGCATGAAAAGACCAAAATACCCTTGTTTTGGATGGTCATTTGACGAAAATTTTTAACGGTGGACTAAAAGTGGCAATGACTAAATAAAACTGGCTGCAATGTGGCAAAAATTAATGAAGTGGACTAAAATTGGCAATGCCACAATAACAGTAAGACCAAAAATGAAAATGACTCTTTTATGAACAAGAAAAAGAAAAGAAAAAGAGAAGACCACTTGAAATTTTAAATTAATATTATAAATATGTAGAGACGATGTGGCAAAACTGTGTATGAATTATTGGGAGAAGATAGAGACGAAAAGGACTATGCCAAATGGGTTTGAAGAGTCTATTTAAAACCCTCAGAAGTATTGGGAATTTTATCATAAGCTAAAGAATCATATTTACAGGCAGGCATGGCTTTTGTACAATTCCTCTTATTCAACATCTTCCTCTCACTTGTTGCTTCTAATGCTCTTTCTCCATCATTTATTGCTTCTCAACAATCCAAATTCTGGTCTCAAAATGTAGACAACAAAATGCCTCAATCTATTCTCTCTAAACTATCCCCGCTCTCCGAGCTCGAAACAAAAGCCTTTAGTCCATTAGTATCCAACCAATACTTCACATCCAACCCCAAATTCTGCACAAGTGCTAATTTGGTTTGTGCATCTGCTGTAAAGCCAATTCCTTGCGTTTTTTATCATGAAGTGCATTTCACCGATAATGTTAAGGTCCCTACCGAAGAAGCCGACCCTTGGTCTTTCTTTAGACTTTCAGTCTTGAAAAACGGCAACAAAGTAACTCTGCCTGATCTCGACAACAAATTCCCTAACCGTGCTTTTCTTCCTTCTCAAATAGCCACAAGTATTCGACTTAGCGAGAGCGAGTTGCAAAGGATATTTCCCACTGCGCTTTCCATTCCTTCCACCAAGGCCTCTGTGGACATGAGCCTTCACCATTGTGATGCTCCCACGGTGAAGGGAGAGAGGCGTAACTGTCTAAAGACCCTCGAGGACATGATCGAGTTCTCGAGGGAAAGTTTAGGCCGCAAACATATGGTGGCTTTGGCATCGGAGAATGCAAAAGGCTTGGGGAATCAAGTGGTCATGGTTAGGAACGTTATTAAACCTTACAACACCGAAAAGATTGTTGCCTGCCATGAGTTGTTCTTCCCCTTTGCCACTTATTATTGCCATATGTTACCGTTAACGCAAGTCTATGCCGTGGATGTGATTAATCCAAAGAAGAGAGGTGCAATCAATAAGCTCTTTGCAATTTGTCATATGGATACTTCGTCATGGACACCAAATCATGTCGCCTTCAAACTACTCAAGACATCTCCCGGGAAAGGAGAGGTGTGTCACTGGATGGGGGAAATGGACCTTCTTTGGGTTGGTTATGACTAGATGCGCAAAAAAAAAAAAAAAAAAAAAAAAAAGTTAAATAAGATCTATCCCATGAAATAAATTTAGTGTTTGATTTGTAAAATAAGTGGTGTGCTTGTAGTTTATCAATGTTTTATCAAATGTTTCAGTGTACCAAACCATGTAAACATGCATGTGTATTGCACGTAATTTATATTTTGTTTACAGTTTTTAATATTGTTTTAGTGCAATGAAGTGATTTTGACTTATTACTATCTCACCTATATAAAAGTACACATATATATGATGTAAATGTGATTAAATAGAATACATATAGTTTTTTTTTTTTTTTTATCATTTACACTAAACTTTAAAAGTTAACATTTCTATGTTTGGAAAAAAATTCTTAATTTCAAAAAATTCACAAATAATTTTCCAAAACAGAATTAGTAAAAACATACTTTTTTATATATATTTTCAAAGTTTTATTTACAAATACGTACTTGTTTCGTTAAATAAATAAATACACACACACACAAATATATATATATATATATAGGATCGCGTTCAGGTGCGTACTGGCCGCCCAGGAGAGAACTGCGGACGAATTACAGCGCGCCACGTGTCCGGAATGTAGGTGCACATAACGTTATAACTAGGTGCACATAGGTGCACCCAAGTGCATAAATGTTAACAAGGCAAATTACTTGCACCTGCAAGTGAAAATAGGTGCACACGTGCAAGTAAAATGTAT
>NC_044923.1:10426796-10456796 GCF_003576645.1 Ipomoea triloba | reverse complement strand
TAGAATCTTATAAAGTTTCATAAACTTTGTACGACTGCACATAAAATTTTGTATGACAAACATTTATAAACTTTTAACAACTCTTTTAATATTAAAAGTCTATATATATATATATATTAATCTAAATTGAATACACCCAAACATTGCATAACTTCAACAGAATATAAGATTTGAATATACCCTTTTTTGCAATAACTTGAAAAAAATTAAACATAACACACACACACATATATACATGGAAGGGTTCAGGTGCGGGTATACCTTCCTATGCGGTTGTGAGGTACTCACCTTAAGCATTAAAACAACGTATCTTAAGTACACAAACCATGCACCTAAAATTTTTAAATGGTGCACCTTCAGTTGAGAGCACACTGCGCACCTTAAGTACATAAACAATACACCTTAAATACACAAGTCACGCACTTAAGGTTTTAAAATGATGTACCTTAAGTTTCAACAACTCATGCACCTTAAGCATACATATCACGCACCTTAAGAAGAAAAACAACACACCTTAAGTAGGAAAACTACGCATCTTAAGTTTCAACACTCACGCACCTTAAGCATACAAATCACGCATCTTAAGAAGAAAAATCATGCATCTTAAGAAAAAAATTACACACCTAAAACCCCGCACAACCGCACGAAAATTGAATTATATATATATATATATATATATATATATATATATATATATAGAGAGAGAGAGAGTCCCCATCAGATGCGGCCAGTCTCAGCTCCCCCGTGCGGCTGTGTGGCCTTATTTGCACCATTAGATCCCATGATCTAAGGGTTCATATTAATCCAAACAATATAGGGGCCGATCTTTAGCTACGCGAACGGGAAGGATAATGTTGACAATTCACTACAATTTCAAAACCAGATCAGATCAGACGACGACGGAGACTTGAAGTCGACGAGCACTGAGCAACAAACACCAGACGAGCGTAGAAGGGATTCCATCACCAGCAACGAGCGCTCCGTTCTGAACAAAACACATAGGACGACTCCAACAGAGAAACGAGAATGGAGTAATTCGCAATACTTTGTGCATTATCAACATTAATCTGGTTCATATTTGAGATAATATTGCTGTAATTCGCAATAGTATGTGTATTTGGTGTGTGGTGGTTAAGTGGTGTGTTTTAATCTGAGAACTGGTGCATTTTATAACGTATAATGGTGTGTTTTAATTTTGTTGGTGCATTTGAATTGAGTGGTGTGTTTCGGTATGGTTGGGAATGGTGTGTTTTAATTTGTCAAGTGGTGCATTTTATAACGTAGAATGGTGTGTTTTAATTTTGTTGGTGCATTTGAATTGAGTGGTGTGTTTTGGTATGGTGGCGAATGGTGCGTTTTAATTTGTCTAGTGGTGGATTTTATAACGTATAATGGCGTGTTTTAATTTTGTTGGTGCATTTGAAATGAGTGGTGTATTTCGGTATGGTGGGGAATGGTGTGTTTTATTGTCCAGTGGTGCATTTTATAACGTAGAATGGTGTGTTTTAATACACATGGTGGTGATTTTTACGAGAGTAGTTGCATTTGGTGTGTGGTGGTTAAGTGGTGTGTTTTAATCTAAGAACTGGTGCATTTTAGTATGTTGAATGGTGTGTTTTAATAATACGTTTGTTGGTGTTTTCTGTACTCTAAAATTACCTTCCCACTTACAATTACCATAAAGCCCCCACTTAAGTTACGCGAATTAAACTTCCTAAATTCTAATATATAACCTCCACCGTCAGATCACCTCCATCCAGCGGCATATCTTGGGCCACACGACCGCACCTAATAACACAGCCGCATTTGATTAAAATTATATATATATATATATATATATATATATATATATAATGGACATAGTGGTCTAGTGGCACCCGGTGTCTTGGTTTATACTTCCATATAGATGATAGGAGTGGTTCAAGCCTTAGTAGAGGCAACTGTTGAATCTTTGTGTTTTAGTAGGTTGAGAAAGTAGTTATGAACAGATACTACATTGTAAGACACTTTAAAAGTCTGAATTAAATATCAATTAACTTTTAAAGAGTTTCTAAAAATTTTTAAAAATCGAGAGTGAAAAATCATCAAATTTGTAAAATTGTTAAAAAATTTCACAAATTTATAAAAATCTTGATTAAATACACTTCTCTTAGTAAAGTGATATATAACAATTAAAGTGTAATTATATTAGGGATCGGATAACATGCATAAAAGACAGGATCTGCTATATAAATGCACTCTTCCAACATCTCTTTGGATTCCCACTAAGTTGATCCTTATCAAGATATATAAAGGCGGCGAAGTTCATTATTATCACCAGGCCAACATGCAATACTATCAATAGCTATTGCGTGGATTCGTGGAACATGATCCACATAATTGTATGGACCATAATTTAAAAATAATAGTTGTTTTGTGTTTTTTTTTTTTTTTTTTTTTGNTTTTTTTTTTTTTTTTTTTTTGCAATTGACTCACTGTAACATACATTTTTATAACTCATTATTTACTTTATTCTAAAGCATAATTTATATTATTCTAACTCAAAATATATTATCTTGTCTCAGAAGTTTCATTATCCTAATACATCAAATACATTATTATAACACATAAAGTACATTATTCTAATACATAACATACATTATCCTAACACATAAATTATATTATTTTCACTCATAATGTCTATTTTTCTAATTCATAAAGTTCAACGTCATGTTTTTTTACCTTGACACAATAATTTGCCTTTAATTAGGATACGTAAGATCCAAATTTGGGCCCCATAAAGAAAGATGAACATGTTGGCAAATAAAATGAGTGGACGAGTGCGGTGTGTGCTTTTTAGGCAAATTATTGTGTGAATCGTGATCCATACAATTGTGTGGATCACGGTTCAAAATGACGTCATTTTAATGTTAAAAATAATTTTTTTTTCTGCTTGCATGTTAGAATAAAGAATATTTTGGGGTAAGATAACATATTTTATGAGTTAGAATAATGTATTTTATGTGTTAGAATAATGAAATTTTAGGGGTAAGATAATTTATTTTATGAGTTAGAATAATGTATTTTATGAGTTAGAAGAATATATAATGTACTTTATGTGAAAATAATAAAATTTCTGGAGTAAGATAATGTATATTATAAGTTAGAATAATATATTTTATGTGTTAGAATAATATATTTTATGTATTTTTGTACCATAATTCACACAACTGTGTGGACAATAATAATTGTGCTTTTTAGTGAAGTATTAAATATCTCATGTGGCTCCAAAATCGTTGTCAGCAATGAGAGCAAGAACGTGGATTATGTTGGTATATTGATGATACTATTTAGCTAATTAAATAGTTAGTCATTTGTCGGTTTAGGGTGTGCGTGCTTGGATAGTTGGATATGGTTATATCATGGATCAATGTATATATTATTAGGATTCAATACGTTTGAGTTAGAGTACACCTCCCTATCCCAGTCTATCTAAGATTCTCTCTTGTATATATACATGCTCTCTTGTACATCTGTAATTAAGTTCTATTAAAACAAACATATATTTCTCATCTGTTATCAGTTAGCTAGGGCTTCTTTCTCATGACCAACGGATTTGTTAGTTCTTCTGAACCGACCGTCTGTAATGTTGCTCCTTCTCCGGTCTCTCCAGATAATGGTTATATCATGGATCAATGTATATATATAAATTAAACTTATACATCATTCAATCAATTTAAACCTCCATGTTATTCCAATATATATATATATATAAACCTCCATATCAAATTCACACAATAATATAATAATTATAATAAGTTTTTTTTTCATTATTTATTTTCATAAACAAATATGTTGTAATAAATTTATTAAAATTTTATTTACAAATTTAATAAAAATACTAAAGATGAGCATACATATATAAACTCTATGGACATTTTGTTTCACAACACTTGTAAAACAAAAAATAATTAATGCTTAAGTGCCTCGGACTACCAGACCATTAGGCTTATCAATTTTTGGTTTAACGGACTAAATTTTCTTTACCCAAACCCTTTTTGGTCTTATCTTGTCAACCCATCAATTTTGGGTTGTTAAAATTCTCATCGCTTAATATATATATATATATATATATATATATATATATATATATATATATATATGATAAAACATATATAATAGCACACAAAATTTTATCATGGAAACTGTAATAACCTCCAAATAATGAATCTCTTTGAATTAAATCAAGTACTCAAATTTATTATTTTTTATAGGTTTTATAGTTTTTATTTATTTATATTTTGTTTAGAGAATGTCATATTTCATGCTTGCTTCAGATGTTATATTACTTTTCATGAGCAATGTAACATTCTCCATAAATATAACATGCCCTTCCACATTAGATTTTAAAAGAAATATGATATCCATTTAGAAACATATTTACTTATTTTGACCTTTCAATTCAAATATTAATTTATTAAAAATATATTTTTTAATGTTAACTTACTATATGTGTTATATTTAAATATTTTTTTAATTATACATTTTATTTTATTTCTTATATAATATATAGTTGTTGTTGTATAGAAATTGGTCAATATAACATAAAATATAATCTTAACCATACAAGTTAATATTGCATTCAAACAAAGTTAATTAACTAAAGACAAAAACCAATGCTTTCAAAAAAAAAAAAAAAACCAAAACCAATATTACATTCTTTTTATTTCACATTGGTGTTGTTGGTAAATAATGACTATTAGCTGATAGTTGTTAGCTGATTGAGTTAATGGGTATGACTAGTTAAAAACATTAACTGATTGTAAAAAGGTGTTTGGTAAATTAGATGTTATCTGATAACTGTTTTGTATAATTTATTTTTTCAAAAAGTTGATTGAAAAAGTTGCTTTGAGCAGCTTTTTGAAATTTAACATTTTAGAATTAAAAAAAAAACTAATTAACCAAACACTTATATATATTAATTTTTTAACAAAGTTAAACAAGTTAAACAATTAGTAGTAGTCAAATAAGTCAAAATTGACTAATAAACTATAGTGTAATTCTCTTTCATGATGTAATTTTATAAAATAATGTAATATTACCTTCCGTGAAGAGAACACCCTATAGTGTAAAGGAGATATTATTCCAACATACCAACATCCAATCAGTGTCATTGTGGCAGAGAGCAAATAGGATTGGGCGAATGCATGAACTACTTCGCAACTTGGCCTGGTTGATATAATAATAATAGTAATAATGCAACTTAATTAGCTGCCCTTTGTCGACAAGAACTACTATCTCCATCAGCTTAGTGGACACCCCATTAGATTTTTGGACGAGTGCGTTTAGAAGGACAAATTATACCATATATTAGAGTATATCTTGCATTGTGATAAATTCTATTCAAAATAATATTAAGATTATGTATTTATAATTAACATATTATATGTCTTTTATTAATAAATTATGTGCATATAAATAAAATAAAAGCGCATTTACTACAAAAAAAAAAGGGCGTCAATAGCGACGAACCGATTCCGTCACTAAATAGGTTAGCGATGGAATTTTTCTGTTGCTAGATCTTAATGACACAATTTTTTTTATCGCTAAACGAAAGCAATCCATCGCTATTTTACTCTCAGTGAAAATTTGGTGACGAAATTTGCTAGGAAATAAAGACGAACAATTCCATCGCTAAATCTAGTGATAGAAATTCCGTCGCTAAATCAACAAAAAATCCGTCATTCGGTTCCTACCACGACAATCTGGTGACAAAATTTGTAAGGGAATAGAGACAGACTTTTCCATCGCTAAATATAGCGTCAAAAAATTTCGTTGCTACCGTCTATCGCTACATGTATTGACGAAAATATATGTCGCCAATTTGTTTCTATTATTTGCATTGGATGCAATTTACCTACAACTTAGTGACGGAAATATCCGTGACTAAATTTAGCAACGAAGTTTTCCGTCATTATTTCGTTACGATTCATTATTGTTATTACACTAGTACAAAATCAATCATTTGCATCCTGAGTTGGGGACAATCTGCGTACCAAGTTACCCGGACGCATATGCCACAGAAGCTGATTGATTTAACAATCTGCGTTCGATCCTGACCAGAACCAGACGCAGATTATATATATATATATATATATATATATATATATATATATATATTTATTTATTTATTTATTTATTTATTACAATCTGTGTCTATTTCTTCGTAGGAACAGAAGTTGATTGCCCTTCTTTAAAAAAAATTATTCATTTGGTAAAACTACCAATTTTTTCATATAAGTTACAGCAATATTATCAATATTCAACACATTAATATCTATCACACTTTACTGAAGAAAGAAATAAAAACAGAAATACATCTTCAATTGTGTCTGCACAAGTCCTTAAAATCTGATTCTCACCAAATAATATGTGACACCCTTCATGATTATTTTCCAACATTAAATCCATCCTCCTTAGTAAGCCCAATTCTTGAATTCAGAATATTTCCTAAAATAATTCCAAATCAAAAGCCCAATTCTTTATAATAGTGTGTACATATATATATAGATTTCTATTCAAATGTGGCCGCGCCTTCCCGTGCGGCGTGCGGTTTACACCACTTAATGTTAAGAAATACACCACTCAATATTACGAAATGCACACAATGAAAATGCATTTCTTATTATGAAATGCACCACTCAATGTTATTTGAGTGGTGCATTTCTTAATATTGAGTGGTGCATTTCTTAACATTGAGTGGTGTAAACCGCATGGCCGCACCGGAAAGCGCGGCCACACCTGAACATGACCCTATATATATATATATATATATATAGGATCGCGTTCAAATGCGTACTGGCCGCCCAGGAGAGAAATGCGGACGAATCACAGCGCGACACGTGTCCGAAATGTAGTTGCACCTAACGTTATAACTAGGTACACATCATGTTATAACTAGGTGCACCCAGGTGCATAAATGTTAACAAGCTAAAATACTTGCACCTGCAAGTGAAAATAGGTGCACACGTGCAAGTAAAATATATTACAAGTGCAAGTAAATTGTACAATGAGCATCAATACTTAGTGCACCTAATGTTATAACTAGGTGCACTTAATGTTATAACTAGGTGCACATAGGTTGCAACCAGGTGCATGAATGTTAACAAAGTAAATTACTTGCACAAGTGCAAGTAAAATGTATTGCAGATGCAAGTAAAATGTATTACAGGTGCAAGTGAATTGTACTGTGAGCATCAATACTAAGTGCACCTAATGTTATAACTAGGTGCAACCTATGTTAAAACTAGGTGCACCTAGGTTGCACCCAGGTGCATGAGTATTAACAATGTAAATTACTTGCATTTGTAAGTGAAAATATTTGCGAAAATAGATGCATGAATATTAACAAGGTAAATTACTCGCACTAGTAAGTGAAAATAAGTGCGAAAATATGTGCACTTGTAAGTGAAACTAGGTGCACTTGTAAGTGAAACCAGGTGCACCAAAGTTCCAGTTATTTACGAAAATGCCACCGCGTCATTTTTTTAAAATTGCATCTGATTCGTTGATCTGGACACGTGGACGGCTGTGGAGCGTTCTCATTTCCTACCTGGGCGAGAGTTCGCATGAGAGTGCAACCCTATATATATATATATATATATATATATATATATTTAATTTTTAAGACATTAAATTCTTAGTATTATGAGTTTTCTCCTTATTCTATGTATTCATTTATTTAAAATATAAATCATTTGGCCCAATACTTATTCTTGTATATGCAGTTGTTATATATACTGTGACTTTTTTTAAATTATTGCAATTTCAATATTAATATTTGAAGAAATAAGGATGCATATTTCATGTACAATTGCATTGCGGTTACAAAAGTGTTTATACTGTAATTTCAATCAATATTATTATTTGGAGATTTTGTAAAATAATAAGTAGAATTGTATTACGGACATGAGAGTTTTTTTTTTTTACCGATTCTTTTCCAATATTCTTTATTATTATTAAGTGTTTGGGCGAGAAGATGCAAAAGTAGGATTTTGTTTTCATTAGTATTATAGATATATATTTAATGCAATATTATGTCGATGTCTCATGTAATTTTAAGAGAAAATTACACTTTTCGTCCATAAGTTATAGGATAATTGTAGAATTCGTCCTTGAGTATTGGTCGGCTTACTTTTAATCCCTATGTTATCATTGGTGTTGCACTTTACGTCCTTTCGTGCTCACTTTTTGTCCTTCAGTTATACGAAAATTGCAAATTTTGTCCCTAATATTTTATTAATAAAACGACGAAAAGTGCAACATCAATGATAACTACTTAGGGACGAAAAGTGAGTATGACCAACACTTAGGGACGAATTCTATAAAACTTAGGGACAAAAAATGTAATTTTTCCTAATTTTAATGTAAAATTGTACTACGATTTGGAATTGTATTGCCATATTTTACGATATTACGTTACAGGGAAGCATATGTACTGTATTATTATTACCATTAGTAATTTGAATCTAGAATTGTATTAAGAATATGGAAGTATTTAAGAATATATTGTATTACGATTGTATTTCTATATTTTAATATACAAATTATAATACGAATAGAAATTGTATTACTATATTGTAAAGTATAGTATATATTCTTCGCATCTCATTCAAATTTTACTTTCCCTTCAAATACTCTTAGAAAGTAGCAAAATTCCAATGGTTGTTGCGCAAGAGAAGAGAAAAGTTTTTTCTTCTGTTAAGCTCAATCTCATGACAATTGTATTAAAAGAGTCACTACCTGCCATGCGACCATAAGATCATTGCCAAAAGAAAAAAGTTAATCTTTAAAGGTAATTATTAATCCCCAAAAGCCAGTAAATAAGAGCACTTATAATATAATAAAAGTTCTTTTAAAACCAAAATGGAATTGATGATTACACCAATCTCAATGCGTAGTCTTGGCTGTACGTATATATATATACTATATACTGATTCATGAATATGAAAATTAAAGGGTGGTTTCTCTTTCTCATCACTCATAGAATTTGGTGTAATCATACATAATCTCCAGCTCGGCTCGCGCGGCTTCTTCATCATGCTCGGTGGCCACAAAGGGATTATCATCTCTCCTTGTTGTTGGTCGAAACATGAAGAAAAGCCCCCAAAAACACACCACATTGATCACCTGCTCAACAACCGTAATTAGCACCCACCGATCCCTCCATCCATTAGTGGAAGCCTTAAACTTGAGAATCGACAGCGCCACTCTCGTGATCAAAATGTAGACGAAGATCCCAACGAACAAGTTCCTAAAACACTTCAACATCTCTAGGCTCCTCGCCGCTTTCCCTTCCGTGTCCGCGTTTCTCTTCAGCTCCCTCATCGTCGAGCCAATGGGCAAAAGGAGAAGCCAACAGGACACGAAGTCGAGTATAAACAAAAGGATAGTGTACGCGAAATACCCGTCAACGAAGAGCCCGGTTTCCCATTTGAGGATGTACATAACGCTCGACACTATTTGTACTAGCATCCCTAAAGCCAAGGCCGCCTGCCCTTCCTTGTGCACAAACGGCTTTAAGACGGTCCAACCGGCCCCGATTAGAAGCACGACCAATACTAGCAATAATGAACGGATTGTGTGTAGGAAATATAGCAAAAATTGCCACCCCTGAGGCGAGCCGGTGCGTTTGATGGTTTCTTGTTCTAGGGAGAGGCAAAGAGAGTCGAGGGCGCGAGAGATGAGCAATGCGGCCATCAAAAAATGGATTGTTTTGGTGGATTTTCGGTGGCAATGTATAGCCCACCATAAGAAGAGGAGAGAATAGGCCATAGTGGAGGCGAAGAAAATTGAAGGCAACAATCCGGACCCGTCCGAGAGGTAATTCCGCTTACCATTCGTCTCGATATTGTACATCTCGACGCTCAAAATCATCGTCACGGAAGATTTCTTTACACAATTGACAAAGAAAAGGAAATACACCTCCGCTTTCGAGATACTAAACAGTTTTTGTATTGACGTTCCGGGATACCCATGGTGTAACGTGAAAATGGGGTTGACGTAGGGTTGATCAAACACGCAGTAATCGGATCCCTCGTTCATTCTGTGGAGGGCTTCGCCCAGGAACGGCGAAGGGGAAAGGAAGAACGCCAAACGGGAGGCGTTAGCCGTGGTGGGGTTAATAGACACAGACGAAACGTTGATTGAAAGGCGACCGTTGTTTGTGTACCGGAATTCTTCCAAAATGATGACTTCTCGGTTATCGTTTGAGATGTTTATTGTTTTCTTCTCGGCTTTGGTGCCTGGGAAAACAAGGGAAAGGATGAGAGACAGATAGACGACATGGAAAAAAGGGTTATTATTGTGCCTTAATTTCTCCATGGAAACACCGACGGTGGCGTAAGCGGTGTTTCTCGGAGAAATTGAGGTTGGTTAGTCGTCCGCCGGGCCCGGTGGTGGTGAGAATGGTAGGTGATTGCAAAAATAATGTTTTTGCATGGCATAACAAAAAAAAATGAGGTTGATGTTACGCAATATAGGGGTTTGCATGTTGCATTATTCGTTAAAAGTAAACCCAAGTTGATTTTTTTTTTTTTTTTTTTTTTTTTTACCACTGAGAAATTTACGGTGCTCCGCAAACTCAAGTTGGCTCATCGAATTTTGGAAGTAATTGTACCAATTTGATTGGATAGGGAAATGACATGATCTCTCATAAATAAAATTTTACTTTATTTTTAGAATTAATCTAACTACGCCAACTAAGTAAAATAGTAAACAATGAATAAAAAGTAAGACAGGAGTACTCAAATAAATAAATATATATATATATATACATACATATATATATATATATATATATATATATAGGGGTTGGATCCAGTTGTAATTTGATTAGAATGTATTATAATAAGAAAATAATTGAACATAATAATTCTCATATATTAAGGAATCCTAATCATGGTAACCAAGTAGAAGTTTTATGGGATGCTTTGTCTGATTTGAACACACACCGTGAGAAAAGTGAACGAATTAGTCGCAGTGATTAACAGAGACTTCCATGGCTAATAGCTTTGCCGGTATGTTTTTAATAATTTCTATTTTAATTTTGGTTTTTTGTTTCTGCTATGAAATGTGTGTGCATTTATAGCGGGGGGTGTGTGCATATTGCTGTGTTTGAGCCATGCCACATACTAATTGCGCATGCAAACGCTGCCAGGGGTGTGTGCGTTTCACCGGAATGGAGATTACAACATATGACCACAAATTAAATGGGAATTTAATTTGGAATTCGAATAGAAATGACGACGTATGAAGTGAGAGTGCGTACCGTGGGTGTTATTTTTTAATACTGCACTAATATAAATGAGTTTCTCACACTCAGTAATTATTTTATTCTGTTATGTCGTGTGCATATATGTAGCATAGTTTGTGCGTTTTCTAACCCAATGTGCATTTCTGAAAGATGACCCTGGTATTGGTGTGTGCACTTTAGTGTGTGCAACATGGTAGGAATCAAAACTTTTAAAAATTAAAAAAATTAAAAAAATTATTAAATGCAAGAATCATGTTGTACGTTTTTTTTTAAGTATGCATACGACATACCCTATATGTGTGCAAACACGCAATTGGTGTGTGTATTTTTCTAAGCGTCCCCAATATTATGGAATAATATTGAGCATTGTGCGTATCCATCCATGAGTGTGCAAAAAAAACATAGTAGTGTGTAATAATGTGGCCAAAAGCCGGCTATGAAGCTAGCCATATGACCCTAATTATAATAATGTGTACTTACTATCATGCATTTTGGCATAATAGTGCAACGTTTTTATTTTTACATAGTAAAACCTTCATAATTATATACGTTTTTTAGTATGCGTATCATCTACCATTAGTGTGTGCAAATTCACAAACAGGTGTGTGCATTTTGCTGATTAGCGGTTCACATTGTACTAATTGAAATACAAGATAAACTTAACGTAAACTATGGCAGAGGTTGCTGAGTTTAATATTTTTTTTTACCTGAAATGCAGGACGAAACATGAACCAGGATAAATACGAACTATAAAACTAAAAAATAAAATATGCACACCAACAACTTCATTAAAGAAACACAAAATATAATTAACACAAAAAAAAAAGTTAAACAATATACGAGTCAGTGCACAAATCTCAATGCATAGAAACACCTTTATTAAGACTAAATTTAAAAAAAAAAAAAAACTTTGCATAAAAGTTAATAATTAAATACATAATTTCGAAAAATACTGAACAAAGATAATACGACCGTATTCTAATATCTAAAATATATGTGTAAAATATATCCCCTTGCATCCTCCTCAATCAGATCATGATCAGGGACTTGTACGTTGTTGGAAACGACGTAGTAATACTATAAGAGGATAGACAAAGTCCTCAAAATACGAATTATCTTGAACTATGATTTGACATCCCCAACATTGTTACCTGCATACACATACAAAGCATCTCAAACGCAAATCAGACGTTACTTTAAAATCAATCAAACACAATGCACATACTATTTAGAATTTCTACTTGCACCGATGCTATGCCTCACACGCACACATGCACCCCTCGAGTTGATGCTTTACAATGAACCACAAAATACTACCAAAATCCAACCATTTGCACAGAGTTGCAACTGATATGCATCACTACACACATTGACCTACTACAATACACATGGGAAGGAAAATAGCCCCTCCTCAATCAAATAAGAAGTTGGTGCTTACCCCTCTAGTTATGCCTGCATCCATATATTCTACAAACAAACTCTTAAAATGAAAAGAGGACAAAAAAGCACAACAAATTCCCCAGAACGCAACCCCGACTGAAATGTGCACCCCAACACCCTAAAAGCACACACCCATAATGAAATGCACACACCCAACTTCAGACACGCACATGCCACATGGTTGATTCGCACAACCCACAATGTTGATGCGCACTGAAATATGCTTTGGCAATAAAAATAAATGCAGCAATGCAAGAGCCCAAAAATAACAAACAACACACGATTGCGCACACACGCATCACCTCTGTGCTCAGAGCTTAATACACAAAGACTGGATGCAGAATTGTAGCATTAAAACGCACATACATGATTACTAACACGCAAGCCCCTTAATAAGCAATGACTAACAAAAATACACAGTAGATGGGACAAGCCAAAACATTAGTATTTGGACAAAATTTGGCCGCTATTTTAATCACATTCAGGGGCAAAATCATAAATTGATTGAATTATGCAAAGATATAACCTATGCAATTTCTTTTATAGTTAAGGAATACATATCTTTTCTAAACTGCAAGTTTGATTTTTATACTTGTAGCAATCTTCACAAACAATTCAAGCACACATAAGTAAATATCATAATTTAATTACTCAAAATTCTTAGCAAACTCACATTGCATCTAAAGAGTAGAAGAGTTTGAACAACTTCCCAGTAGCCATACCTACATGCTTACATCAATACTATCTGACAAAAACAATTCAAGAATCATCCGCTATGGAAACCGGTTAATTTACCTAATAGTGGTCCTTTACTAGTTAGAGTAGAAGACGGGTTTTACCCCTACAAACCTTCAGTACTGGGTGCATCGTCACCAAAAAAAAAATAAAAATTCAAGAATCCAGTTCATCTCAAACACCCATCAATTTCAAGAATCTTAAATAAGAATTAGAGCTGGTCTCCCACCAAAAGAACTATCACCATGCATTAGCTTAAGAAATGGCACTGATCAACCATCAAAACAAGACCCAAATCACATACCTGCCCACACTAATTCCTGGAATTCACATCAGCTCCATTCTCAAGCAACAATGTCACAATCTAAAACACAATTCCCACAAATTAATCACACTCCGAAACATATGAACAAAGAACAAAACAAGGCACCATCTACCGTCGCCGCACCCTAGACCAGTCAACATATCACGTACCGCCATGAAAATCACCCCCGTACACAACACATAACACCACCCACAGAACCGAGATCCCCCACCAGAGCCAAACCCACCCAAAAAAAAAATCCAACCCTAACAAAAACCCCAAACCGCTGATTAACAACGAATCAAAACAATAGAACATCGAAATACCTTGACCATTGGCAGAAGAAATCCCCTTCAAGAAGAACCAGCCATGTTTCTTCTCCCACATGCACACGTCAAGCGCTCTAGGGAGAGACGAGAAGCTGATGGTCAGCAAGAGAAATTGAACGGCGAAGATAATACAGCCTGTAAACCAATCGTATTAATTACACCCCAAAACCCTTTGTATCAACACCCAGAAGGTAATAACACAAAATACACGGAATTTGGAATTCTAATGATGCACACACATAAGGAAATTACATTGATGCCCTCTTTCTAATTAATTTCAAGCGCCAAACTCAATAAAACAAGCCAATTAATCACAACCGTTAAACAAAAAAAAGGACGATTAGGATCTAATCTCCCGATCTCGTCTAATTAGGGTGATCTCACTGGATCCAAATCCTATATATATATATATATATATATATATATATATATAATAAACATAATAAGTGTGAATGAAAGTTATACCCTTCATTTATGTCCGTTTTTTCAGTTAAGTTTTGTTATACATTATGCTATAAAAGTTGTACTTTAAAATATATTAGACAAACATACCCCTACCGTTATAACTTCCGTTATCTTTTCCACTATTGTTACTGATTGTTTTCCGATCTTCAGGTGATCGGCCGGCGGGCCAACACAACCGGAAAATTATAAACAATGGAGGAAAACAGAGAAATTATCTTTCGAATCTTTTGTCTTATTTTCGCTCAGAATCAGGTGTCCCCTTTCAAATGATCCGTACAACTACTTATACTAGGCTCCTGGGGCGTTACACATTGAATTCTAGAGTTAATGCTGCCAATAAAGGCTCATAAAACGCCTTTAATGCACATAACCGAGGATATTTAAGTACAAATGTCTATTGGATTTCCCCAGCCCTAGCTTCGCGATCTATTTCTCGGGAACTCTTCTAATCGACCGACCGACAGCCTTGATTACTCCGTCTAACTTTTTACCGGCCTCCCGATCAGATCCAAAGGCCTTGATCTCTCCGTCTTTCCTCTACCTCGTCCAAGTCCCTTGGCCGAGGAGGAAGGCGGGAGGCGATCGGGAAGAATAGGATGTTAATACCATGCGGATGGGTTAAGGGAAAGGCCCGAGTGATTCGATGCGAGAAACCGATGAAGGTATGGCTCTGAATGTTCAGGACATTGATGCTTATTGACTCAGATTCCTCCGATCGACCGACCTCCCAAGGGAGTCGAGATGAACTGATGAAGGTATGACCTTGAATGTTTAGGACATTGATGCTTATTGACTCATATTTCTCCGATCGATCGACCTCCCGAGGGAGTCGGGATGAACTGATGAAGGTATGGCTTTGAATGTTCAGGACATCGATGCTTATTGACTCAGATTCCATCAACCGACCATTCTCCTAGTTAAGAGTTCGAACCGTGCTATCTAATCTTACTCATTTCCAACCTCTATTCCGTCCGCTATAAATGACTCATCCGTCCGACCAGCCTCATATCCCATAAGTTACCATGCACATGCATCCAATATATATTTTCTTATTTTCTTCAATAATAATAATATATACACATTATATATTGGAGTTATGTGCTAGTTATTTTCTAAAATATAAATATAAAATTTATAAAAATATTTTACATTATTATTATTATTTACAATAATTTAAATATTTAAAATCTAAATAAATTTAAATTTTTAATATAAAATATTAATATTGGCACCTATTTTTTGCGCATCGCGCATAATAAAAATTAATGTATATTATATATATATATATATATATATATATATTAAAATCAAGAACGATATCTACTATACTAATAAGAGCCAAAGAGAGTTAGGCCTAAAATGGGTAGAAAAAATGGCGGTCAAATTATTTAATCAAATGGATGGTTCAGATGAATTATTTAATCAAATAGATGGTTAAGATAATTTAGATTAATATTATTAATAGAGATTACCTAATTTAACCTTACTTTTATGATTATCCGTTAAGTTTTCCGTTAAATATTCTCTTCTCCGTTAATATTCCGTTAACTTTTAAATTACCCATTAATTTCTATAAGAAAGGTCTTAGGTTCGAACCACATCTCAATCAAATTTGACATAATTAAGTTTCTCACTGTATTTTACTCTTATTAAATTAAATAAATTAGTAGCTACAACAAAAAATGATACATATGTATTTCTTTAATTTAAAATTATGTGTCTACAATACCTTTATTTGAAAAAATTATTCATTGTCAAAAAATTAAATTAAATAAGAGAAATAATTTCATTAGTTATATTGTCTTTATTTTCTCTCATGTAAAGATTCTTTACATTCAAATTTATCAATTGATGATATTCATTACATTGTCCATTATCTTATTTTTACATTATCTTGTAATTAAATATCAAAGTTATAGTACAAAATAATGTTATATATTTATTTACCAAGTATTTTATTAATACTATGAAAAAAATTTAAAATAATTTGAAGCTAATTATATTAACTACTTGGGGATTGGTTGACAAAGAGAGTACTCAAATAATAACCCAACAAATTGAAGTGGAATCACTCTATTTTACTCTTATTGAATTAAATAAATTAGTAGTTAACAAAAAAATGATACATATGTATTTCTTTAATATCATGAAAAAAAAAATAAAAAGAATAGTTTGAAACCAATCATATTAACTACTTGGTGATTTGTTGACAATGAAAATACTTAAATAACCCATTATCCAGCAAATTGAAACGAGAAACTACCTTTTAATATCTTTGGAATACATAATATTTTAAATTTTCAAATTTTTATTAATTTATTTAATCTTTTTTTCTTAAACTAGGGATTTCTTTATCGACAATAACTCATTTAACAACAATAATGGTTGAACCAAATGAACCCCAAGCAGAACACCTAAAGGAAAATCCATAGCTCCTATATCATAATCTCATTGCATGACGTTGTCATCTATGCTACCAACAATAACCGAATTGCAAATAACACACTACCAACAAAAAGGAAGAGAACAAATAGTAAAGATGAAGACAATGACAATGTTACTCAAAAGAGAATTAAGAACACTTAGAAAAATTCAAATTAAAAGTAGTATTTATTTAGACTATCATTTTTAGATCAAATATTTAGACTATCGATTTTACAAGGTTGCAAACATTTATTTTAGTAATAATTATAATGAATTTTCTATATTATCTTGGATTCCTATACTTTGAGTTAGATATTTAAATTAAAAAATTCGACATTCAATTATCCATGTATAAACTTCTCCTATATAATCTTGCATTGATATACTTTTAAATATTTATTTAAATATAAACATTGGGCATTAACCCATTCGCGCAATGCGCATATAAAACTAGTTAAACTAATAAGTGGTTTAAAAAAGGAGGTGGAACATCACTCCACTCCGAACAGGTACAACCCGCGCTCCCACGACTTTAGCCAATGCATGGGAAGTCTGATTATCCTTCCTACGAATAAATTGGACTACACAGCCCAGAATGACACTAATTAGCTGAGAACAAGAATAAATAACTGGACTGACATAAAGAACGAATTAAACTAGTATGCTCAAGACTACTTGTAGACACGGAAAATTTGAAGCCGACAAATGGGCTGATTCATATGTTATGGGATTCATTTTGATGTAATTGGGCTAGTTATTGATTTATTTGGATTATTAAACTATCCAATTATATTGGCCTAATTGTCCAAATTGAATATAATTGATGGCTAGTGGACTCAAATTGTAAGGATGGACTGATCCATGTCTGGCCCAGCAAGTTATATATTTAAATTAATTATTTAATTTAAGTATGTGATAAATATTCATATATTTAAATTAATTATTTAATTTAAATATGTGATAAGATTATGAATTTGGATGCAATGGTGGCTAGATACATTCTAGATAAATACTCATATTATCCTGAATATTAATTAATAATATAAGGATAATATTGAAGAGATTGAAGCCCAACAAAAGTTTCTCATATTCTCCCCTATAAATACAGTCTTTCATTCATTCCAAAAAAACACACTAGAGGAATTGAAGAACCTGAAGGAGCTCTGAATTGAAGAAATCAAGCCAAGCTAAAGTTGATTGAAGACCGTACCAAATATTCAAGTGTTCAAGCTAAGTTAAAGCGAGTTGAAGATCAAGCCATTTGAGTCCAGAGGCCTTTCAACGAAGATCAAGCAACAAAGCCCTTCTTTGAAGAACAAACCCGCATTCCGGAGGCCCTTCAGCTAAAGTTTCAAGTCAAGTTAACCAAGTGAAGAACCTTCAGCTAAAAGTTTCAAGTCAAGTTAACCAAGTGAAGAATCAGAGGATTTTCTTGATAGAGATCTTGTACCCGCACACTTTGAAATTCAAATATATATACTTTTCATATTTTCTTGTTCACACTACTACAACAAAAAACTAAACAACCAGTTTGAACTAGGTCATTTGTGTAGCCTTTGTTCCTCAGCCACAATAGGGCCTCCCGTACTGTCATGGCCTCCGCAAGAAGTGGGTTTTGTATATCCAATCTGATGGGATATGGGCCTTGGGGCCGGAAGGGTAACAACGTTAGGCGGAACGATACAGGAGACGGAGGACGACATGAAGCAGTATACGTAATCAGGTCAATCAAAAAGGAGGAATGAGCCATCAAGAAGGAAGTTGGATCAATTAAGAGGAGAAGCATACAAAGGGATGAAGACAAGGAATCGATCAAGCGGATGGGGAAGTCGGGCGGATCGATCGAGCGGATGGGGAAGTTGGGCGGATCGATCGCGCGAATGTAGAAGTCTGGTGGATCGATCGAGCGGATGGAGAAGCCGGGTGGATCGATCTAGCAGATGGAGAAGTCGAGTTGATCGACCGCGGATGTAGAAGTCTGGTGGATCGATCGAGCGGATGGAGAAGCCGGGTGGATCGATCCAGCAGATGGAGAAGTCGAGTAGATCGACCTAGAATATGGAGAAGCCGGATGGATTGATCGAGCGAATGGCGAAGCCGGGCAAATCGACCAAGCTAATGGAGGAGCCGGGTAGATGGACTAAATGGACTAAGGAGATGCATGTGAGAGGGGGGGGGGGAGACTAGTTGGATGAATCGAGTGGATGGAGAAATCAAACGAACCACCAGGTAGTAGAAGGAGTCAACTAAAGTGTGATCAGGATGGGGCAGTTTATGTGAACCGTTGTGTCAAATCATTAATGAGCTAATGAGCAGGAGTTAGTCGCAATAATGAGGAGAACCACTGGAGGAAATCATGAGTCGGTGAGGATTAAAGCTGCATTTATAGCCTTTATTGTCTGAATTACTCTAATTAATGCATTAATTATCCGCCGGGTGCAACGGCCACCCGGGCATTGTAGAAAAACTTGACAAGGCACTGTAGGAAAACCTGAGAAGGCATTGTAGAAGGGATTAAGCAATTTTAAGTTACACGACTGCATTTGAAAGCAAACTATTTACTTTTCCCGCGACCTTTAGCATTTTCCAATTGTATTGGCCAACCGATAGACTGCCGTAAAAGTCTAGAAACCAACACCAGCTTTGTCCGTGGGGAACTAATAGAAAGTCACGTGCCCTACATACTAGAGTTTCAGAAAGAGAGGAGAGTTTCAGTGAAAAAGAGTGTTGTGATGGCCGGAAGAAGATCTCAAAGTTGTGTTACCGGAGGAAATAACCCTCCAAGTAACAGATATGATCTGCATAGTAGGTTGAGTGATGGGTGTCGAAACCAACAAATAATAAAATACTTACTCTTATGAATTGTAATAGCGATGAGTAAGGTCGTACCCACAGAGATTGGTCAGACTTATCTTTAGCAATAGATTTAATAAATAATGAAATGAGAATCGAAACTTAAATAGCAACAATAAAATGGGAAAAGGAAAATAATATCAAATAGCAAATAATTATCGAATAAATGTCAGTGGCAAATGGTATCCAACCCAAGGCATAATATCAGTTTAATTCTAACAAGACAGTTATTGATATGCAAGCCAAACTACCTTTACTCTTTACTAGATTGGTTATGGTTATTAACAAGCTCTAACAACCTGTCTTTCCTTACTTCGTCGGTAATTAAAATAAGCTCTTTAATTACTTCCCTAGCTAATAAACAACCCTAAACAAGCTCTTAGGATTTAATTTACTACCAGCATTATCGAATTAGAAAGACTACCAATCCTAGCCAACAAACTCATAAGCTCGGTTCATTTAAGCTAGACTATATATCTCCATAACACAAAACGAAAATCAGTTATAATCAAATTGTGCTATTTGCTACTAACATCAAAACACTTAAACAATTACGGATTCAAGGTTCTGACTAGCAATTTAATAACTTGATAATTGAACAATGGATCCTTTTGCAACAATTAACCAAGCATTAATTCATATATATGAATATAACAGAAGATATATAGATAATAAAGCGCAAAGAATAAATTAGGCTAAATAAAGCTTACTGGTCTTGTAGAATCAAACTTCCATAATCCTCGAATTGGAAAAATAAGAACTTAGCAGTACATCGTAGGAATTGGTTACTAAATAAAAATATATATAAATATATTAATTCTCTAAAAAGAGAATTTAATGAAAATATATGTATATATATGTACGTGAGAGGCAACAAAAGGAAATCTAATTGAATTCAAATGGGATGCCCATTACAAAGCAGGCTGCTAATCTATTTATACAATCAAGGATCCGACATTTGTGCTAATTGCTAGAAGGAGAGCATAAATCGGAACATGTAAGAAGCAACTGCAGCAGTCTGTGGCCGTCCGAATCGCACGTAGCATTGAAGGATTAATTATCGGAATTGTCGTAGAAGTCGTCACCGCAATCTGCTCTAATTTCCCTATGCTGCTGTCGTACATAATTACAATGAAAATAAAGGGGTTTGGATTGGGCTTAGTAATAAAGTAAATAAATAAGGTTTGGTTGGTTCAAAATGAATTAGAGAAGCAAAGAGTCAACTTTAATTCACCTAGCCCAACTTTATTAATACTAATATTAATACGCAAAATTTTTAATGGCCCAAAACAACTACTAAAATTAATTATTCAAATAACTAATATATTAATATAAAATATAAAATTAAACTTAAAATAAATATAATGTTAAATAAATAAAACTAATTATTATAAGAATTAATTTAAAATGAATATAAAAATAGTGCTTATCAAATTCCCCACACTAATCATTTGCTTGTCCTCAAGCAAAGACATTATTTAGGAAAATATAAAACTCATAACACTTCATGAACATTGGACTAAAACACATTATAAATACTTAGCTAGCAGTTTATTTGAAAATGGAGTAAACTAAATAACCAAGCCCTCACGGGTATATCACTCGTCACTCAGAAGTGTTTGAAGGGTGTATAAATTTCACTCAAATCAATTCCTATAGAAATGCTCTACCATAGGCTTGCATATCTTCTCATTCTCCACTACAAGATAACATGCATGATCAAATCATAAGGACTTTCTCCAAGGTTGTAATGGGGCTTAGGGCAAAGGGTAGGAATTATTTGGAAAAGTAGTTCAAAAAGCCTTCGAACTAGAGGAGCATGATTGAGTGAACTAACTCAAACATAAAGATCAAATGAACCCAATCACTCTTATTATTTTGATATTTCAACTCCAACCAAATAAACTATCACATCCCCATATGACCATAAACTATTCATATCTTATTCAACACGAATACTAAGAACGACCAAAGATGATAATTTCATTTTCTCTTTTTCTCTTTTTTTTGTACTACTACTTTTCGTTTTTCTTTTTCTTTTTTTTTTCTTTTGATTTTTTTTTTTTTTTTTTTTTAGAGAAGAAATGCACTTTCCATCATACATTTCACCCTCTTTAGTGTAGAAACAACTAATCAACTCTTTTTTCTTTTTGAAAATACCAACCAAAAAGCTCATAGAACTCCAATCACAATTTCCTTATTCTCACTCATATAGTCACTTTTGCCAACTTCTTTCCCCACACTTAATCTTATGCATTTACCCAATCAAAGCTCCCCTAGTCCTCTAGGCAAGGTTAAGGAAATTAATTTCAGGGATGAGGCTTATAATGTGTGGTTCAATAAGAACAAAAATACGGTTAACAGGCTCAAAGTGGCTGACAAAGGAAAATAATTACGGTATGAACAGGCTATTTGGCTAGTGAGGCTAAAAATCAAAGATGGCCTTAATCATATTAAGATCATGCATGAATCAAATTAGCTTTAAAGAGAATCAAGGCAAGTTCTAGAGATACAAATCCATGGAAGATATCACACAAGAACAAAATAATTGGACTGAAGTGTCAGTCAAAGGCTCAAATATCTCACAGGTTCATGCTTGGTTAGTTTAGCCACCACCATATCAAACAAAACACTAATTAAATACTCATAATATGCAAGATCAATTATTCAATTATGTTATGAATTTTAGTAAAGATACTATTATTTTTTTTTGAATAAAAAAATATTTTAGTAGAATTTTTTTTTCAATTTGAAGAGAAGAAAACAATCATATCCCCTCCCCACACTTATTCTCAACATTGTCCTCAATTGTTGAATAAAATTAAAAAAAAATTAAGACAAGTAAACAAATTTATTTAAAGAATGGAACAAACTCCCCTGATTATAAGTGGCATGTCACTGGCTGGACATCATCTCCTTTCAATCTTCATAAACGGGGCATTGCAAACCAATCTCTTCGACATTATATGCCTGAAAACCTTCATAAAATGGCTTTAAACGGTGACCATTCACTTTAAAAGTTTTTCCAGTTTCTAAACTGTGTATTTCAACTGCACCATGAGGAAAAACATTAGTGACAACAAAAGGTCCTACCCATCTAGAGCGTAATTTACCAGGAAATAATTTCAATCTAGAATGATAAAGTAAAACTTTTTGACCAATAGAAAATATTTTCCTGGAAATCTTTTGATCATGAAATGCTTTTGTTTTTTCCTTGTAAATTCTAGAGCTTTCGTATGCATCATTACGAATTTCTTCAAGCTCTTGCAGCTGCAACTTCCTCAACGAACCAGTTTCATCCATCCTCATGTTACATTGCTTAACGGCCCAATACGCCTTGTGTTCCAACTCAACTGGAAGGTGGCACGGTTTACCAAATACTAAACGATAAGGAGACATACCTATTGGAGTTTTGTAGGCTGTTCGATAAGCCCATAAAGCATCATCAAGTCGTGTACTCCAATCTTTCCTGTTTGGGTTAACAGTCTTTTCAAGTATGGACTTGATTTCCTTGTTTGAGATTTCGGCTTGTCCATTGCATTGTGGATGGTAACCTGTAGAAATACGGTGAGTAACATCATACTTTTTCATCAATGCTTCCACCATTCTATTGCAAAAATGAGTTCCACGGTCACTTATTATTGCTCTTGGCATCCCAAACCTGGCAAAAATATTAGATTTAACAAACTCAACAACAACTTTAGCAGAGTCAGTTCGGGTAGCCTTGGCTTCGACCCACTTTGACACATAATCGACAGCAAGAATAATGTAGATATTATGGTAAGAAGAAGGAAAAGGTCCCATAAAATCAATACCCCAAACATCAAATATTTCACAAACAAGAATAGGGGTAAGTGGCATTTGATCCCTATAACCCAAATTTCCAGTTTTTTGACACTGTTCACATGTTTTGCAAAACATATAGCAATCACGGAATAGAGATGGCCAAAATAAACCACATTCCAACACTTTACGAGCTGTTCTTTTTGGACCAAAATGTCCTCCACATGCATATGAATGACAAAAATTCAAAATGGAAGGAATTTCTTCTTGAGATACACACCTGCGGATTATTTGATCAGAACAATGCTTCCACAAATAAGGGTCATCCCAAACGTAGTATTTAGCATCACTCTTTATTTTATCTTTTTGAGATTTAGATAAATCAGCGGGTAATGTTCTGGTAACTAAGAAATTCACAATATCAGCATACCAGGGAATTGTCTTTTGGATAGAAAAAAGATGTTCATCAGGAAAATCATCTTGTAATGGCGAAGGTTTTTCACTTGTGATCAGCCTGCTAAGGTGATCAGCAACTAAATTTTCTGCACCCTTTTTATCTCGTATCTCCAAGTTAAACTCTTGTAATAAGAGCATCCATCGAATAAGTCTGGGCTTTGCTTCTTTCTTTGAAAGCAAGTACTTTAGCGCTGCATGGTCAGAATAAACAATCACTTTAGTACCAAGTAAATACGAACGGAATTTTTCTAAAGCGAAGACAATAGCTAAAAGTTCTTTTTCTGTTGTGGTATAATTGCTTTGTGCAATATCAAGTGTTCTTGAAGCATAATAGATAACGTGTGAAACTCTTCCAACTTTTTGCCCAAGTACAGCACCAACTGCATAATTGCTGGCATCACACATAAGTTCGAATGGAAGATCCCAATTTGGTGACTGAATTATTGGTGCGGATGTCAACATATCTTTCAGTGTATCAAATGCATTTTTGCATGCCTCATCGAACTCAAATGTCACATCTTTTTGCAACAATCGGCACAATGGATTGCTAATCTTTGAGAAATCCTTTATAAATCTCCTGTAGAAACCTGCATGACCAAGAAAAGAACGAACCTCCCGTACACTAGTAGGGTAAGGCAAAGATTTAATAACGTCTACCTTAGCTCTATCCACTTCAATTCCTTTAGAAGATACTACGTGACCCAAAATAATGCCTTGATCAACCATGAAGTGACATTTTTCAAAATTTAAAATAAGGTTTTTTTCAATGCATCTTTCGAGCACTTTTGTGAGGTTAGCTAAACATGCATCAAAGGAATCGCCATACACTGTAAAGTCATCCATGAATACCTCTATAAAAATCTCTACAAAATCTGAAAAGATACTAACCATACACCTTTGAAACGTAGCAGGAGCATTGCAAAGACCAAAGGGCATCCATCGAAATGCAAAGGTGCCAAATGGGCAGGTGAAAGTAGTCTTTTCTTGGTCTTCAGGTGCAACTGGAATCTGATGAAAACCTGAAAAACCGTCAAGGCAACAATAATGCGAACGACCTGCTAAACGTTCAAGCATTTGATCAATAAAAGGGAGTGGGAAATGATCTTTCCTAGTCGATGCATTTAATTTCCTGTAATCTACACACATTCGCCACCCATTTTGAATACGAGTGGGTACCAACTCTCCATCATCATTTTCTATCACTGTTATACCTGTTTTCTTTGGGACAACGTGCACAGGACTTACCCATTTGCTATCCGAAATTGGATAGATTATACCTGCATCAAGGAGTTTCAGGATCTCTTTCTTAACCACTTCCATCATGGGTGGGTTCAATCGGCGCTGGGGTTGTTTAGAAGGTTTACAATCATCTTCCAACAATATCCGGTGCATACAAGTGGAAGGGCTCAATCCCTTAATGTCAGCTATAGTCCAACCTATAGCTTCCTTATATTCTCTAAGCACTCGGACCAACTTTTCCTCTTCCAATGTAGACAATTTGTTGGAAATTAGCACGGGAAGAGTCTCTCCATCCCCTAAGAATGCATACTTTAGATGATCTGGCAATGGTTTCAGTTCTATCTTTGGGGCCTGTATAACAGAAGGCAGGAGTTTTGTGCTAGATGTAGGCAATTCAATATAATGATTTGAGTTGCAGGATATTGTTCATGAGTTGGAATCACTAAAGCCAATTCAATATAATGTTCATTATATTGAATTGGCTTTAGTGATTCCAACTCATGAACAATATCCTGCAACTCAAAATTCAAAGAAAACTGATTCATGATTTTCTTTAATCCATCTGGGTAAAATTCATGTTTAGTGCCACCTCTAAGGCATCATTATTAGTCAAATAAGAAATTTTCTGCACGAGAGGGTCAACAACATCTATGAGAGAAACAGATGACAAATCATCAGGATATTTCATGGCATTATAAATGTTAAACTTTATGAGTGCACCATCAAATTCCATTGTGAGCGTACCATCATGCACATCAATTTTAGTTTTAGATGTTTTCAAAAATGGCCTTCCTAATAAGATCAATGAAGAATTTGGAGAATCGTCTTCTTCCATGTCTAACACATAAAAATCAGCTGGAAAAATCAATCCATCAACTTGTACTAAAACATCTTCTAGAACCCCGACAGGATAAACATTAGATCTATCAGCAAGTTGAACAATTACACCAGTTTCTTTTAAGGAACCAACATTTAAAGATGAGTAAATAGATAAAGGCATCACATTAATTGAAGCTCCTAGATCTAACATTGCTTTTTCAACGTTAACATTTCCAATTTTGCAAGGGATAGTGAACATACCTGGATCTTTGCATTTAGGAGGCAACTTTTTTTGTAAAACGGCAGAAATATTTTCTCCCATGCTTACCATTTCATTGCCTTTCAACTTTCTTTTATTGGTGCACAACTCCTTGAGAAACTTAGCATATCGAGGAATTTGTTTAATAGCATCTAGTAAAGGAATATTTACCTCAACCTTTCGAAATGTCTCAAGTATTTCCTTTTGTTCTTCCACCTTTTTTGATTTTGCCAATCTACTAGGAAAAGGAGGAGGAATTACCAAAGTCTCTGGACTTTCTTTGACAAGTTTTTGATCATTTTGGGGTGGATGGAATTCTTTTTCATTTTCTTCATCTCGGTTGTGTTTGCTTCTCACTTGAGTAGGTTCTGGCAACTCTTTTCCACTTCTCAAGGTAACTGCACTTGCATTTTGCTTCGGGTTTACAATAGTTTGTGAGGGTAACTTACCTTGAGATTCCAATCTACTCACTGTAGATGCTAGCTGGCTCATCTGACTTTCTAAGTGTTGAATACTTGTTCTTGTTTCTTGCTGAAATTGTTGTGTTTGCTGTTGAAATTGCTGTGTGTTAGTGGCAAGTGACTTAACAATATCCTCCAATGACATACTTGAATTAGAAGATGGTTGTTGTGAAGATGAAGATTGTTGTTGAATAGGTTGTCTAGGCTGAAACTGTGGAAACTGTGGACGTGGCTTGTAGCTGAAATTTGGATGATCCCTCCATCCTGGATTGTACGTATTTGAATAGGGATCATAATTTCGTTGTGGTTGGCCTGGAAACCCTCCAATTGCGTTAGCTTGCTCACAAGAATCATATTGAAGTGTCGGACACATGTCAGTTTGGTGTCCAGTAGCAGCACATATCCCACAAGCTTTTACCTGATGCGTACCTCCTAAAGCTAACTGTTGAACAAGAGTAGTTAAGTGAGATACTTTATTCTCAAGAGAAGAAATATTTACCTCATTCACCCTTCTAGAAGGGGTGTCCTGTCTACATCCAAATTGTTGTGAATTGGCAGCCATTATGGATATCAAATCTCTAGCTTCACGAGGAGTTTTGTTCACTATAGCGCCTCCACTAGCTGCATCCATCATCTTTCTTTCCATGGGAAGCAATCCCTCATAAAAGTATTGAATGAGGAGCTGTTCAGAAACTCCATGTTGAGGGCAACTTGCACATAATTGCTTGAAACGTTCCCAGTACTCGTGGAGAGTCTCTGTATCTCTTTGCTTGATGCCACATATTTCCCTTCTAATGCTAGCAGCTCGTGACGCTGGGAAAAACTTTTCAAGAAATAATCTTACCATTTCATCCCAAGTGTTTATTGAGCCCGAAGGAAGGTAAAATAACCAATCCTTTGCTCTATCGGCTAATGAGAATGGGAAAGCACGTAGTTTGATTTGATCTTCCGTCACTCTTTGCGGTTTGAAGCTCGAACACACCACGTGGAACTCCTTTAGGTGCTTATGCGGATCTTCATTTTCAAGACCACGAAATGTTGGGAGTAGTTGAATCAAACCCGACCTTAATTCAAAACCAACCTCTAAGGCAGGATGTTGAATACAAAGGGGTTGTTGATTTAGATTTGGTGCAGAAAGCTCCCTTAAAGTTCTTTATTCTTCAGCCACTACTTGATTTTCGGCCATTGTTTGCTCTTTTTCAGAATCGCAACAAGATGCAATTGATTCAGTTGTGGTAGTTGATTGAACAGATGTTGATGAAAGTACTCTACTTTTACGTAATCTAGTCTCCTTTCTTAACTTCTTAGCAGTCTTCTCAATCTCAGGATCGTATTGCAATTGACCCGTACGAGAAGAAAGCAAACTATTAAGGTCCGTGGGGAACTAATAGAAAGCATTTGAAAGCAAACTATTTACTTTTCCCGCGACCTTTAGCATTTTCCAATTGTATTGGCCAACCGATAGACTGCCGTAAAAGTCTAGAAACCAACACCAGCTTTGTCCGTGGGGAACTAATAGAAAGTCACGTGCCCTACATACTAGAGTTTCAGAAAGAGAGGAGAGTTTCAGTGAAAAAGAGTGTTGTGATGGCCGGAAGAAGATCTCAAAGTTGTGTTACCGGAGGAAATAACCCTCCAAGTAACAGATATGATCTGCATAGTAGGTTGAGTGATGGGTGTCGAAACCAACAAATAATAAAATACTTACTCTTATGAATTGTAATAGCGATGAGTAAGGTCGTACCCACAGAGATTGGTCAGACTTATCTTTAGCAATAGATTTAATAAATAATGAAATGAGAATCGAAACTTAAATAGCAACAATAAAATGGGAAAAGGAAAATAATATCAAATAGCAAATAATTATCGAATAAATGTCAGTGGCAAATGGTATCCAACCCAAGGCATAATATCAGTTTAATTCTAACAAGACAGTTATTGATATGCAAGCCAAACTACCTTTACTCTTTACTAGATTGGTTATGGTTATTAACAAGCTCTAACAACCTGTCTTTCCTTACTTCGTCGGTAATTAAAATAAGCTCTTTAATTACTTCCCTAGCTAATAAACAACCCTAAACAAGCTCTTAGGATTTAATTTACTACCAGCATTATCGAATTAGAAAGACTACCAATCCTAGCCAACAAACTCATAAGCTCGGTTCATTTAAGCTAGACTATATATCTCCATA
The DNA here is from genome assembly GCF_003576645.1 of Ipomoea triloba. Classification (NCBI taxonomy): domain Eukaryota; kingdom Viridiplantae; phylum Streptophyta; class Magnoliopsida; order Solanales; family Convolvulaceae; genus Ipomoea; species Ipomoea triloba. The sequence continues at coordinate 10,427,744 of NC_044923.1, read as the reverse complement.
ACACAAAACGAAAATCAGTTATAATCAAATTGTGCTATTTGCTACTAACATCAAAACACTTAAACAATTACGGATTCAAGGTTCTGACTAGCAATTTAATAACTTGATAATTGAACAATGGATCCTTTTGCAACAATTAACCAAGCATTAATTCATATATATGAATATAACAGAAGATATATAGATAATAAAGCGCAAAGAATAAATTAGGCTAAATAAAGCTTACTGGTCTTGTAGAATCAAACTTCCATAATCCTCGAATTGGAAAAATAAGAACTCAGCAGTACATCGTAGGAATTGGTTACTAAATAAAAATATATATAAATATATTAATTCTCTAAAAAGAGAATTTAATGAAAATATATGTATATATATGTACGTGAGAGGCAACAAAAGGAAATCTAATTGAATTCAAATGGGATGCCCATTACAAAGCAGGCTGCTAATCTATTTATACAATCAAGGATCCGACATTTGTGCTAATTGCTAGAAGGAGAGCATAAATCGGAACATGTAAGAAGCAACTGCAGCAGTCTGTGGCCGTCCGAATCGCACGTAGCATTGAAGGATTAATTATCGGAATTGTCGTAGAAGTCGTCACCGCAATCTGCTCTAATTTCCCTATGCTGCTGTCGTACATAATTACAATGAAAATAAAGGGGTTTGGATTGGGCTTAGTAATAAAGTAAATAAATAAGGTTTGGTTGGTTCAAAATGAATTAGAGAAGCAAAGAGTCAACTTTAATTCACCTAGCCCAACTTTATTAATACTAATATTAATACGCAAAATTTTTAATGGCCCAAAACAACTACTAAAATTAATTATTCAAATAACTAATATATTAATATAAAATATAAAATTAAACTTAAAATAAATATAATGTTAAATAAATAAAACTAATTATTATAAGAATTAATTTAAAATGAATATAAAAATAGTGCTTATCA
>NC_044923.1:10396423-10425857 GCF_003576645.1 Ipomoea triloba | reverse complement strand
TGATGGGTGTCGAAACCAACAAATAATAAAATACTTACTCTTATGAATTGTAATAGCGATGAGTAAGGTCGTACCCACAGAGATTGGTCAGACTTATCTTTAGCAATAGATTTAATAAATAATGAAATGAGAATCGAAACTTAAATAGCAACAATAAAATGGGAAAAGGAAAATAATATCAAATAGCAAATAATTATCGAATAAATGTCAGTGGCAAATGGTATCCAACCCAAGGCATAATATCAGTTTAATTCTAACAAGACAGTTATTGATATGCAAGCCAAACTACCTTTACTCTTTACTAGATTGGTTATGGTTATTAACAAGCTCTAACAACCTGTCTTTCCTTACTTCGTCGGTAATTAAAATAAGCTCTTTAATTACTTCCCTAGCTAATAAACAACCCTAAACAAGCTCTTAGGATTTAATTTACTACCAGCATTATCGAATTAGAAAGACTACCAATCCTAGCCAACAAACTCATAAGCTCGGTTCATTTAAGCTAGACTATATATCTCCATAACACAAAACGAAAATCAGTTATAATCAAATTGTGCTATTTGCTACTAACATCAAAACACTTAAACAATTACGGATTCAAGGTTCTGACTAGCAATTTAATAACTTGATAATTGAACAATGGATCCTTTTGCAACAATTAACCAAGCATTAATTCATATATATGAATATAACAGAAGATATATAGATAATAAAGCGCAAAGAATAAATTAGGCTAAATAAAGCTTACTGGTCTTGTAGAATCAAACTTCCATAATCCTCGAATTGGAAAAATAAGAACTTAGCAGTACATCGTAGGAATTGGTTACTAAATAAAAATATATATAAATATATTAATTCTCTAAAAAGAGAATTTAATGAAAATATATGTATATATATGTACGTGAGAGGCAACAAAAGGAAATCTAATTGAATTCAAATGGGATGCCCATTACAAAGCAGGCTGCTAATCTATTTATACAATCAAGGATCCGACATTTGTGCTAATTGCTAGAAGGAGAGCATAAATCGGAACATGTAAGAAGCAACTGCAGCAGTCTGTGGCCGTCCGAATCGCACGTAGCATTGAAGGATTAATTATCGGAATTGTCGTAGAAGTCGTCACCGCAATCTGCTCTAATTTCCCTATGCTGCTGTCGTACATAATTACAATGAAAATAAAGGGGTTTGGATTGGGCTTAGTAATAAAGTAAATAAATAAGGTTTGGTTGGTTCAAAATGAATTAGAGAAGCAAAGAGTCAACTTTAATTCACCTAGCCCAACTTTATTAATACTAATATTAATACGCAAAATTTTTAATGGCCCAAAACAACTACTAAAATTAATTATTCAAATAACTAATATATTAATATAAAATATAAAATTAAACTTAAAATAAATATAATGTTAAATAAATAAAACTAATTATTATAAGAATTAATTTAAAATGAATATAAAAATAGTGCTTATCATTGAGTCGGCAAAATTAAGAGGAGTATAGAACGAGCTAGCCTCGTCGCCACCGCTGGCGGTTCCCACTTTGGTCAAGGTGCTTTCCCAAGTGGTGGAGGCTTACTCAAGAGGGCAGGAGGGGTCCTTGGCCCTGCTTCCGCCACTAGCGCCTGAAAGAACAACGAATGTCAGGACTTCTGAACAAGAAGGTCACAGGCGGGGAAGAGCTCAAAGCGAGTTCTCGACGTTCGAGAATGGGGAAGGGGGCCTCTCATCGTTCGACCTTGGATATGCTTAGCGGGAGAGGGGCTCACCGAGCGCCTGTTCAGTGGGAGGACAGGGTTGGTGAAGAATCGAGGACCGTTCAAGAGCCTAGAAATAGGCATGAAAAAAGAAGGGAGGCCGCTCTTTAGAGGGAGGAGGGATCTATGGCAGAAAGCAGTGCCAAGACTCCAGAGAAATTGATTTATGACTAGGAGGAAGTGGCAGGATTAGCCCAAGAGGTTAAGGACTTGAGGGAGCGGTTGGATGCAAAGGCTGCCCATACCCTGCTAACATCTTTATCCTTTACACCTGAAATACTAGTTTATAAGGCATCGGCTGAGTTTAAATTCCTAGAACACTACGACTTACGACAGGTTGGGGGATCCCAAAGAACACCTGGTGAGCTACCAGGCGAAGATGCAAGTCCTAGGAGTCAAGGAGCCGCTCCTTTGCCAAGCCTTCCTCTCAACGCTGAAAGGGCTAACTTAGAAATGGTTCTTGTCCCTCCCTCCATGTCCAACTGGCAGCTTTGAGGAGCTAGCTGAACGGTTCTTGACCAACTACTCGACGAATATCAAGCCGAGGCGTGACTTGATGTACATGCATTGATATTTAATAAATGTATTGTAAACTTTTCATTTTATTTTTTACTTACAATAAATGTATATTATTTTAGTACTTTAATTTCGATAACAAAATAATAAACACTTTTATATTTATAATGTTCTTTTATAATTCAGACTAAGTTAATGACCAATTTGGTCCTTTACTATAAAGAAATTATTAATTTGGTTCTCGACTATCATCATTATCAAATTATGTCCTCCTCAACTTTGAAAATCTTACCCAATTTCGTCCTTCCGTCAATTTGAGCCGTATGATGATAATGGAGGATGAAATTGGATAAGATTTTAAAAGTTGAAAATTTAATTCGGTAAGAATAATAGTCAATGATCAAAGCGATAATTTTACTATAATAAAGAGACGAAATCGGTGATTAACTCAGATTACAATTTTTTTGAGAAAGTGAGTAGCTACTGGCTAGGCAGCCTCGGCTTTATTAGCATCTTTAAAACTAAACGAGTCTATTTGAAAATTTTGAAACACAAAGGAGTTATGTGCAATTATCCACTTCTTTTAACCAACTACAAATCTCATCCTCAAATTTAACGTGATATAATAATATAATCCCAATCTTTGACAATCATTGGGAAGAAATGGGAACCTCGGCTTCTAAACGAGTCGGCCGCTACCTTAACAAATCGGCCGAGTTCAACTCAGCCTGCGACTCAGTCTACGACGACTGCCTCTCCCTCGCCCAGCACGCCTTCGACGGAGTCAAGCCTTACCAGCTCGTCTCCGCCACCGAGCGCCTCCACAGCAAGCTTAGCGACTCCATCCCTCTCGTCGCCAAATGGGTCAAATCCGCCCCGACCCGTGACCAGGTCGACAAGGCATTCAAGGCCATCAGATCCGACTCGTCGGACAGCGAGGCCGTGCTTGGGAACAGCGAGTTCAGAGAGTTCGCCGCGGAGGTTTTCGCTGACGCCATCGCTTCGGGCGCCGGGCAGGCGGTTCGGACGCGGGTTCCAATTGGAGTTGTGGGTATCGCTGGTATTGGGATTTTGGTGAAGCCCGGAAGGGAATTTATTGCGGCCGCCATTGGAGCGTACACGCTTGGTGTAACAACTTCTATTTACCTTAGCTTAGATGTCTAAAATGGCTAAAAGCAAAAAATCTTGTGTTAGACTGTGAGACGAGTCGGATCGGGTAAAATCAATGTTGAAATGTGATACTGCTTATACACATAAATGTTATATTTATATGTTCAAATGTAATACTAATTAGGAATAAAATTTTAATTATTTATAATGGTAAATGTAATAGTTTTAAGAAAAAAATGTAATACTTTGCATTTCGATTTAAAAGTATTACATTTTCCCTTAAAAATATTATATTTTTTCTTTACAAGTGGGGCAACATTACTTATGAAAAATGTAATATTTTTTATGGAAAATATAATACTTTTACATCAAAATGCAAAATTTTATTTCTGATTAGTATTAAATTTGAGCGATATCTGCGCATATAAATATGACATTTGCATGTTGATTCAACCCGACCCAACACAACCCATCTAACAAATAAGGATCCGTGAGACGGTCTCACACAAGTGTGACTGAATGCCAAACACTGTCTTTTAAAGAAGGATGGATGGTTTATCTAATTATTCATGAGACTTGATATATACTTTAAATTCGTTTCAGATGTGGATCAAATGTAATGAAATTATACTTTCAATTAAATGTAAGTAGTATTATATAAGAACCAGATGCTCAACCCCTCGATGCTCAAGCATTGTAACAACCGCCCCCACGTTTCGCACTGGTACGTAGCTCTTGGGATTGCTTCCTCACCCACTTGTCTCCCATCAACTGCTCGTCGCTAATCACGCTCTTGATCCTTTCACTTTCTACAATATGTAGATCTTTGATTTGCTCTCCAAGTTCATGTCCAGTAGCACCATTACTTTTCTTATCTAGAGCTCGAATGTCGATTGTTTTGGAAATAGCCCGTATCTCTATTTAAAAAAAAGACATACGGTGTCGGTTTTTTTAAAAAACTCGACGCCGTATCTCTATTTCTTATATATATATATATATATATATATATATATATATATATATAAATGACATACGACGTCGATTTTTTAAAACTGACACCGTATAATTTATTTATAACGTCGGTTAGAATTAAGCAAATAAAAAAACGATAATTGAAACCTACGTTAAAAGGTATTTTTGTAGTAGTGTAAGGAGATAATTGAAAGATATGTAAATTTATAAATATAATTAATAGTTATTATTAATATAGTGATGCCAAGTATTTATGTATGTTTTATATGTCTTATATTAAAAGGTGTGTGAAGACAACAAACATGCTAAGTAGAAAGAAACCAAGTCCTCCACCAAAATGGATTACAGGTTTGGTAAGTACATATATATCTTATTGTTTTTTATTAAAAAAATCTTAATTATATTTTTTTGCTTCAAATGTAGTGTGCCAAACAAAGAGGAATTACGAATGCCGATATTATGTGATGAAATTTATGTTGGAAATCATTTCCTCGCGAACATACACGGGAATGGATATGACAAGTAATTTAATAAAAGATCTTTCTCTTTTATATTTTTAAAATACTAACTTATAATTATTTATCTCTTTTAAACTTTGTAGAATTTGGAGAAATTATAAAACTTTTCGTCAATTAACTCATTACTTTCATACACAGACACTAGATATTCAACAATCTAGTATGAAGAAATTTTTGAAACAGGACTGTCATTGCATGTCAAGCCATAATGTTAAAGAAAATGTCAAAAGAAATATATGTGAATGGTAAAACTTGATAAAATAAGAATTGAAGTAGATGTATACCTCAAATCACAGACTTATTTACAGTACACTGCTTAATTTTTGCTTTTGTTATATCCCTCATATTACATTTCATGAAAAGAAATCATTTTCCAATGGGTATGTTGTATATTCCAAACTCTTTTTATTGCTAGAAAATGTAAATGTAAATGTATAAGTAATTAACACAAATAACACTCATATATAAAAAGAAGCCTTCATATACCACATAAAATAGCAACACATGCAATTTCATTTGAGTTAAACAAGTAACATCGTTAGCTTATTGCTCTTATTCATAGATGTTTTTTTTTTATATATAAAAGTACATTACTTTGTTTGTTATTGATCATATATTATTTAATTTATACTAGATATTCAAGTATATATCTAGTATTTATTACATTGGCAAGTAGCAGGGTGTAATATTTAAGTATATATCTAGCATCTGAGATTATTCCCAGGATTAACACCAAGCTGCTGGCAATACTTTTTGTAATACTCAACCCTCTTGTCAACAGTGGCGGGATTAGCGCCATTGCACTCAAGCGGGCCGTTGATAGCCCGAATGGTGCAGCCGAAACCCTGACCAGACATGAAGCAAGAATGACAATTGTTCATCCAAAACCATAAGGCTGTCTTGAAGGAAATAATGGGGTTGGTTGCAACAATATCTGGGTTGTTTAGGCCATCGAAACCGATGCTTTGGCCGGCGGCACCTTAATTGTAATTCCAGGATAGTTGGAAGGGTCCACGACCGTAGTACATCTTTCCGGGTGCACAGGGGTACTGTCTGTTGTTAGGGTCGCAGTAGTTTCTGGATGCACCGTTGATCTCCCTTATGTAGCACAAATCTGCATACGATGGGATCAGAGATTAATTAAAGAAAGTAGCTTAGAAATGAAATTAAATCCTCTGATAAATTAAAGAAAGTATTTACGTCCAGTTTCATGAGTTATGTGGGCGAAAAACGCAGCTATTTCCCGCTTTTTGTCATCGGCGCTCCCAGTGGTTCCGAACTTGGAGTAGGACTTGGCGGCTTCAAGAAATGAGTTTCGGGTGTAGAAGCCCTTTCCTTCGCAGCTGGGAGGCGCCTGATTGGCAATTCCGTTGAAAAACGAATCTGAGACGATGCTAGACACCGACCCACTTCCGGCGCCTCCAGGGGAGCTGCCGTAGCACGGCCCTTCTCTACACCCTTCGCCGCAGTAGTCATTTCCAGTGCCGCAATACCCAAACTTGCTGCAACACAACCCGCGGGAAGCACACCCACAGTTTTGAGCTGAACTCAACCCTAGGGAGAATGCAGCAATAAGACCCAAGCATATAAAAACTACTGAACCACCAGAATTCCTCATTTTCGATAATAGTTTGGGATGAATCTCTGTGCTGCAGATTTATAGGAGTATTTATAGTGCATGTAGAAAGGGTTTCTCATGGCTGCTAATTAAATCTTGTCATTGTAAAAAATACTAATTGTGCTACCCGTGTGGGGCCCTCCAAATTAAATCACGGCTTACTTAGCTTATTCCCCGATTCATATTCATATATTTATGAATGCATGCATGATGATTATGATATTTTTGTACTGTGTATATATGTATTTGTTGACTATGACTTTTTATCCATCTCAATTGCATTTATTATGTCTATTCATTTACTTTAGGTTTGTGTCCACCTATCTAACTTAGAGTTTAAATTAACGCTCGTACTACTTCTAGAAAAGTAAGACCCAAAAAACTTACTAAATTAATCAAATATATATATATATAAATAATTTCAGGCGTGGCCGTGCTCTCCCGTGCAGCCGGGCGGTCACACACTACTCAATGTTACGAAATACACCACTCAATGTTAAGAAACACACTACAATGAAACACACCACAATGTTAAGAAACACACCACAATGCATGCATATTAGTGCATATTTGTGTGGTGTGTTTCTTACCATTGAGTGGTGTATTTCGTAACATTGAGTGGTGTGAACCGCACGGCCGCACCTGATCATGAATATATATATATATATATATATATATATATATATATATATATATTATTGATCATGTGTTACAAGATTTTGGGTTAAGAACTTGCACGTTGGTCACTTACACGAGGTGGTGACCCGTTCATGCATGTCCATTCGCACGGTTATCATGGGCATCACTGGCCGCTTCCGTAAATAATTGACAGAGAGTATGTTTTATAAATAATTGATGGTCTTGTTTGGAAAGATTAAAGTCTTGAGTTACGGGTAGGTGAATAAAATTGAACATATTATGAAATTTTAAGCAAGCTAAGATAGAATGGATAGAGGGTCGGGTCAGTTGAACACTTGGCAGTTTGGAATATACTATATATGCAGTGGAAAATGATTGCTTTTCACGAAATGTATAAGTAACAAAATATGAGCTTGGATATGACAAAAATAAAAGTTAAGGAGTGATTCGGAAATAATGTAATCATTTTACTCAACTCTTACTTCTCCAAATTACCGTGAACACAAACACCAAATCAAGTTGCATTAAGCACAAAGGTGGCAATTTATTTGTTCATGTTTTCACATTACAACTCCTATTACTTTCCCCTATCTACACAATGGTAGATAATACAAAAAATCAACACAAAATTAAAGTTGAGTAGTACTCCAACTAAGAGACTAAAGTGAATATGCTCTTTCTAAACGATGCTAATTAGTCTCTTCTACAAAAAGATGTTTGGCGATTTGAGCTTTCGAATGTTCGAGAATGTTTTAAAATCTTTTTAATATATCTTGTATGCCTCTTCCTTGTCTATCCTTCTATTTATTGCTAAATTTTGAATTCACCTGTTCGAGAAAAGTATCTTTGAAATTGATGGATACCCGGTCTGGATACCTGACCCAATAAGATCGGTATCTGGTGCCCCCTGACTGACCAGTCTGTCGTGATGTGTGGCCCGGATTGAATGACTTGCATGTTCCCGTCTGCGCAGGCAGTCAGGAGGTTGTGTCCGACCGGGTGCACCCTAAAAGGTAGTGATTGTGCAGAATTTGGCATCTTTGGCGAGATCTAGGGAATCTTTCCTATTCCAGATTTTGGTAACGGGTGTGATGGCATGACTTGTGCATTAGCTTGTCTTAAAATCATTCATAAAAGTATGTTGTGTGACCCGTAGCCCATAGCACACTTCTAAAGTGTGGAAACGGGCATTCCATGGTTAAGATCTTTTGTAGTTTTTCCACCGTGTGCATAGTATGAACATCGAGGACGATGTTCGGTTTAAAGTGTGGAAAGGAAAGCACACTTGTGCTTGAAAGACTTTGATTTGCAAATGCAATGCCTAGCTTAGAACAATGGACATGTTTGAAATGAATGCGTTGCTTAATCTCGCTTGTAAAATGTGTGTTTTGAATGAACCCTTGTTTCTCAATTAGGACTATCCCGTGGAAGAAAACTCTTATACTCTTGTTTAAATTGGATAATTTGTTGCATGATTGTGTGATGTTCACCTCTCATTTAACCCGGACCATAGTCAAGGAGGGAACGAAGTGGGAGTGTGCACCTATCAAACCTAGTAATATAATGTTTACTAAGCCCGGAAATGAACCTAATTTCTTTTGTTTTTGCTCTCCCGAAGGTGTAGTGTGGGGTTGTGAAGGTGATGCTTTACTTTAAGTTGTTCAAAAGAGCCCAATGAGGCCACCTTAGGATTTGAAAAGATGAAACCGTCTCGCTAGGGCAAGTTGAGGGGCAACCATCGCACTGTCTTCGAAAAAGCGTGGAGATCCACGTGAAGTCGGTTGCCCCGATACGAGGTCTTGGGAGATGAGAAAATTGAAGAGAGCCATTCCGCTGAGATTCGGGCACCCATTGCACCGTCTTCGAAAAAGCATGGATATCCATGTGAAGTCGGGTAGCCCGATGAGGTTATCTTGGGGAATGAGAAAAGGAGAGATCTATCCCGTTGGGACCGGGCACCCATTGCACAGTTCTCGAAAAAGCATGGAGCTCCATGTGAGATCGGGCAGCCCGATGGTCGGTTTTGAGGGGTAGTAGATAACCTTTAAGCCTTTTTGTTTATCACGCTAGAATCTAGGGGGGGCTTGAGGTTACAAGGGTGGTCTAATAGGTTTGGTTTGTGCACATCGGTCCCACTAGTTGGCTCGGCTAGTGGCCCGCTTTAAATGGTTGGTGAACCTGTTATTGGATTGCATGCTTGACCCGTATGATAATGAAAGTTAATNGCACATCGGTCCCACTAGTTGGCTCGGCTAGTGGCCCGCTTTAAATGGTTGGTGAACCTGTTATTGGATTGCATGCTTGACCCGTATGATAATGAAAGTTAATCAAAATGCTTCACTTTGTGCCAAAGGGTTTTGTTCTTGGGATAGNGCACATCGGTCCCACTAGTTGGCTCGGCTAGTGGCCCGCTTTAAATGGTTGGTGAACCCGCTATTGGATTGCATGCTTGACCCGTATGATAATGAAAGTTAATCAAAATGCTTCACTTTGTGCCAAAGGGTTTTGTTCTTGGGATAGCCGTTGTTGAGAATCAAAGGATTGCTTAAAAACACATTTTCATGATAGCTTGGGGATTGCATTGATTTCAAGTGTGTGCATCATTCTTGTGGTTTAGCTTGCTTGCATATCAAAGTGGTGGCAGCCTTTGCACTTATATGTTGCTTGATTCAATGATAGCTTGCTTGAGGACACGCAAGTTCTAAAGTGTGGAAATTTTGATAAGTGCAAAAGATGCCACGGTTGTAAGGTCGTTCTAGGGCCACGTTGCGCGTAATCGGTAGTCTTTATGCTTGTTTTGGACTCGAATTACATTAATATGCTTGATATTGCCATTGGATCCCGTTTCACACTTGGTTAATCATTTTGTAGGTAAAAAGGATGGGCAAAAAGGCAGAAAATGGCTAGATTTCAGAGAATGATACACGAGCCGAAAATTGGAAGCAAAGGACTGGCCGGACGCGCCTAGGACGCGCGTCCGTCCAGGCGTCCACGTCCCAGATCCGCGAAGTGCAAAGCAGTCCCTTGCGGACACCTGCTGGACGCCACCGGACGCTCCGCGTCCGAAAATCAGCTCTCTGAAGTTTGAGATGTCTGCTTAGGACGCCTGCTGGACGCCACCGGACGCCTCGCGTCCGAAAAATCGCCCTCTGAAGTTGCAATGTCTGCTTAGGACGCGCAGCGGACGCACATCGGACGCCGCGTCCGATTCCGAGATCCCGCGCTGAAGATTTGAAGCAACGCACACAGGATCCCGCTGGACGCGCAGCGGACGCGCGTCCAGTCGGGCGTCCACTACGTCTATTTTTGGCGGTTGGCGCGATTTAAATAGGGAATTGGGGCATTTTTCAGGGGGATCCCCTTCATTTTTCCAGATTAGCTTACCCTAAAATTTCTCTCTCTAAAATTAGGTTGAAATTCTCTCCCAATTCACTTCAATTCCATTCATATTTCCANTGGACGCGCAGCGGACGCGCGTCCAGTCGGGCGTCCACTACGTCTATTTTTGGCGGTTGGCGCGATTTAAATAGGGAATTGGGGCATTTTTCAGGGGGATCCCCTTCATTTTTCCAGATTAGCTTACCCTAAAATTTCTCTCTCTAAAATTAGGTTGAAATTCTCTCCCAATTCACTTTAATTCCATTCATATTTCCATTCAACTAGCTAGATTTGGAGAAGATTGTGGACATCAACTTGCAATTGATAGAGATTTGTAGAAGAATTCCATTTGCAATCAAGTAATCTTTCAATTTCTTCTATTGTTCTTCCATTTCTATTTTGTGATTTGCTTTATTGTTTTGTTTAGTGATTTGATCTTAAATTTTGTCTTTGATCTTGAATTGCACTTTGTTTTTGAATCTAGTTCTCTCTCTTGTGAACATTTGCAATGATGATTTTGATTTTTAGAATGATTGACTAAAACTTCTTGTGGTTTGGATCATTTGAGCTTGTATGTATCTAAAACTTCTTGTGGTTTGGATCATTTGAGCTTGTATGTATCTCTTGAATGCTAAATGTCTTGAAGTAAGGTTTGAATGATATCTCTTGAATGCTAAATGTCTTGAAGTAAGGTTTGAATGATGCTTAATGGATGCTTGATGTCTTGAAGTAAGGTTTGAATGATGCTTAATGGATGCTTGATAGTGTTTTGGAGTGTTAGTGTGGACTCTAGGCTAACTTGGCCGGTTGCCTTAGAGAATTAGGGTAGAATCACTCACTTACGAGAGTAGGGAGTGTGTTAGACCTCTCCAACCACTTTTCTTTCCCACCTTTGAGAGAAGGGGGATTAGAAGACAAATAGAGCACACAAGGTGTTTGCTAGCATGCCTCTTTGAACTTAGGAGTTATGAGAATAACCCTAGTGTGTAGAAGGGAGTCCTTTGACCATGAGAATGGCTTAGGTGTTTGTGTTTTTGTCTCAAGTATGTCCCTTAAGTATTGCCACACCGAAAACCTATAGGAAATCAAGAGTTTATGTACTTGTTAGATTGATCCGAACCCTCCTTCCAAATAGATTGTTCTTGCTCTTTTACCTTAGTTTGTCTACCTTAGCATGCCTTACACCCCTACCTTTTTAGGATTAGCTTTCGAAAACGAGGAACTCTTGTGACTACTCCCTTGTCTACCAAATCCTTTTCTACCATTCCTTGAGACCGACACTCGGGAACTTCTTCCCGTTTTATTCACCTACACTCTTTCCACCTCCCGCTAAAACACAACTTATCAAATGGCGCCGTTGCCGGGGAATGGTAACGGTTTTGTTTAGGCAAGTCTTTGTGGATTAGCATGAGTAGATTCCTTAAGTAGAGAGCCTAGTCCCTTTTTACTTGTTTTTGTCCTTTTACTATCAATAGTTTCTAGTACTTAACTCTTCTTGTTGAGCTACTTTGAGTTGCAAACCTTTCTCTTGTTCTTGAGTGTTTGAAATACCAAAGCATTTGTATGCACACTCGCTCTAGAGGGAGTGAAGGTCTACTTCCTTTTAATCCGGAGATTTACGCATTGAATCGGAGGAGAAAGAAGGCCAATAGAGACCAACAATCCCAACGAAAAGATCAAGAAGAAGACATGGCAACTACTAGTGCAAACATCCCTAATGTCAATACCAACGAATCACCAATACACACCGATACGGACACTCCAAGAGAGAATGTTAGAGATGAACAATCCAATGGCCATGAGTCACCTCCCCCACAAAGGGAGGAGTCTCGACAAAGACCACCACCGACCAACCAACCACAATATCAACCAGAGAACGCAGCGTATGACGAACCACTACCACGTAGGAGATATGCACCGGATTTTCAAGAACAATTCAATAACCCTCTCTATGATATGCCTCCCAGACAACAACAACATCAACCTCCTAGACAAAGGAGAGATGCTTATTACGAACCACGATATGATGATGAATATTATGAACCTCAAAGACCAAGAAGGAACGAACCGAGATATGAACCAAGAAATATACCAAGAAACCAACCGAGGGGAGAGGAAAGGAGGACCATAGCGGATTATATGACTCCCGACTTTAGTGTCCACAACTCTATTTACATTCCCCCGGTTGAAGCCAATAACTTTCAAATCAATTCCGCCGTCATTACGTTAGTACAAAATCAACCTTTTGGAGGATTACCGGCGGAGGATCCACACGTACATATCACCCGATTCATCCGATCGTGTGGGATGTATCGTCAAAATGGAGTCACCGAAGAGGTCGTAAGACTCAAAATGTTCCCGTTTTCGTTGATAGGAGAAGACGCGAGGTGGCTTGATTCTCACGTAGACAATCACTTTAGATCATGGGAACAGCTCCATCGAGAGTTCATGCAAGAGTTCTTTCCGTTGACCAAGACGTTGAAAATAAGAAAACAAATCCAAGACTTTAAACAAGGGTCGTTGGAAACTTTAGCCGATGCATGGAGACGGTTTAAGACACTTAAGCATCAATGCCCACCCGACGTTCTACATCCATGGGACGTTATTAGCTCGTTTTATTCCGGTCTCACCGATGAATGTAAATTGCTTTTGGACTCATCTTCTAGAGGATCTTTCGTTTCTACAAGTCTCGAAGACGCAGAAGAATTGATAAGAACCATTTCATCAAATACCGGGAATTGGTACAATCAAAGGGAGTCCAAAGGAGGTTTGTATGAAGTTAGTGCCGACACCGCATCTCAAGCAAAGGTGGAAGCACTAGGACATGAAGTTAAGAGGCTGCAAGCACAATTGGAAAAGATGAATAAAAGTCAAAGAGGAAATCCGTGCATGACATTAGCTCTTTATTGCGATAAGTGTGGAGGTGCGCACGGAGCGCATGAATGCACGTCAAACTACGAGGATGTTCCATATGAACAAGTCGAGGCCATAGGATATCAAAGGCCGAATGACTACAATACTTATGGAAGCAACAATAATCAAAATTGGCGTCAAGGTCAAGGATGGCAAAACCAACCATCCCAAAATCAATACAACCCAAGACCAAATCAAAGCGGGCCGAGTTATAATGCAAACTACAATAGAGGGTACCAAGACAATCGGGGCAACCAATACAATTCAAGACCCAACCAAGGAGGAGCATACCGACCACCTATGTATCAAGGAAATAACCAACAAAGAGAAGAAGCTCCTAAAGAAAGCATGGAAGACAAAATGGTGAGAATGTTTAGCGAGTTAAGGCATGACGTGACGAATATGAGACAAGAGTGGAAACAAGACTTGAGACAAGAGATTTCCACAATAAGACAAGAGGTCTCTAACTTGAGACAAGAAAATAATGCTTCATTGAGACACTTTGAGACGCAAGTTGCACAGAACTCCAAGGCCTTAGCCGAAAGACCGCAAGGGACTCTTCCGAGTACCACGGTGAATAATCCTCGGGAGAGGGTGCAAGCCGTGACTCTTCGGAGTGGAAAGGAGCTCCCCGAGCCGACTTTGAAGAAGAATACTATCTCCAAGAATCCAATCGAAGAAGAGAAAATCGAAGAGATCATTGAGGTAGACAAGGAGCAAGAGAAGGAAATCTCTCCATTACCCTCGAGTCCAAAGGCCACTCAATCTCGAGATAAAGGAAAGGAAAAGGTAGATTTACCAATGTACCAACCACCACTCCCATTTCCCGGGAGGGTGAGAAAGAACATAGACAAGACACAATACGACAAATTCCTTGAGCTTCTAAAACAATTGCATATCAATGTACCTTTCCTCGACGCATTGGGTCAAATGCCGCGTTATGCAAAGTTTTTGAAAGATTTAATCACTAATAAGAGAAAGCTGGAAGAGTCAGCTACGGTTTTGCTGGGGGAGGGATGCTCCGCCTACGTGCGCCATCAACCACAGAAGCTCACGGACCCCGGAAGCTTCATCATCCCCTGTCAAATTGGCGAAGCCGAGTTCAAGAGAGCTCTAGCATACTCTGGGGCAAGCATAAATATAATGCCTTTTTGTCTTTTTAAGAAGTTGGACTTGGGCAATCTCAAACCCACTCGCATCTGTATTCAGTTGGCTGATAGATCAATCAAGCAACCCAAGGGGGTTGTAGAAGATGTGTTAGTGAGGGTAGACAAGTTTATCTTTCCTGTGGACTTCTTCATCATTGACATGGATGCCGATCAAGAGGTGCCGTTAATTCTAGGTAGGCCGTTTTTGGCTACCGCTCGGGCCCTCATTGATGTAGGAAATGGGAAGCTTGTTCTAAGGGTAGGAGACGAATGTGCTACCTTCGACGTGTCGAAGTTGACTAAGTACCCGATGACGACAGATGATGCGTGCTACTTCGTTGATGATTTCCATGAGCACGTTAATGCTATTTACCCTAATCTTGTGGGTAAACTAAAGGATGACGCCCTCTTAAAAGTTTTGGATAGTAATGACGACCTTGAATCTTTCACTTTCGATAATGATGCTTCAATCAATGAGAATGATGAATCTTTACATGACATAGTGTGTGGTGATGATGATATACATATTGATGAGAATGTTTGTGAAATGAATGATATTGAATTTGTAAATTTCTTTGATGATTGTATTGATGATGCTGTATATATTCATGATTTGATTGGTGAAGTTGAGGAGGTAACGGATGAAAATGACGGGGATGATTTGTTGCATGATGAGAAGTTAAATGAGAAAAAGAATATAGTAGAAGAGAAAGAAGTAAAGAGTGAACTTAAAACTTTACCGGATAGTCTACAATATGCCTTCTTAGGAGAAAATTCGACCCTACCGGTAGTTATCTCATCAAAATTAGATAAAAATCAACAAGACAAGCTTGTGAACTTGCTAGGAAAATATAAAGGAGCAATAGGGTGGAAGTTACAAGACCTAAAAGGTATAAGTCCTAGTATGTGCACACATAAGATCTTACTAGAAGAAAATGTGAAACCTGTAGCCCAACCCCAAAGGAGGTTGAATCCAAACATGACAGAAGTGGTAAAGAACGAAGTAGTAAGACTTATGGATGTAGGAATGATATATCCAATTTCTGATAGTGCGTGGGTGAGTCCTACCCACGTAGTGCCGAAGAAAGGAGGAATAACTGTAGTGAAAAATGACAAAGACGAACTAATTCCTACAAGAAGCGTAACGGGGTGGCGAGTATGTATAGATTATAGGAGACTAAATGACGCCACTAGGAAGGACCACTTCCCGTTGCCCTTCATTGATCAGATGGTTGAGAAGGTGAGCGGACATGCCTATTACTGTTTCTTAGATGGTATGAGCGGATACTTTCAAATACCCGTAGCGTTAGAGGACCAAGAGAAAACCACCTTTACTTGTCCTATGGGTACCTTCGCATACCGACGCATGCCGTTCGGCTTATGCAATGCGCCAGCGACCTTCATGAGGTGCATGCTGGCAATCTTTGAGGAGTATATTGGGGAGTTCATGGAGGTGTTCATGGACGATTTCACAATTTGGGGAGAAACNGAGTATATTGGGGAGTTCATGGAGGTGTTCATGGACGATTTCACAATTTGGGGAGAAACCTATGACGAGTGCTTGAATAATCTAGAAAAAGTCCTCAAGCGATGTCTAGAAGTAAACCTAGCACTTAGTTGGGAAAAGTGCTACTATATGGTAGAGGAGGGCATTGTGTTGGGTCATAAAGTTTCGAACAAAGGTATTGAGGTAGAAAAAGCCAAAACCTCCGTGATTGACACCCTGCCACCTCCAAACTCCGTCACAAGTTTAAGAAGTTTCCTAGGTCACGTCGGTTTTTACCGACGCTTTATAAAAGATTTTTCCAAAGTTGCTAGACCATTGACCAAACTCCTAGAGAAAGATATAGAGTTCGAATTTGGAGAGGACTGTTTAGTTGCATTCAAAACCCTTAAGGAGAAACTAGTGAGAGCACTGATCTTAGTTGGACCCGATTGGAACCTTCCATTCGAAATGATGTGCGACGCTAGTGGATTTTCAGTAGGAGTCGTGTTGGGGCAAAGGAAGGAAAAACACTTCCAACCAATAGCGTTTGCAAGCAAGACATTAGATAAGACCCAACAAAATTACACTACTACTGAGAAAGAGTTGTTAGCGGTGATATTCGGCTTAGACAAGTTTAGATCCTACCTGCTCTTATCCAAGATTATAGTATTTACGGACCACGCGGCCCTTAGATACTTGATGTCGAAAGCCGAGGCGAAACCCAGACTAAGTAGATGGATTTTATTGCTTCAAGAGTTTGATATAGAAATCAAGGATAAGAAAGGAAAAGAGAACGAAGCCGCAGACCATCTTTCGAGAATAGAGAATCCAAACTTAGGGGAAGAGAGCACTAGCATCTTAGAACTGTTTCCAGAGGAAAAATTGTTAAAATTTGATGATGTACCGTGGTACGCAGATATCGCAAACTATGTTGTAGGAGGAGTTATCCCGAATTATTTTGATGTGCACCAAAAGAGAAAATTCTTAGCAGAAAGTAGGCATTATTTTTGGGACAACCCCTACTTGTTCCGGGTATGCGCAGATCAAGTAATTCGAAGATGTGTTGCGGGGCAAGAGGGATTGGAAATCATGGGACACTGTCATGCCGGGCCGACCGGGGGTCATTATTCGAGCAATAGAACTGCCAGGAAAGTTCTCGAGGCGGGCTTCTATTGGCCCTCGTTGTTTAGAGATGCTCAAATTTGTGTTTCAAATTGTGATCGGTGTCAAAGGGTTGGAAACATTACCGCAAGGAACGAGATGCCTCAAACATATATCTTGGCATGTGAGGTTTTCGACATCTGGGGCATCGATTTCGTGGGACCGTTCCCGAGTTCGAAAGGATTTAAGTACATCTTGGTTGCAATCGATTATCTGTCAAAATGGGTAGAGGCACAAGCCTTACGAAGCAATGACGCTAGAAGTGTGATCAACTTTCTAAAGAAATTGTTTACGAGGTTTGGAGTGCCCAGAGTCATAATCAGCGACCGGGGCACACACTTTAGGAATGCGTTGATGGAAAAGATGTTGGCCAAATACGGAGTGCAACACAGGGGGGGGAGTTCCGTACCACCCCCAAACCAGTGGCCAAGTGGAGAACGCTAACCGCGATATTAAAGCAATTCTAGAAAAAACGGTTGGAATCCACAGAAAGGNGAGTATATTGGGGAGTTCATGGAGGTGTTCATGGACGATTTCACAATTTGGGGAGAAACCTATGACGAGTGCTTGAATAATCTAGAAAAAGTCCTCAAGCGATGTCTAGAAGTAAACCTAGCACTTAGTTGGGAAAAGTGCTACTATATGGTAGAGGAGGGCATTGTGTTGGGTCATAAAGTTTCGAACAAAGGTATTGAGGTAGAAAAAGCCAAAACCTCCGTGATTGACACCCTGCCACCTCCAAACTCCGTCACAAGTTTAAGAAGTTTCCTAGGTCACGTCGGTTTTTACCGACGCTTTATAAAAGATTTTTCCAAAGTTGCTAGACCATTGACCAAACTCCTAGAGAAAGATATAGAGTTCGAATTTGGAGAGGACTGTTTAGTTGCATTCAAAACCCTTAAGGAGAAACTAGTGAGAGCACTGATCTTAGTTGGACCCGATTGGAACCTTCCATTCGAAATGATGTGCGACGCTAGTGGATTTTCAGTAGGAGTCGTGTTGGGGCAAAGGAAGGAAAAACACTTCCAACCAATAGCGTTTGCAAGCAAGACATTAGATAAGACCCAACAAAATTACACTACTACTGAGAAAGAGTTGTTAGCGGTGATATTCGGCTTAGACAAGTTTAGATCCTACCTGCTCTTATCCAAGATTATAGTATTTACGGACCACGCGGCCCTTAGATACTTGATGTCGAAAGCCGAGGCGAAACCCAGACTAAGTAGATGGATTTTATTGCTTCAAGAGTTTGATATAGAAATCAAGGATAAGAAAGGAAAAGAGAACGAAGCCGCAGACCATCTTTCGAGAATAGAGAATCCAAACTTAGGGGAAGAGAGCACTAGCATCTTAGAACTGTTTCCAGAGGAAAAATTGTTAAAATTTGATGATGTACCGTGGTACGCAGATATCGCAAACTATGTTGTAGGAGGAGTTATCCCGAATTATTTTGATGTGCACCAAAAGAGAAAATTCTTAGCAGAAAGTAGGCATTATTTTTGGGACAACCCCTACTTGTTCCGGGTATGCGCAGATCAAGTAATTCGAAGATGTGTTGCGGGGCAAGAGGGATTGGAAATCATGGGACACTGTCATGCCGGGCCGACCGGGGGTCATTATTCGAGCAATAGAACTGCCAGGAAAGTTCTCGAGGCGGGCTTCTATTGGCCCTCGTTGTTTAGAGATGCTCAAATTTGTGTTTCAAATTGTGATCGGTGTCAAAGGGTTGGAAACATTACCGCAAGGAACGAGATGCCTCAAACATATATCTTGGCATGTGAGGTTTTCGACATCTGGGGCATCGATTTCGTGGGACCGTTCCCGAGTTCGAAAGGATTTAAGTACATCTTGGTTGCAATCGATTATCTGTCAAAATGGGTAGAGGCACAAGCCTTACGAAGCAATGACGCTAGAAGTGTGATCAACTTTCTAAAGAAATTGTTTACGAGGTTTGGAGTGCCCAGAGTCATAATCAGCGACCGGGGCACACACTTTAGGAATGCGTTGATGGAAAAGATGTTGGCCAAATACGGAGTGCAACACAGGGGGGGGAGTTCCGTACCACCCCCAAACCAGTGGCCAAGTGGAGAACGCTAACCGCGATATTAAAGCAATTCTAGAAAAAACGGTTGGAATCCACAGAAAGGATTGGCCCGATCGTTTAGATGATGCTCTGTGGGCATTTAGAACCGCCTACAAGACTCCGATTGGAACAACACCTTTTAGACTTGTATATGGGAAAGCCTGTCACTTACCCGTCGAAATCGAACACAAAGCCTATTGGGCCATTAAGAAACTGAATAGCGATATGGACCTTGCGGGGCGTGAGAGACTACGGCAACTAGACGAGTTAGAAGAATGGAGGTTAATGTCGTATGAAAATTCCCGAGCCTACAAAGAACGCACTAAGCTTTATCATGATCGGCACATCAAAAAGGGGAGAGAATTCCGAGAAGGAGACCAAGTGTTATTCTTTAATTCAAGACTCAAACTCTTTCCAGGAAAACTGAAGTCAAGATGGTCCGGTCCATTCACGGTCACGAAAGTTTTTCCATATGGAACTATTCAAATCGCACATCCGGAAAAAGGAGAATTCAAAGTCAATGGTCATCAAGTCAAAAAGTACTTTGGAGGAATGAAACCACGCGAGGTGGCTACCTTGCTTTTGACTCGAATGGAAAATTGAAGCTTACACGAACGTCGGGCTAAAGACGTTAAACGTAGCGCTTCTCGGAAGGCATCCCGAGGTTACTTTTACTTTTAATGCCTTATCTTACATGTTTTTCCTTTAGATATAGTATGTTTTTGCAGGGCCATAACAGGTGAAGTCACGAAGACCGAAGAAGAAAGAGAACAAGTCAAATTGGCGAAAAAGTGAGCCTGGACGCCAGACCGAACGCGCGTCCGGTCCGCGCCCAATGGCTGGGTTCGAAACATCAGAGTGCGCTCTGATGGACGCGAGGCTGACGCGCGTCCGACCCGCGTCCATCAGAACGCGAAGCAGGTTCCAAGACCGTGATAGCGGACGCCGATCAGACGAATTCGTCCGGAATTCGCCCGCTATTTGCCGAACGAAGAAGGAACAGCGGACGCCAGTCGGACGGACGCGTCCGACCCGCGTCCGACCCGCGTCCGACGCTACGACAATTCCAGAAAAGGAGAAATTAAATGTGGACGCCCTCCGGACGCGCATCCGGATCGCGTCCGACGGGTCAATCTGGGCGATTCAGCGGACGAAACCAAGGGTTTTAAAGCAAATTCTCCCCTTTCTTCTTCATTCTAGCGGATGAACACCACTCCAAAAATCCCCAAGTAAGTCTTTCAAGTTCCAAAGTTAATCTAAGGCAAAAAGATCAAGCTTTCATTTTTGTACAACATCTCTACAACAAAGTCAAGGTATGTGCATCCTCTTCAACCCTATTTTTTTAAGCTTTCACCATTATTATAAACTTGAAATTGGGAATTCTTGCTTTGTCAATTGCATTGCTTGTTGTTGTTAGAATTTGATTCCTTGAATTCTAATGAGCATGCTTATGAGTTTTAATTGCAATTTGTATGGTTAAAGCATGAATTTGAATGTTGAAAAAAAAGAAAAAAAAGCTTGAAAACCTACTTTAATGGTGGAAAAATTTGGGTTTGAATAATTGTGCTTCAAATGTTGAAATTAATGGTTGATAAATGAAATTAGATGCTAATCGAGAGTTTGTATGGAACCAATTTGTGATTCTTGACTTTGCATTATGCTTAATTGAAATTTTTGTTTACTAGTTTCACAAATTTGGGGCTTTTTGAACTTTGACATGAATAGATAATATGGAACAAGATTAGCATTGTTTTGTTGATATAAAAAAGGNGGCTGAAATGATGGTGCCTAGGCACACCCTTGAAAGGGGTGAGCCTAGTAGAAGGCCTAATGAGGACACGTCAAGTGAAGAAGGGGAAGCCCCGGTTATGGAAGTTGCACACCGAGGCCTCATGATTGAGGTGGAGGACCTCTTTAGGTATAGGCACTTCCGAGACAAGCAAATCACCGAATGGAGCTACATAGAAGCTCCGGTCTTAGCCGTCTTAGGCATTCAGGGAGAGTTTGAAAGGATGACCTCACAACCTTTTTGGAGTCACATTTGTAGTTGGAGGGATGCTACATATGTCCCTATAGTTAGGGAGTTCATTTCTACGTTGGAAGTCAATGAGAGGGTGCATAACCGGAGACAACCTAGCATTAAGTTCAAGTTGTTTCATAGACAATACAACATCTCATCGGATGAGCTTGGTAATTTACTAGGATTCTACACGTTGCATGACCAAGATCAAGGATGGTATGCAAATCTTGTGGACGACTTCCCTAATGAGCATCAACCCGACTTATTTTGGTGGGGCATTGCTAGACAAGGGGTAGCTTGGAGACCTTCTTACACTAGTGCCAAATACATCAAANTGTGAGATCGGGTAGCCCGATGGTCGGTCTTGAGGGGTAGTAGATAACCTTAAAGCCTTTTTGTTTATCACGCTAGAATCTAGGGGGCTTGAGGTTATAAGGGTGGTCTAATAGGTTTGGTTTGTGCACATCGGTCCCACTAGTTGGCTCGACTAGTGGCCCGCTTTAAATGGTTGGTGAACCCTTTATTGGATTGCATGCTTGACTCGTATGACAATTGGAAGTAATCTAAATGCTTTATTTTTACCAAAGGATTTTTGTTCTTGGGATAGTCGTTATTGAGAATCGAAGGATTGTTTAAGAACACATTTTCATGATAGCTTAAGGAATGTATTGATTTCAAATGTATGCATCATTCTTGTGTCTTAGCTTGCTTGAATATCAAAGTTGTGGCATCTTTTTCACTTATGTGTGCTTGATTCAATGATAGCTTGCTTGAGGACAAGCAAGGTTTAAAGTGTGGAAAGTTTGATAAGTGCAAAAGATGCCATCTTTATAAGGTTGTTATCGGATCGTCTAGTGCACAATTCGTAGCTTTTGTGTTTGATTTGTCCCTTTATTGCGTTAGAATGCTTCATATTGCCATTGGACCCCGTTCCACACTTGGTTAATCATTTTGTAGGGAAAAAGATGGGCAAAAAGGCAGAAAATGGCTAGATTTTGAAGAAGGATTCACGAGTCGAAGTTGGAGTGCGAAATACACCATGGACGCCCAGTGGACGCCCAGTGGACGCGCGTCCACCATGCGTCCACCCTTGTGTCCAACTTTTCGCTCTCTGATTCTCGCACAGCAGAACAACAGTCTGCTGTGGACGCGCAGTGGACGCGCGCGTCCACCAAGCAGCTCTCTGAAGTTGAAGTCTGTGCAGCAGAAACGCAGCAGAAACGCAGTGGACGCGCAGTGGACGCCCCAGTGGACGCGCGTCCAGCGTGCGTCCACCCGTGCGTCCAGCGCGGAAAAGTGGCGGNCCACACTTGGTTAATCATTTTGTAGGTAAAAAGATGGGCAAAAAGGCAGAAAATGGCTAGATTTTGAAGAAGGATTCACGAGTCGAAGTTGGAGTGCGAAATACACCATGGACGCCCAGTGGACGCCCAGTGGACGCGCGTCCACCATGCGTCCACCCTTGTGTCCAACTTTTCGCTCTCTGATTCTCGCACAGCAGAACAACAGTCTGCTGTGGACGCGCAGTGGACGCGCGCGTCCACCAAGCAGCTCTCTGAAGTTGAAGTCTGTGCAGCAGAAACGCAGCAGAAACGCAGTGGACGCGCAGTGGACGCCCCAGTGGACGCGCGTCCAGCGTGCGTCCACCCGTGCGTCCAGCGCGGAAAAGTGGCGGTTGGGCGAGATTTAAAAGGGGAATTGAGCCATTTTTCAGGGGATCCATCACACTTCAATTTTAGATCTCTTTAGAATATTTCTCTCTCTAGGATTAGCCNCTTTAGAATATTTCTCTCTCTAGGATTAGCCTAGAGAGATCTCCCCCAATTCACTCCACATTCCCAATTCACTCCACATTGCAATTCTTAGTTTAGATTAGAATTAGAGAAGAATTCCATTGTTGCAAGATTGTGATCTACATTCAAGTTCAAGATTAAAGTTCAATTTCAAGTTCAAGTTCAAATTCAAAGTTCAATTCCTAGCTAAGTCTTCCTTTTAATTTCTTGTCATTACTTTTGCTTTTGCTATTTCAATTTCAAGTATGATTAGATAGATCTTTGTGGATTTGGATTGAGCAATGTTTTATGGATGTTCTTGAGCTTTGAATTGATCAATTAGGTTTTGCAATTGCTTTGATTATGAGTTTGATTGTGTGAATGGTGATCTTCTTTGACTCTTGTGTGGGAATGATCAACCTATATGAGAGGTGTTTGGAGAAGGAGTCTCACCTACGAGAGTAGGGATACTCCTTAGCCTAGCCTAGCACGTTTCCTTCCCACCTTTGAGAAAAGGGGGATTGGAAGGCAAATAGCACACCATGTGTTCGATAATTTGCCTCACCTAGCCTAGTTGCCATGAGAATGGGACTATGGACTAGATGATAGGCCAATGACCACGAGAGTGGCGTTGGCATAGTTGTCTTGCCTCATTTTCATTATCTAAGTGTTGCTAGCCTAGTATCTTAGGAAATCAAGGATACCTATATGAGTTGCAATATCCAAATCCTCCTTTCCACTTAATTGTTTCCTTTGTGTGTTCCTTATTTTCCTTATGTTTCATGCACCTTTCTTACCTATGTTTGGGTTAGCTTTCAAACACTAAACACTCTTGTGCTTAATCCCCTTACCGCTTGAATTCCCTCCTTGCCATCCTTTGAGAACGATACTCGGGAACTTCTTCCCGTTTTACCACCTATTACTTTCCATCCACCGCGAAAACTACACCCTTCATTGGGCAGCATAAATTACCTTCATAAATTTATATTTGTTAAGATTCCTCCTGATTTCTTTGTGTAGGTTATTATTCTTGTATAAATACCCCTTGGGGTCACATTGTTGATGGCCCAACTTTGAATGCAAGTATAATTGTTCTCCGAATTGTGCTTGTATTTTTTCCTTAATAATTTTTCTAAGTTTTACAATAATGTTGGCTAGCCGAAATGCTTGAGCACAACCTAAAACCAACATTGACGCCGTCTGTGGGGATAGAAATGAATGGTCCCGTCATTACGCTGTCTACATGGCACAAACTCGACGTAGTCGACGCTCAGACCATGCAAACACAAACTTCATGCTCACCATCGTTCTCTCATTCTTTTCCACCGCCACACCACTATTCGCTCGTCCCGTCGACTGCCGTGCTTCCTCTCACCGCCGTCGCACGCCGTGCCGCTCCTCCATTCGCCGCTCATCTCGTTGGTAAGTTTTCTATAATTTTTTAAATATTGTTTTAAATTATAAATTTTTATGAGTTGAAAATATTTGTTAATATATTTAGAATTATTTGTTAATATATTACAAATTTTAAAATTTATTATGTATTTTGAGAATTATTTATAATATATTTCGAACTTTAGGAATTATTCTGTATTTTAGGCCTTATAGATTAATAGTTTCAAATTTTAAGAAATTATTGTGTATTTGAAAAATTATAGATTAATATATTTCAAAATTTAGGAATTATTGTATATTTTAGGAATTGTTGTTAATGTATTTCAAATTTTAAGAAGTAATCTTAATATACTTTGAAATTTAGGAATTTTTCTTATTATATTTCAAATTGTAAGAACTATTAGGTAATTTAGAAATTATTGTTATTATATTTTGAATTATTTTTAATTTTAGGATTTAATGTTAATGTAGTTTAAATTTTAGGAATTATTGAGAAATTTAAACATTATAAGTTTATATATATATATATATATATATATATAGAGTCATGTTCAGGTGTGGCCGCGCACTTACGTGCGGCCGTGCGGTTTACACCACTCAATGTTAAGAAATGCACCACTCAATGTTACGAAATACACCACTCAATAACATTGAGTGGTGTAAACCGCACGGCTGCACGTAAGTGCGCGGCCACATTTGAATAAAAATCTATATATATATATATGATAAGCTCCCAACATACCTATATATTTGGATATAAATAGGGATAGTTTTATAGCATTTCGGTATCCTTATGTTACTAATTTATGATATTATGTGCTTTAATTCAATAACCGCACGCAAAGCTACCCTTGGTGTATTTTTAAGATGTTCCAGGTCCCGGGAGCCGTTAGGCAATGAGCAAAACGTGCAAAACCGAGCAAGACAGAAGTCCCGAAGGCCCAAAATGTTGCATCCACGCGTGAAATCCACATGGATGAATTCCAGTACGTGTCCACAAGCACATTCACGCGTGAAGGATGAGTAAATGACCAAAAGACCGCCGCGTACGAGGTCATGTACGACCGTACGCACCCTCGTACGCGACCCAGAATCAACACTATTTAAAGAGGCTTTGGCGGAAATAAAAAGGGAGCTGATCATTTTTCACATTTCAACTTTTTAGATTAGGGTTTAGTTTAGAGTAGGAATCCTAGGGAGAGAAGGAAGCTTGGGAAGAGATTGAAGGATGGAATTGTGATTACTTGTTCTTATTTTGGTATACTCTTTCCTTACTCTTTATGATTGCTTTTCAAATTCCTTTATTGAATCCCATCTTTTTTTTTTTCTATTTCATTTACATTTTCTATTGTTATTGTTATTGAGTCTTGATCTTGAATAGTATATGATGTTTGTGAAGCCAATGAGTGGCTAGATTTTATGATAGGGCTAGGATTTTAGGAACTTTGCACTTATGATTTGATATTGTCAAATGTGATTTGATTTACCTTTGATCTTGCTAAATTGTGTGTGTGATTGTATTGATCTTGTTGGATCGAGGTACCCGATCTCTCGAGAGCCTAAGATCACCCATTTGGCGAGATATCGCAAATGGGTGAGAGCTAGATGCTCACATCTCCCGCCCTTTATCTGAGAGGATGAAGCTCGGAGGGGAACTCGTAGGCAAGGTGTTTGATAAAATTCCCCAACCGAATAAGGATTGGGAGCTCGAGTGTGACGTCCCTCGGGATTGTATAACGAGTCCCTTTAGCTAGATTAATTGGCATTTCATTCCCTACCATAGCCCTAGAGGGCACGCTCCGATATATCCTAACCCCATCCGCTTTGCTTTAGTTATGTTTTGATAATGTTTAGTACCTATGCCTTGCTATTCTTTTGTTCTTAGCTAGCTAGTTCTTATAACTCTTACCTCTTAACATCCTAAATGCCAACACCTAATTCGGTTCCAATTTGCCATCCTTGAACTAACACTCGATGTGTCTTGACTCTTCGTTTTATCACATTCATTAGACATCTCACCACTAAAACTTACACCTTCAAAATATATATATATATATATATGAAATTTATGAAATTATTTTTAAATAATTCAAATTATTGTTAATATATATCAAATATTGGTAATTATTTTAATTAGATTGGATTATTATAATTGAACGTATGTTTATTTTAAATATTATTGTTGAATTTAGGGTGTTTTTGTATTTTATTGAGTTGTAAATTATTTTGAGATTGTTGAAATAGTATTGTTATGAAATAATATCAATTTAGTACATTAATTTACAAATAAGTAGGTGATTAGTTAGATTTGGGGTTTGTTTACCGACGTGGACAACTCTTTGATGAGGTAAATAATACTTACCGGCTTTCAATTCCCTTGTGCATCTAGTGATTGGCCACACCGTGGTCTATGTTTATTTATGTTTTTGATTTTATCTTGTGCATCCGGTGATTAGCCACACCGTAGTCAATGTTTATTTATGTTTTTGATTTTTTCTTGTGCATTCCAATCGTTAATATTCACTTGAGTTTTGCTCTCCCTCTGTGATGCATTTCAGTCTTTGTCTCAAATGGCCGGTGGTGATGGCAGCAACTCCAAACATCCCTGGCCGACGACAATGGTTTCCGTTCCAGGTTTGGATTTAAAAAAAAAAAATTGATTTCCTTTTGCGATTTGTGGCTGTTTTCATGTTATTTCGTTGGAGAAGTTATTTGCTTTGTAGGTGTGTAGTGGGGTAGGGGTTGGGTGTTATTGTCGCCGTCGGCTATGGGGTTACCCCGGCTTTGAGTGGTGTTTTTTGAGGTTGTTCGTTTTTTTTTCTTCATTTTATTTGGTTCTAGATGCTACTGTATACACAATTAGAAACCTCTCCATTTGAATTTCATATTTTTCCTGCAATCAAAACATTTTTACTTCACTTGGGGGTGGTATTCAAGAGATATAAGAGTTCATTGAGTATGTTTTTTTAATTAATTTCAAATAGTATTTCATTCCACTGCAATTTTGGATGTCTCACGTTGGTTCTTCTATAAAAAAAAATTAAAATATTTTAATTTTTACTATACTATAATTTGGGGTTTGTGTAGTTTTTAATTCGGGTGGTTTCCCGTGTTAAGAACAGAACATTCCTGGCACACACAGGTCTACCTTTGTGCACAGTACACCATAGTTTATCACTGAGTGCAGCTAAGTGCACACGCAGATGTTAACCATTTATCATTCTCGTCTTTTTTTTTTTTTTCCTGTAATGTTTAAGGTTGTTGTTCATTTAGTTGGCAGTGTTTCATATTGTTCTTTGCCCTTTGGCAGAAAGATTTGTTGTCTGTGTTCCTCGATGATGCGGTTGATATTAATTATGAGGTTGTTATACAGAACTTTCTCCTAATAAGGATGCAGATAGATGCGATGGTGCGATGCACGTAACAAAGTGGATTGTGGTGTGTTTGCGATGCGGCATATGGAGACCTTCTTGGGGCAATCATTGAATGCTTGGGATTGTGCTTTGCAAAAGGGTGATACTAGGGGTCTTAATTTTTTGGGATGACTTATATGCATCAGATTTTGTCGGTTGAGTGTAACGTTCACCATTCCAAGAACATTCTAAGTGCAGTTGAATACTGTGACACAATTGATCAAAGCTAGTTACGTGTGCTATTTTCAACCTACTGCTCCAGTACTTTAGTTTAGAACACTTGGGTTCTTTTATGTATTCTGATTAAAAACTAATCATAGTACCTTGATCACTAGTAATGATCACCAACTTGTGTTAGCAGTTTAACTATTTGGTTCTACTTTTGTGGGATTATGATATCCAATAGCAAATCTTTGGTAGCTTAATTTTAGCTTCTGTGATTACATTCTACTAGTGGGTTTGGTCATTTGGGCATACATATCACAAGCTGGAACCCATAATGAAATACGGCACACACCCAATCTCAACGTTATGGCACAGAAACTATTATGTAAGCGCACACAGGTGGGTATAATATCATCTTGATTTTTGTAGATTATAACTAGTAGAATTAAACTCAAAATGGCACACACAAATCACATATATATGAAATTTATGTTATTATATTTAATATAATTCAAATTATTGTTAATATATATCAAATATTGGTAATTATTTTAATTAGATTGGATTATTATAATTGAATGTATGTTTATTTTAAATATTATTGTTGAATTTAAGGTGTTTTGTACTTTATTGAATTGTAAATTATTTTGAGATTGTTGAAATAGTATTGTTATGAAATAATATCAATTTAGTACATCAATTTACAAATAAAACTTGTAGGTGATTAGTTAGATTTGTGGTTTATTTACCGACGTAGACAACTCTTTGATGAGGTAAATTATATTGTTTAAAATACTAACTTATAATCTTTTATCTCTTTTAAACTTGAAGAATTTTGAGAGGTTATAAAACATTTCGTCAATTAACTCATTACTTTGACTGTAATTGTTCATACACACAGACACACTAGATATTCAACAATCTAGTATATATGAAGAAATTTTTGAAACAGGACTCTCATGTCAAGCCATAATGTTAAAGGAAATGCCAAAAGAAATATATGTGAATGGTAAAACTTGATAAAACAAGAAATAAATGTATACCACAAATCACATACTTATTTACATTACACTCCTTCATTTTTGCTTTTGTTAAATCCATCATATTACGTTTCGTGAAAAGAAATCATTTTCCACTACATATGACGTATATTCCAAATTCTTTTTATTGCTAGAAAAAGTAAATGTATAACTAATTAACACAAATAACACACAGGAAAAGAAGTATTTCATATACCACTTAAAATAGCAACACATGCAATTTTATTTGAGTTAAAGAAGTAACATCATTAGCTTGTTGCTCTTATTTAGATTTTAGATTCTATAGATAGATGTTTTTTTTTTTTTTTTTTTTTTTTTTTTTTTTTTTTTAAAAA
>NC_044923.1:10371602-10396395 GCF_003576645.1 Ipomoea triloba | reverse complement strand
TTTTTTTTTTTTTTTTTTTTTTTTTTTTTTTTTTTTTTTTTTTTTTTTTTTTTTTTTTTTTTTTTTTTTTATAAAACGTATATTATAAGTTCTCTGGTTTATTAGTCAAAAACATAGGTTATTTTATTAGGTAGTTTTGTCAGTTCCCTGGTTTAAAGGCAGAGATATCTTCGCACAGTCTGGATAAGCGCCACTGACAGTCCAGTGGCAGTTTTATTCAAACCAGATTTAGTGTTCATGATCCACTATCTTTGCTCAGATCTATACTTCTGGTTGAAGCTTATTTTGAGTGGATTTCAGCTACACAAATTGAGGATAGTTTGGTTAATGGTTTGACTATAAATAGAGCTCAAACTCATGGGATTATTTACACTTTTAACGACAATATTTATACCGAATTGATCACTCTATTATTCCAGAATTTTCAAGAGAACTCTATACATGTTTCTTACATTACTTCATGTGTTCTTATCAGCTTGGTTGCTTATTTGAAGGTTCGGCCGTGTTGGTGAACCTTGATAACTTGCACAGTATCAGCTTGAAGATGAGGAAGGCTTAGCTAGGAGTACCTTTTGTAACCATTAGTGTAGGATGGTTGTTGTGTGACTCTTTGTAACCCTTGTGATCATCTAGTGGATTGGGCTGACGTGAAGTGCCCCGCAGACGTAGGAGTGGAGCTCCGAACTGCGTAAACAATTCTGGTGTCTGGTTCCGTTTTATTGCTTTATTGTTTTATGTTTTTATTTATCTGTTTTTAATTGTTTAATTTTTTCAGATAAATAATTCTTTTAAAATAAAGTTGGAACCTTAAAAGATAAATTGTACATTCAAGACTCACAATACACTTTCAGTTTGTAACACTTCTTTAGTTATGACTAAAGACTCCTAAAGTAAGGAAAAACAATTGCGGTGGGATATTTACAAAACTTTACCCGTCTTTAATAATATAGTCAAAACTCGTATCATTAATTTTTTTTTTTTTGTGCTTAAACACCATTTCTGAAAAAAGAAAAAGAAAACACACACACATACATTCTATCATGAATGAATTGGAATTTCTTCCTAAGGACAAAATTAACCAACCCATTAATCTAACACTCTCCATCCTTCAACAATCAAAATTTTCAAAACCCTTAGAAGCTGACCACATTTTCAATCCAAAAAAAAGCATGGGACTATACTTAAGGAGATTCACAGGTTGTGGGGAAGGTCGTTGGTTTATAATATTGACTGTGCTAATTACTATGTGGGGAAGGTTGGTTTATAACAATTCAAATTTATAACATGCAGATTCATAGGAGTGCTGGGCAGTCATTTGGTTGTTTTTTGACACCTGAAATGAACGTCATCTGTCTTATAGCAGAAGCTAGTGACTATGTGGGGAAGGTTGGCTCATTAATCTACTAAATTTTTAGTTAAACACCAAGTGAGTCTGATAAGTGTTTATTATTCACCTATTTACTATATTTTATGTTTAATGATTTGAATTATATTAATTATTGGGCAATAGAATTTTCTGTTGTAAAAATTAATTATTTTTAAAAATATAACAATAGGCGTCTTAATAATGCTTATTGTTAATTTTGTTTATTTTTGCTAAACACTATACGCGGCTTCCAAGTAAAGACGCGTAAAGTTGCTATCTTTCAGCTTCAGTGTCATATGCGTCTTTATCAGTAAAGATGCGTATTGTAAATTAGTAAATAGGCAAATGACTCATTTTGTTACTAGTGTGTGAATGGTAAAACTTGATAAAAGAAGAAGTAAATATATACCACAAATCACAGACTTATTTACATTACACTCCATTTTTGCTTTTGTTATATCCCTCATATTACGTTTTGTGAAAAGAAATCATTTTCCACTACATATGTCGTATATTCCAAATTCTTTTTATTGCTAGAAAATGTAAATGTATAACTAATTAACACAAATAACACCGATGACTCCCTCTGTTATACCCGATTTATCCAAAACAACAGAAGGAGTGGAAAAGTTAAGAAAATCAAGGATGTTGTTTCGTGTGCGGTAAGCATGGACACCGAGCATCCTAGTGCTATCATCGCAAGGGTAAAATTCACAGAGGTCAATCTGACGGAGAAAGATGAGTATATCATTCCCTTAATTAGTAGTTATTTTGAGTAGTTCTTATTTGCTCTAGCCTCTAAAAGCTCGCATGAAATGGGATAGTATTAGTACTAAATACTAGTTGGGTTGTGTAAATTTTGAATGCCTATTAGTGCTTGTCATTTCAATGTATTGAATGCTAATGATGTTGTTGCATATTAATAAACACAATTAATAGTGACTTGCACAAAGAAATATGAACTGTTTAATGAGATACAGTTACATAGATTGAAATATTTGAATTGTGTACTGAGAATGTTTGTCAAACATGATAAGCATCTCTCGAGGTTTAGAACCCCTATTTATACAAGCTAAGAGGATTTCTCCTTTAAGAAACATCTAAACTACTTTAGGAACTCTTTCTTTATTACATTTAGGCATTTTCCTAATCTATCTCGACCTTCCTTCCATATCCCCGCCTTCCGTCGCCTGACCCTTTTAGGAAACTCTTGTAACCGCCTTTCATGCTCCGCCTCTCCTTGCACGTCCCTTTCTGCCTTGGTCTACCTCTCGGTCGGTCTGGGCTGACTCATCCCACTTCGCTCCTTAGCTCGTCCTTTCCTCCATATTAATTATTTGTTTCAATAGCAATGTTCAATCACTCTAAGTCTAAGATCTTCAGCTACCTTGTCACCTCTCTAACGATCCCTCAACTGAGCGACTGATCTTCGGCCGACCTACGACTCATCATCACACTTTCCTCCGAGTTCGCTTTCCCTCTTCATCAATCATCCCTTCTACCTACGCTGAGCTCTTGGTATAACGAGCCTTAGTCTATCCCCCATCATCTAGTCACTCATTTCCCCGAGCTACACAAAGCACGGCTCAGGGAAATGCATTTGTTTCTTCATGTTTAGGAAAATTTTCACTCCCCAGTCCTCACTTTCTCGAGTTCATGAAGTACGACGCGGAAAAGTACCGATAACTCGTCCTTTGCTACTGGCCTATCCTCCTCACACCTCATCGCTTCTTCTTCGCTTTTACTTAAGAAAGTTATTTTTTTACCCCCCAGTCCCTCACTTTCTCGAGTTACGCGAAGACAACTCAGAAAAGTACCTGCAACTCGGGGTCGAGCCTTTTCCTTGCTGACCTTAACTCGTGCCTTACCGAACTTCCATCTTTTGATCCTATCTTCTCCTAGTCATATCAGTCAAGTCCAATGCATTTAATGCTTATCTTTTGTCGATCATCGAGCTTCTGACACGTGACGTCAGATCTATATAGAACCGACGTCGTATGTTCTAAAAACTTTTTAAAAAATCGTAAGATCTAATAAATATTTTTTTAAAAAAATAAAGACATAAGATGTCAGTTCTATATAGAACTAACGTCGTATGTTTATGTCATTTTCTTATTATTTAAGATTAGATCTATAAGATATTAGATCAGTAGAACCAACGCACAACTTCATCACCACGTCTTCTTCCTTCATCTTTAAGAGATCAGCTTCGTCTTCCTTCATCACCAATGCACAGCTTCATCGTTGTCTTCCTCGTTCCGCATCAACTTGCTTCGAATCCTCCGTACGTATTTCACATTTTAGATTTCTTTTCTTAGTAAATTGCTCCGATTGAAGCTGTTCGTTGCTAATTACCCAAGTGCTCTATGTCCTGTGGATCTCGTAGAACACTAAGTTGAAGCTCTTGAACCCAGGTGCTCAACCCCTCGATGCTCAAGCACTGCAACAACTGCCCCCACGTTTCGTGCTAATAGGTAGCTCCTGGGATTGCTTCCTCACCCACTTGTCTCCCATCAACTGCTCGTCGCTAGTCACGCGCTTGAACCTCTAACATTCTGCAATATGTAGATCTTTGATTTGCTCTGCGGTTTCATGTCCAGCAGCTCCATTACTTATCTTTGGGCTCCCCAATATCAAGATTCACATACTTGAGAAGGGTGTCATTAAAGACTACATCTTTGGGCATTTTCGCAAATGGGTTCCCGATTCTTGGCTGAACAGAGCAATACCGAAAAGTGACCCGGACGAAAAGCGTCCCCCGAGAGCTATGAACAGAAGTACGCTGAAGAGTGGCCGCACCTTCCGCTTCATTGTCTGTGCCCGAATGAAAACCCAGGCCCCAATACACAAGAGGATAAGCTTGGATTAACGCTAATGTTCGGAGCAAACAATGCGTAGAGATATCGAGGAAATCAACAGATTCCGGGTGTGTTTCATATTCAGACAAAAAAGAGAGGGAGAGATCTACTCCGGTCTTCACTCCTCAGCTGAGAAATATATATATTGAATGTCTTCATTCATATCGATCTATATTGTATACATGTATAGATAAAGAATGAGTTAAAAAGACTAAAACGTTGAAGTTGGGGTTGACAGAAAGAGGGGCAAGATAAGACCTAGACGAGACGAGGAACAATCTGGGGCATTGAGGGGGAGACGCTGATGTGTTGTCTACTTGGGTAAGGTTGAAAGGGTAAAGAGAGGAGACCAGAGTAAAAAGACAGAATAAGTCCTGCCTCAAACGGCCATTTGACGGAATACTTAAAGCTAGACCAAAAGTGGAACACGTCTAATAAATATGGACTCAATGTGACAAAAATAACAAAAGAAGATTAAAATTTGAAACGGGCCAATAAAAGTAGGACCAAAGAAGGAATTCACTCAAAGAAATATATGTGAATGGTAAAACTTGATAAAAGAAGAAGTAAATGTATACCGCAAATCACACTTATTTACATTACACTCCTTAATTTTTGCTTTTGTTATATCCACTACGTATGTCCTATATTCCAAATTCATTTTATTGCTAGAAAATGTAAATGTATAACTAATTAACACAAATAACACACAGGGAAAGAAGTACTTCATATATATATATATATATTGGGTTTATCGAGGCAAACCCCACTCCTCTTCCGAGTATGTGAGTAAACCCTCGCCCTGTGATCCTAGCCGGCAAAGGACCACAAGGAGGTTAACCAGCCTAGGTTGCCCATAGCTGACCGGCTCAAACCCGGGTGGCAGACAGTTTTGAACTCAGGACCTCACGGCCGCGAGCGTCTTGGTCTTGCCACTCAGGCTGCCCTTACGGGCTATATATATATATATATATATATGTGTGTGTGTGTATATATATATATATATATATATATATATATGTATATATTTCTATTCAAATGTGGCCGCGTCTTCCCGTACGGTTTACACCATTCAATGTTACGAAATGCACCACTCAATGTTATTTGTGTGGTGCATTTATTAATACTGAGTGGTGCATTTCGGTCTTTAATCAGGTGAGAACTATGTCCCAGGTGAGAACGTGAGGACAAATCTAAATCATTGATCTAGTAGATCTAACGGTTGAAATAAACTAAATTTTGTAATATTTATGAAAATGACCCCTCTCATTTTTTACTTGATTTCTCATCCATCAGATCTTGCAAATTAATGGTTTAGATTTCTCCTCACATCCACACCTAAAGAATTGTTCTCACCAGAATTAAAATATATATATATATATATATATATATATATATATATATATATATATATATATATATATTACTTATTATTTTGTTTGCATGTAGTACATATCCTACGAAGGTACATTTTTATTATTTCTCATGGGCGTGTATGCATATTATTAAAATTCAAAAAAAATTTTAAAAAATCAAACACAAATATTGAAGATAAATATTCAAAGTTCATATATATATCACAATAATCATAATATTCGAAATAAATTAGAAAAACGAGGAAATAAATCAAATATACTAATAAAATTAAAAATAAATAAATAAAAAAGAAATAAGTAAATAAAAATATATATACACAAACTTACCGGCGGTGGAGGTGGCGTTTGGCAGCATCGATGAGGAGAGGACAACAGGACGAGCGACGGCGTCGACAATGGCGGACAAGCGGTGTCAACGACGGTGGCAGCTGTCTCGTTTGAGGAGGACCGGCAGCGGCGCGGAAAATTTGAAGAAAATGGAGGTGAATGTCGCGGTGTTTGAAATGGCTAAGTGTGGTTCTCTTCTCAGATCTAAATGTCGAGATGGGGGAGAAAAAGGCTTGAGTTTCCACGCGGGTGCCGCGGAAAGTAGGTATTATTATTTTTTTTTAAAAGGAAAATGACATTTTTTCCCCTTATGTTATGTGCATATAGAACTTTTTCCCCATTAAAGTGGAAAAATTTCTTCCTGAAATGTTAAATTGGTAATTTTATCCTTAAAAATAACTATTTCATATATTTTTCTTCTCCAACAAATTATTACTTATATGTATGGATGATCACGATTTGGTTCGAACCTAACCAAAAACTGTAGCAATCATACCGAAATAGTATGGACGGTTTTGGTTACGATTCATAACCAAAAAAATAAAATTAAATAATTGTTTAACCGTGAATTGGAACTGAACCACAATCATATATAGTGAAAATATCAAACACTTACTTTGATAAATCGGTACGGTTCGGTTCTAATTTTGATTTTGAGCCGCCAATCAAAATTTATTTATTTATTTATTTATTTTTATAATTTTATTTCTTATTTAAAAATAGTCTAAATTCAACAATTATTTTATTTTATTTTTTCGATTCTGAATTGTAACCGTAATCGTCCATACTATTTAAGTTCAATTGTTACAGTGTTCGATTAGGTTCGTATCGAACCGTGATCTTCCATACATATTAGTAATAATTGGTTGGAAAATAAAAATAAATGAAATAGTTATATTTAAGGGCAAAAATGTCAATTTAACATTACAGTGGGAAAACTACTACTTTTAAAATAATTAAGGGGAAAAACTGTCACTTTAATAATACAGGGGGAAAAGTGCTATATGCACATAACATAGGGAGAAAAAGTGTCATTTTTTTTTTACTTTAGGAAATTCACTACACGTTTTTTAAGAGGTGTAGTGTTAAGCTATACTTATATGATATTTTTGTAGTAGTGACATGGGCTCGAAGCTCAAGGAAGATACATGCCATCTTTGAAAAGATGTCTTGAAGGTTGTGCAAAGATAAATCTTATGTACACAGTACAAGCTGTTGGAAAAAATGCAAGTCATGAAATATTTGTGGTTCTAAATTATCTTGGTAATTTAGTCTTAACCACAAGTTGAATAAGTGGTCAAGATTTGTTAGGTGGTATGTGGTTATAATCCTTTGCCCTATACTATTTAAGTGAGATTATCTAAGAGTTCAAATACACAAAACATTAAACTCTCTTTCTCCCCTTTAATTCTCTGTCCCATTGTCTG
Organism: Ipomoea triloba; assembly: GCF_003576645.1. Taxonomy (NCBI): domain Eukaryota; kingdom Viridiplantae; phylum Streptophyta; class Magnoliopsida; order Solanales; family Convolvulaceae; genus Ipomoea; species Ipomoea triloba. The sequence goes on along the minus strand of NC_044923.1, from coordinate 10,389,041 downwards.
AGCAAAGTGAGGTTCGCCTGGGCTACAGTTGGTGTAAACTTAGCTCAGCTATTTTGTGTAACCTGTCGGAAGCGTGCCGGGATTGTTAACTACACCGTTATCGGGCAAATAACGCTTTTAAGGCAGTGTTATTGTAACACGGCACATACATCTTTTTCTGGTTTAGTTGTTATCATTTTCCTAAAGAGTGTAAGAATAAGTTGACGTTGTCTCTAGTTCACAACAGTTAAAAGCGTTATTTTGACAATAGTCAACCTTTCGGTACGATGACTCCCTCTGTTATACCCGATTTATCCAAAACAACAGAAGGAGTGGAAAAGTTAAGAAAATCAAGGATGTTGTTTCGTGTGCGGTAAGCATGGACACCGAGCATCCCAGTGCTATCATCGCAAGGGTAAAATTCACAGAGGTCAATCTGACGGAGAAAGATGAGTATATCATTCCCTTAATTAGTAGTTATTTTGAGTAGTTCTTATTTGCTCTAGCCTCTAAAAGCTCGCATGAAATGGGATAGTATTAGTACTAAATACTAGTTGGGTTGTGTAAATTTTGAATGCCTATTAGTGCTTGTCATTTCAATGTATTGAATGCTAATGACGTTGTTGCATATTAATAAACACAATTAATAGTGACTTGCACAAAGAAATATGAATTGTTTAATGAGATACAGTTACATAGTTTGAAATATTTGACTTGTGTACTGAGAATGTTTGTCAAACATGATAAGCATATATCAAAAGCTTTTCACCTTGTGTTGGTAGCATGGAAATGTCATTATTCTTGAATAATCTATCTAGGAAGGTGGTTTTTAAGTAAACTTCGGTTTCACCACTCGACCTGGGAGTTTTTAAGAAGTAGGGTTTTTGTCATGCAGGCTAGTTGATGCGCTACTTGACCCTCACTTGAAATGAGATTGACTTTTACATGCTACCAAAGCTTTGTAATAGGCATTGCTTAAGTTGATTTAAATTGCCTTTTATTAACAAAAGGGTACTATGAGAATAAATTTAAATGTGTACTGATTTGCATTATACCAATGCTATATATGAGTTATGTGGTGAAGGGAAATTGTGAAGTTGAAATAAAATAGCTTTGAATGCTAAAGTTATAGATGTTGAATTTCATTTTGATGAAATTTTTGTAGATAAACCTTTCTCTAATAAATGCCTGTTTGCATATAATCTTTGAGTATGAGATTTACTTTTCAAGAAAGTATGTGAAATTTATTTTATTTTGTTCAACTTGAAGCAACATGCAACATGCAACATGCAAACAATATTATCTTCGTGGCTTATTGGCAATCAGTATTTGTATATATGATTTAAAATATTAATTGGGAGATCCTGAAGATCCAGGATTCCTTTATATAGTGAAACCTTAGTGGTTTAAGATAACCAATTTGGTTGAAATATATTCCACTATTGAGAGTGTATTAACCAAGTGCAGAGTTGCTATAAAGATTGCATAGGTCGATCTGCTCAGGAGCCAATGTTGGGCACCAAAGATCAATATGAGTAAAATATCAAGTACTTTTGAGAAGAATACTTGTAATCGCTGCATTGTGGGGGTAATCAGCTCTTTATATTTCCTTTCTATAAGTTTCTTTACTTTACCGAGAATAATGGTAAAAGGGAATGTTTCATGTTAAACATGAAAATCTCTAGGGTATTATTTATGAGTAAATAAAATACTCGTCAAAGTGTACGTAAGTTTAATGGAGTTGATCAACTTATGTTAATAGTGAAAGACTAATTATGAGATTAGTCGTTGAATTGTTGATGGAATGACTTAAATTCTAAAAGGTGATGAATTCATGGTGGATCCCACTTGTGTGGTCAAACGAAGCCATGGAAAGAATCACAAAGTAGTACACTAATTGGTCATTCTAATGATCTGTGTACTGGTGAGGTTGAGCTACATCTCTTAATGAATTTATAACCCTATGAGATGGGTGGTCCGATTGAGACGGACTTAATGAATTCACCGCTTAATAATTGATAGAGTGAGCATACAATGCTCTTAATGATTTCACGTCCCAATTTGGGTAGTCTATATTGAGATAAGCTTAAAGAAATTACCTATTTAAGTGAAAAAAGGTTAACCACCTTTTTCTGAAAGATAATGAGCTATCTTTCTAGAGCACTCATTGGCATCCAGATGTTCAATTGAGTAAAAATATATGAGAAGCATGATGTTCCTTTTGAACTATAAGATTTATGTCTTTAACTACTCTGTAGCCTTTAAAGGTGGTCTATATCGAGATAGACTTGACAGAGTTACATGTCTATATTGAGATAGACTTGACAGAGTTAAATGTCTATATTGAGATATACTTAACAGAGTTAAATGTCTATATTGAAATAGACTTGACAGGGTTAAAATGTCTATGTTGAGATAGACTTGACAAGGTTGAAGGTCTATGTTGAGATAGACACAACAGACTTGAATATTAAGTTTTAATCATAAGCAGTCANTCCCAGACAAAAGATGATTTTGTTACACAACCTTGCCCCTTATATACCATTAATAGCCGTTGCTAACTTTAGGTGGGATAAAGGTGGAGGCGGGGAGATCTTGCTTGCTCCGGCTAACTTATTAAGAACGGAAACTGGACTAAATAAAGTCATGAATGCTGGGGGCACCTAGGAAAAATGAGAAGACTTATTTGCATTATACTTTTTAACTTTTGCTTTTGTCATATCCCTTATATATTTTGTTGCTTATTATACGTTTCGTGAAAAGCAATCATTTTTCATCGATGCCGTATATTCCAAACTCTCAAGTGTTTAATTGATCAGGCCCTCTATTCATTCTATCTAAGCTTGCTTTATGCCAGCATCTCGTAAATACATCGATGAGCTGATCAGCTTGAATACACATGCATGTACATTAGCTCTATTCATTCTATCGTGTGTAGAATTTCAGAATCCATTAAACTCTATTCACCGGCCCCGGCCCCCTCCCGCATTCCTCCACCGTACCCTTCATCTTTTCAAACGGGACAGTAAAGCCATAATAATGTTAAAGAAAATGCCAAAATATGTGAAGAGTAAAACTTGAAAAAAGAAGAAGAAGTAAATGTATAACACAAATAACACATACACAGAAAAAGAAGTACTTCATATACCACATATAATAGTAACACATGCAATTTTTATTCGAGTTAAAGAAGCTAAGTAACTTCATTAGCTTATTGCTCTTATTAGATTTTAGATTCTATAGATAGATGTTTTTTTTTTTTTTTTTTTTATAAAACATACATTACTTAGTTTCTTATTGATCATATATTATTTAATTTATACTAGATATTCAAGTATATATCTAGTATTTATTACATTGGCAGGTGGCAGAGTGTAATATTTAAGTATATATCTAGCATCTGAGATTATTCCCAGGATTAACACCAAGCTGCTGGCAATACTTGGTGTAATAATTAACCCTCTTGGTAACCGTGTCAGGATTAGCGCCATTGCACTCAAGCGGGCCGTTAATAGCTCGAATGGTGCAGCCGAAACCCTGACCCGACAGGAGGCAAGAATGACAATTGTTCATCCAAAACCATAGGGCGGTCTTGAAGGAAATAATAGGGTTGGTTGCAACAATATCTGGGTTGTTTAGGCCATCGAAACCGATGCTTTGACCGGCGGCACCGTAATTGTAATTCCAGGATAGTTGGATAGGTCCACGACCGTAGTACATCTTTCCGGGTGCACAGGGGTACTGTCTGTTGTTGGGGTCACAGTAGTTTCTGGATGCACCGTTGATCTCCCTTATGTAGCACAAATCTGCATATGATCGGATGAGAGATTAAAGAAAGTAGCTTAGAAATTAAATAATCCTCTGATAAATTAATATATATAAATTAAAGAAACTTACGTCCAGTTTCATGAGTTATGTGGGCGAAAAACGCAGCTATTTCCCGCTTAATGTCATCGGTGCTCCCAGTGGTTCCGAACTTGGGGTAGGACTTGGCGGCTTCAAGAAATGAGTTTCGCGTGTAAAACCCCTTTCCTTCGCAGCTCGGACCCGCTTGATTGGCAATTCCGTTGAAAAACGAATCTGACACGATGTTAGACACCGACCCGCTTCCGCTTCCGCTTCCGCCTCCGCCGCCTCCAGGGGAGGAGTAGCACGGCCCTTCTCTACACCCTTCGCCGCAGTAGTCGTTTCCAGTACCGCAATACCCATACCTGCTGCAACACAACCCGCGGGCTGCACACCCACAGTTAGCGGAGCTGCCGTAGCACGGCCCTTCTCGGCATCCTTCGCCGCAGTAGTCGTTTCCAGTGCCGCAATACCCAAACTTGCTGCAACACAACCCGCGGGCAGCACATCCACAGTTTTGGGCTGAACTCAACCCTAGGGAGAATGCAGCAATAAGACCCAAACATAAAAAAACTACTGAACCAGCAGAATTCCTCATTTTCAATAATGAAAAGTACAGTAGGTTTAGTTTGGGATGAATCTCTGTGCTGCAGATATAGGAGTATTTATAGTGCATGTAGAGAGGGTTTCATGGCTGCTAACTAAATCTTATCATTGCACAAAATACTAATTGTGCTACCTGTGCGGGCCCTCCAAATTAAATTACGGCTAAATTAACAAAATATCTTACTTATTAGCTTATTCCGTGATTCATATTCATATATTTATGAATGCATGCATGATGATTATGATATTTTTGTACTGTGTATATATGTATTTGTTGACTATGACTTTTTATCCATCTCAATTGCATTTATTATGTCTATTCATTTACTTTAGGTTTGTGTCCGCCTATCTTGAGTTAGAGTTAGATATTAACCTATTACTTCTAGAAAAGTAAGACGTAAAAACTTACTAAGTAGACTATGTCGCACTGTCTCACGGGAAGGTATTGTCTCATATAAAGTCAACCATATATATATATATATAAATTAAAACCCAATATTAGGAATCTATGTATTTAAGTCAGATTATGACTCCCTATTCTAGGATTTTTCTTATTCTAGTATCCCTGAAATTCTCTCATTATATATATCTCTATAAGTTGTATCTTTGAACCATCTCATTCAATATAATTTATTCAGTTCTCATCTAGTATCAGTTAGCTAGGTTAAATGTGACAGTTTTTCAATACTTGAATCCACAATTCGGTAATTTCGTAGATCTATTCTTCAATTCTTCTTGATCACACAAACTCTCAAGTCTCAAGTTTTTTCAATTCTCTTACCAAATAAATTACGTATTTTTTATAATTTTTGTTTATTGTTTTAAGAATTTAATTATTTTTTGATTAATTATTTATTCAAAGTTTCTAAATAAAATTTTTTTTGTTCTTAGGATTTTATAATTATGTCTTCTAGAAAATATACATCTGGGTCTGAAAAGCCAAGTAATATAATTATTACTTACGATCAAGTATGTTGCAAGAGAGAATCAATGGATTATCTTTAATCTCCATTGAAAATAAGCTTTTGGAAGAAGTTGATATCAAAAGTTTGATTGATGATTTCGCGTCTAAATGTGCACGACGCATGTCACTTTTTAAATAAAATGTTATATGTATTTTTTATACAATATTTATATTTTGATACAACTTTTTGAACAACTATTATTTATATATAGAAAAATTACTCGAAAAAAAAAAAGTTCAATATAAGATATGGTACAGGGCCCAAATTTTTATTGGAACGGCCCCGATAAGAACTAATATAATTATATTACTTCTTTTATTCAATGTACAAATATATGACTTCATACTCCTATTTGAAAAGATTAAAGTCTAGACTTAAGGGTGAATAAAATTTAACGGATTCTGAAATTTTAAGCAAGCTAAGATAGAATGAATAGAGGGGCCGGTCAGTTGAATACTTGACAGTTTGGAATGTACAATATCCTCTCTTGGACTTATTTATACGAATATATCTATTCTAAATCTAATGTTGGTATATTTTTACAAGACAACAAGATACAAGATCTCTTTCAAGACAGCATTTCAATTCTAATTCCTCATCCATGATCCTTGCTTTAATCATATATTATGAATTGTCTTGGACTTATTTATACAAATATATCTATGCTTAATCTAATACTGATATATTTTTACAAGATAACTAGATACAAAATCTCTTTCGAAAAGATGATGAAAAAACGACGATCCTTCCTTCAACCGGCCTCCCTTTTATATTACCTAGCTTCAACAGCTTCATCCAATGTTTGCGTTTGTTGAATGAGATCCGATGCCACGCCTTCCCGTCCTCAAGTTTGCTCCAATGGCGTCTCGTTCTCTGTTCGATTGTTCGACTAATTCTTTATTTACATAAATAAAATTTTAAATAAATAAAAGTCCAAGTAGAATTAGTCTAACTTATTAATACTAACCAACTACATTATTATTTTATTAATCTATTTATAATTATTGGATAAATATAAAGTAAATACACATGTAATAATAAATAAGATTAAGCATAAAATATAACTATATATATAACAAAAATTCTTAAACAAAATATTATAAAATAATGTATAAAAATTGCACTTATCAAATTTCTCCACACTTAGCGTATTTATTTGATTGTGCTCAAGCAAAGACATTATTTAAAAGGAATAAAATAAATAAAATAAATAAAGTTAAGTATTAGATTGAACTTCACCCAAATACTCTTTCAAATTTATTGGCTAATTAATACAAGCCTAGTGTCAAACTCAAAGAGTGCATAAAAACACTATACTAGAAAATAAATAACCTTAGCACACTTATTAATAAAATAAAACTTGTACTCGTGTGTTGTTACCCCTTATATGAACTTGATGGATACCCCGATCAGGGTACCCGGCCAGAGAAGACTGGTCCCTGGAGTCCGCCTATTGCCTAGTTTGGGGGATATGTAGCCTATATCCAGTAAACTCGTACGATTCAGCTCTCGCAGGCAGTCGGGAATATTCTCTGAGAAAAGGGTTTGGTAACTTACGTATCAGATGGACAAACTTCAAATTACCTCCCTAAAATTATATTTGTTAAGAGTTTTACTTATTTCCTTGTATAAGCTTATCATTCTTGTATAAATACCCCCTTAGGGTCACATTGTAAGGAAGAGCTCAACTTTTCGAATAAAAGTATAACTATTTTCTTACTATTCGAATATCTTCTCAAGTTCCGCGATAGTGTTGGCCACCTGAAACAGTTGATGAGCAGCAGAAAAACCAACATTAGCGTCGTCCATGGGGACTGATACGAAAGAAAATGGAAACATAAACAGAAATGCAAATGGCAATGTGACTGTCATCACCCTTTAGGACGCTAACCGTGCCCTAGCAGGAGACTTACATCAACAATTGAGCCATCCACCGCCCGATCTATGTCAACAACTTAGTCGTTGCAACTTGGTAGAGTAATCGGTAGCCATTAATGATAGACCAGGTAGACCTCTGGTAACAGTACCAGTGGCAGTGCCTAATTCCTAAGTGGCTCCTCCCAGCACACAAATCACTCCTGTCGTTCAGATAGACGCGCTATTGTCAAGCCTAAATCCGGCAGCACACGCAGTCGCACTTGAGTCTTGCAATTCCCACTCGATCAGTTAGAGATCGGTTGAGCGGTCGAGCCAGAAGTCGCCCGCCCTACCGACCAGTGGGGGGTTGGTATAGCACTTTGGAGCAAGACTCTGGCAAGACTACTTGCCTAGGTGCCTGATTAACCGACATGAGCGAGAACATTTGGTGTATAATGTGGAGAGTAGTGGTGAAACGCAGCCTAGGAAAACGCGCACCCAGTCCAACGAGCTTGGTGTTGCTAACTTGGCTTGGGAGGTCAAGAACATAAAGCATCAAATGGAAGAGAGGGAAAGAATGATTGTTAGGCCGTTGATGACCGCTTATCCGTTTACGGGCAAAGTAAGGAATTATAGGGCACCTCCAAATTTTAAGTTGCCTGAGCATCCAACATTCGATGGTTTTGGAGAGCTACGCGATCACATGAGAGTTGATGTAGAATACCGTATTGACTGCAAAAGTCTTTAATAACTTTGTTGACGAATTTTGTACCTGATTCGATCGAAGTCTAATTATGCTCATACCCTTTTCTGTTTGGAGTTGCCTCAACAGTTCGGGTAACATCTTCTCGGTCTCATTCTTCTTCCTCAAGAATAGTGCCATGTATACCTCGTGTAGTCATCTACTACCACTAAGGTATACTTGCCACCACTTAGACTGACTGGATCGATTGGTCCAAATAAGTCCATATGCAACAGACTTACTTGGATTAGAACGAAGATTTAATTTGCTAGCCTTTCTGACATGCCTCGCAGATTTTGTTTTTATTAAATGTCATATTTGGTAGTTTTTCTACCAAATCTCCTCTAGCTAGCTTATTTATGGCCTTGAAGTTGAGATGGTATGTTTATGATGTCATTCCCAACTTAGGTCATTTTTACTCTTCGCTACTAGGCATACATTCGGTTTGGCCGTCTTCCATGCAACCACATACATGCTTTTACGTCTCTTAGCAGATAGAATTACTTCTCTACCAAGTGGGTGGAGGTAATAGCAACTCTAAGGAATGATGCAAAGATTGTGGTGAAGTTTGTGAAGAAGTATATTTTCTCCCGATTTGGTATGCCAAGGTCCTTTATCACTGATAATGAGACTCATTTTTGCAATAAGTTGCTAGAGAAACTTATGGTTAAGTATGGGATTTACCACATGTTGTCTACACCATATCACTCGCAAACCTATGGGCAAGTTGAGCTGGCCAATAGAGAGATCAAGTCAATTCTAGAGAAAGTGGTGAGTCCTAACCGAAAGGATTGGTCACTAAAGTTAGATGATGCACTATGGGCTCTCAGGACTGCATTCAAGACTCCGATTGGTGTGTCCCCTTTCAAGCTTGTCTTTGGGAAGTCATGTCATATACCGGTTCAGTATGAGCACAAGGCATATTGGACAATTTCAAAGTTGAATTTGGATGAGAGTTTGTCTCGTGAGAAGCGGTTGTTGTCCTTGAATGAACTTGAGGAGTTTAGGATGGATGCCTATGAGAATGCGAAGATTTACAAAGAGATGATCAAGTACTTTCATGATAAGAGGATCCTAAGGAGAGATTTTGAGCCAGGTGATCAAGTGTTGTTGTACAACTCACGCCTGAAATTGTTTCCTGGGCAGCTCAAGTCTAGATGGTCGGGCCCATTCAAAGTGATTTATCTGGTGCGGTTACTATTGTTGGCACGACTGGTGATCCATTTGTGGTCAATGGTCAGAGGTTGAAGTATTTCAATACTCCAGAATCGAAGGAGGAGGTGTTTAATGTAGTTTGGGATCTCTTTATTCCCATCTACACTTGATGATCCATAAGGTTGAGTCGAGCTAGCGACATTAAACTTAGCGCTTCATGGGAGGCACCCCACGTTATCCTTTACCTTTTTGCATTTTATTTTATTGTATTTTTATTTTTTGTTTTAGTTTGAGGTAGAGTTAGGAGTTTTTCTATGTTTATGGGGTGTTAATTGGGTTGTTTTTGTGTGAGGTTTGCATTAATTTCCTTTTGAGAAAGTGGGGAATGGTTAGAATTAAGGTGTTTATGCTTTGGATGGGTTTAGAAGTGTTGTGGAGATATTCTGAACTGATTTGCAGGTGAAACCGAGCTTTTGGCGTGAACGCACAGCGATTGGCGTAACAGAGCACCGCCCTCACGGCCACCCTCCCGGCCGTGAGGGTGCTTGTGACATTTTTTGCCAATTCCAGTGTGTATTTGCATATTGGGGGCTCGGGTACACGGTCAGGCTCACGGCCGTGTACCTGCCCATGATATTTATTGTCAATTCCAATGTGTATTCGTGATTTGAGGGCTCGGGTGCACGGCTACCCTCCTGGCCGTGTACCCGGCCGTGATATTTTTGCCTCATTCCAGTACGTACAGGGCAATCTAGGCCTCAGGATAACAGCCACCCTCCCGACCGTGACCTTGCCCGTGATGTTTTCTAGAATTTCCAGTACGCATAGACCAAATGAGAGCCCGGGTTCACGGCTACCCTCCCGGCCGTGATCGCGACGGAAAAAGTTAATACGCCACCCGCGATCTCCATTCTCTTTTCCCCAAATCCCAACACTAGTCTATTTCTTTCCCAAATTCTCCCACCTCCCACCCCTTCTCCACCATATTTGCCTCCATTAATTTGTGATTTCTTTCAAGTTACTCTTCACTCACTTTATCTTCTTCAAGTACTCAAGGTTTGGTCTCCTATTGCTTTACTTTCTGCATCTCAATTTTGAATTAATGGTTTGATATTCATGGGTTTGCTTGAATATTTACTTTTATTGTTGAATATTGTTAGATTGAGCATGCTTAGTGGCGAGCTGTCGTAAGCTCCCAAATTAGAACCTTAACATACACGTAGTAGTGAGAGTAAGGGTCGATCCCACGAGGAGTAACTAGTTTAATGCATGAGTTCAAATTAAAGAGGGGTTTGGTATGAAATTAACATTCAAAATAAATAATTAAATAAATAAGAATAGAAAAGATGATTTCAAAATAAATAATTAAATAAATAAGAATAGAAAAGATGATAATCAAACCAAAGTTTACTAACGAAATCATAGAAAAGATGATAATCAAACCAAAGTTTACTAACGAAATCAAATGAATTTCCAACACTTGGTCTAAGAAAATATTCACCACCGGATCTTAATTACTGTTCATCGACTCCATCAGTTCATATAAGGGGTAACAACACACGAGTACAAGTTTTATTTTATTAATAAGTGTGCTAAGGTTATTTATTTTCTAGTATAGTGTTTTTATGCACTCTTTGAGTTTGACACTAGGCTTGTATTAATTAGCCAATAAATTTGAAAGAGTATTTGGGTGAAGTTCAATCTAATACTTAACTTTATTTATTTTATTTATTTTATTCCTTTTAAATAATGTCTTTGCTTGAGCACAATCAAATAAATACGCTAAGTGTGGAGAAATTTGATAAGTGCAATTTTTATACATTATTTTATAATATTTTGTTTAAGAATTTTTGTTATATATATAGTTATATTTTATGCTTAATCTTATTTATTATTACATGTGTATTTACTTTATATTTATCCAATAATTATAAATAGATTAATAAAATAATAATGTAGTTGGTTAGTATTAATAAGTTAGACTAATTCTACTTGGACTTTTATTTATTTAAAATTTTATTTATGTAAATAAAGAATTAGTCGAACAATCGAACAGAGAACGAGACGCCATTGGAGCAAACTTGAGGACGGGAAGGCGTGGCATCGGATCTCATTCAACAAACGCAAACATTGGATGAAGCTGTTGAAGCTAGGTAATATAAAAGGGAGGCCGGTTGAAGGAAGGATCGTCGTTTTTTCATCATCTTTTCGAAAGAGATTTTGTATCTAGTTATCTTGTAAAAATATATCAGTATTAGATTAAGCATAGATATATTTGTATAAATAAGTCCAAGACAATTCATAATATATGATTAAAGCAAGGATCATGGATGAGGAATTAGAATTGAAATGCTGTCTTGAAAGAGATCTTGTATCTTGTTGTCTTGTAAAAATATACCAACATTAGATTTAGAATAGATATATTCGTATAAATAAGTCCAAGAGAGGATATTGTACATTCCAAACTGTCAAGTATTCAACTGACCGGCCCCTCTATTCATTCTATCTTAGCTTGCTTAAAATTTCAGAATCCGTTAAATTTTATTCACCCTTAAGTCTAGACTTTAATCTTTTCAAATAGGAGTATGAAGTCATATATTTGTACATTGAATAAAAGAAGTAATATAATTATATTAGTTCTTATCGGGGCCGTTCCAATAAAAATTTGGGCCCTGTACCATATCTTATATTGAACTTTTTTTTTTTCGAGTAATTTTTCTATATATAAATAATAGTTGTTCAAAAAGTTGTATCAAAATATAAATATTGTATAAAAAATACATATAACATTTTATTTAAAAAGTGACATGCGTCGTGCACATTTAGACGCGAAATCATCAATCAAACTTTTGATATCAACTTCTTCCAAAAGCTTATTTTCAATGGAGATTAAAGATAATCCATTGATTCTCTCTTGCAACATACTTGATCGTAAGTAATAATTATATTACTTGGCTTTTCAGACCCAGATGTATATTTTCTAGAAGACATAATTATAAAATCCTAAGAACAAAAAAAATTTTATTTAGAAACTTTGAATAAATAATTAATCAAAAAATAATTAAATTCTTAAAACAATAAACAAAAATTATAAAAAATACGTAATTTATTTGGTAAGAGAATTGAAAAAACTTGAGACTTGAGAGTTTGTGTGATCAAGAAGAATTGAAGAATAGATCTACGAAATTACCGAATTGTGGATTCAAGTATTGAAAAACTGTCACATTTAACCTAGCTAACTGATACTAGATGAGAACTGAATAAATTATATTGAATGAGATGGTTCAAAGATACAACTTATAGAGATATATATAATGAGAGAATTTCAGGGATACTAGAATAAGAAAAATCCTAGAATAGGGAGTCATAATCTGACTTAAATACATAGATTCCTAATATTGGGTTTTAATTTATATATATATATATATGGTTGACTTTATATGAGACAATACCTTCCCGTGAGACAGTGCGACATAGTCTACTTAGTAAGTTTTTACGTCTTACTTTTCTAGAAGTAATAGGTTAATATCTAACTCTAACTCAAGATAGGCGGACACAAACCTAAAGTAAATGAATAGACATAATAAATGCAATTGAGATGGATAAAAAGTCATAGTCAACAAATACATATATACACAGTACAAAAATATCATAATCATCATGCATGCATTCATAAATATATGAATATGAATCACGGAATAAGCTAATAAGTAAGATATTTTGTTAATTTAGCCGTAATTTAATTTGGAGGGCCCGCACAGGTAGCACAATTAGTATTTTGTGCAATGATAAGATTTAGTTAGCAGCCATGAAACCCTCTCTACATGCACTATAAATACTCCTATATCTGCAGCACAGAGATTCATCCCAAACTAAACCTACTGTACTTTTCATTATTGAAAATGAGGAATTCTGCTGGTTCAGTAGTTTTTTTATGTTTGGGTCTTATTGCTGCATTCTCCCTAGGGTTGAGTTCAGCCCAAAACTGTGGATGTGCTGCCCGCGGGTTGTGTTGCAGCAAGTTTGGGTATTGCGGCACTGGAAACGACTACTGCGGCGAAGGATGCCGAGAAGGGCCGTGCTACGGCAGCTCCGCTAACTGTGGGTGTGCAGCCCGCGGGTTGTGTTGCAGCAGGTATGGGTATTGCGGTACTGGAAACGACTACTGCGGCGAAGGGTGTAGAGAAGGGCCGTGCTACTCCTCCCCTGGAGGCGGCGGAGGCGGAAGCGGAAGCGGAAGCGGGTCGGTGTCTAACATCGTGTCAGATTCGTTTTTCAACGGAATTGCCAATCAAGCGGGTCCGAGCTGCGAAGGAAAGGGGTTTTACACGCGAAACTCATTTCTTGAAGCCGCCAAGTCCTACCCCAAGTTCGGAACCACTGGGAGCACCGATGACATTAAGCGGGAAATAGCTGCGTTTTTCGCCCACATAACTCATGAAACTGGACGTAAGTTTCTTTAATTTATATATATTAATTTATCAGAGGATTATTTAATTTCTAAGCTACTTTCTTTAATCTCTCATCCGATCATATGCAGATTTGTGCTACATAAGGGAGATCAACGGTGCATCCAGAAACTACTGTGACCCCAACAACAGACAGTACCCCTGTGCACCCGGAAAGATGTACTACGGTCGTGGACCTATCCAACTATCCTGGAATTACAATTACGGTGCCGCCGGTCAAAGCATCGGTTTCGATGGCCTAAACAACCCAGATATTGTTGCAACCAACCCTATTATTTCCTTCAAGACCGCCCTATGGTTTTGGATGAACAATTGTCATTCTTGCCTCCTGTCGGGTCAGGGTTTCGGCTGCACCATTCGAGCTATTAACGGCCCGCTTGAGTGCAATGGCGCTAATCCTGACACGGTTACCAAGAGGGTTAATTATTACACCAAGTATTGCCAGCAGCTTGGTGTTAATCCTGGGAATAATCTCAGATGCTAGATATATACTTAAATATTACACTCTGCCACCTGCCAATGTAATAAATACTAGATATATACTTGAATATCTAGTATAAATTAAATAATATATGATCAATAAGAAACTAAGTAATGTATGTTTTAAAAAAAAAAAAAAAAAAAAACATCTATCTATAGAATCTAAAATCTAATAAGAGCAATAAGCTAATGAAGTTACTTAGCTTCTTTAACTCGAATAAAAATTGCATGTGTTACTATTATATGTGGTATATGAAGTACTTCTTTTTCTGTGTATGTGTTATTTGTGTTATACATTTACTTCTTCTTCTTTTTTCAAGTTTTACTCTTCACATATTTTGGCATTTTCTTTAACATTATTATGGCTTTACTGTCCCGTTTGAAAAGATGAAGGGTACGGTGGAGGAATGCGGGAGGGGGCCGGGGCCGGTGAATAGAGTTTAATGGATTCTGAAATTCTACACACGATAGAATGAATAGAGCTAATGTACATGCATGTGTATTCAAGCTGATCAGCTCATCGATGTATTTACGAGATGCTGGCATAAAGCAAGCTTAGATAGAATGAATAGAGGGCCTGATCAATTAAACACTTGAGAGTTTGGAATATACGGCATCGATGAAAAATGATTGCTTTTCACGAAACGTATAATAAGCAACAAAATATATAAGGGATATGACAAAAGCAAAAGTTAAAAAGTATAATGCAAATAAGTCTTCTCATTTTTCCTAGGTGCCCCCAGCATTCATGACTTTATTTAGTCCAGTTTCCGTTCTTAATAAGTTAGCCGGAGCAAGCAAGATCTCCCCGCCTCCACCTTTATCCCACCTAAAGTTAGCAACGGCTATTAATGGTATATAAGGGGCAAGGTTGTGTAACAAAATCATCTTTTGTCTGGGACTCCACAACCACCGGAACAAACAAGAGCTCTGCTTCGAACTTAAGTGATATGACACACTTTTCAAAGAGAAGGGGGGAGCTCCGGGATTTCCTTAAGAATGTTAAAATTTGCCTGAGGTTAGGCCTCGGCGTGTGAGAGGACCCCTTTCAGTTCCAAACCAAAAGCCGGTACTAAGGAAGCGGGTACTAAAAGCACTACACTAAAAGGTATAGGTGTTCATGATGCTTTATTTCATTTCTTAAAGCGGTTCGAGAGTGATTTTTATAGTGGTTCAAAAGTAATGTAATTATTTTACTCTACTATTCTCCTAACGTCAAGGAGGATATTACAGTGAACACAAACATACATCAAATTAAGTTGCGTTGAGCACAAAGCCAATAAATTATTTGTTCAAATTTTCACATGACAACTCCTATTCCATTCCCCTATCTAGTGTCCATGCTTACCGCACACGAAACAACATCCTTGATTTTCTTAACTTTTCCACTCCTTCTGTTGTTTTGGATAAATCGGGTATAACAGAGGGAGCCATCGTACCGAAAGGTTGACTATTGTCAAAATAACGCTTTTAACTGTTGTGAACTAGAGACAACATCAACTTATTCTGACACTCTTTAGGAAAAGGATAACAACTAAACTAGAAAAAGATGTATGTGCCGTGTTACAATAACACTGCCTTAAAAGCGTTATTTGCCCGGTAACGGTGTAGTTAACAATCCCGGCACGCTTCCGACAGGTTACACAGACTAGCTGAGCTAAGCTTACACCAACTATAGCCCAAGCGAACCTCACTTTGCTCAGACAATGGGACAGAGAATTAAAGGGGAGAAAGAGACTTTAATGTTTGGTGTATTTGAACTCTTAGATAATCTCACTTAAATAGTATAGGGCAAAGGATTATAACCACATACCACCTAACAAATCTTGACCACTTATTCAACTTGTGGTTAAGACTAAATCACCAAGATAATTTAGAACCACAAATATTTCATGGCTTGCATTTTTTCCAACAATCCCCCACAAATGCAAGGGAATGAAAATGAAGATTTGTCTAGGTTGTTCACAAGAAAAGATGATCCCCCACACATTCAAAGTAGAAGTCTAGAAAGGACAATGTCTGAGCAATACAATTGAGTTGACCTTAATATCAGTGTTTAAACTTGAACTGATACGTAGTGACATTGAGTAATTTCCTTTCCGAGAGTGATATGACTCTTGAACTCATCGGTTAGACAAATTTTGAACTCAAAACACATATCAACTCTAACAAATAGGTTCTATGAAAGTCAAACTCTTTGACTGCTTATGATTAAAACTTAATATTCAAGTCTGTTGTGTCTATCTCAACATAGACCTTCAACCTTGTCAAGTCTATCTCAACATAGACATTTTAACCCTGTCAAGTCTATTTCAATATAGACATTTAACTCTGTTAAGTATATCTCAATATAGACATTTAACTCTGTCAAGTCTATCTCAATATAGACATGTAACTCTGTCAAGTCTATCTCGATATAGACCACCTTTAAAGGCTACAGAGTAGTTAAAGACATAAATCTTATAGTTCAAAAGGAACATCATGCTTCTCATATATTTTTACTCAATTGAACATCTGGATGCCAATGAGTGCTCTAGAAAGATAGCTCATTATCTTTCAGAAAAAGGTGGTTAACCTTTTTTCACTTAAATAGGTAATTTCTTTAAGCTTATCTCAATATAGACTACCCAAATTGGGACGTGAAATCATTAAGAGCATTGTATGCTCACTCTATCAATTATTAAGCGGTGAATTCATTAAGTCCGTCTCAATCGGACCACCCATCTCATAGGGTTATAAATTCATTAAGAGATGTAGCTCAACCTCACCAGTACACAGATCATTAGAATGACCAATTAGTGTACTACTTTGTGATTCTTTCCATGGCTTCGTTTGACCACACAAGTGGGATCCACCATGAATTCATCACCTTTTAGAATTTAAGTCATTCCATCAACAATTCAACGACTAATCTCATAATTAGTCTTTCACTATTAACATAAGTTGATCAACTCCATTAAACTTACGTACACTTTGACGAGTATTTTATTTACTCATAAATAATACCCTAGAGATTTTCATGTTTAACATGAAATATTCCCTCTTACCAATATTCTCGGTAAAGTAAAGAAACTTATAGAAAGGAAATATAAAGAGCTGATTACCCCCACAATGCAGCGATTACAAGTATTCTTCTCAAAAGTACTTGATATTTTACTCATATTGATCTTTGGTGCCCAACATTGGCTCCTGAGCAGATCGACCTATGCAATCTTTATAGCAACTCTGCACTTGGTTAATACACTCTCAATAGTGGAATATATTTCAACCAAATTGGTTATCTTAAACCACTAAGGTTTCACTATATAAAGGAATCCTGGATCTTCAGGATCTCCCAATT
>NC_044923.1:10202712-10371577 GCF_003576645.1 Ipomoea triloba | reverse complement strand
GACTAAATCACCAAGATAATTTAGAACCACAAATATTTCATGGCTTGCATTTTTTCCAACAATCCCCCACAAATGCAAGGGAATGAAAATGAAGATTTATCTAGGTTGTTCACAAGAAAAGATGATCCCCCACACATTCAAAGTAGAAGTCTAGAAAGGACAATGTCTGAGCAATACAATTGAGTTGACCTTAATATCAGTGTTTAAACTTGAACTGATACGTAGTGACATTGAGTAATTTCCTTTCCGAGAGTGATATGACTCTTGAACTCATCGGTTAGACAAATTTTGAACTCAAAACACATATCAACTCTAACAAATAGGTTCTATGAAAGTCAAACTCTTTGACTGCTTATGATTAAAACTTAATATTCAAGTCTGTTGTGTCTATCTCAACATAGACCTTCAACCTTGTCAAGTCTATCTCAACATAGACATTTTAACCCTGTCAAGTCTATTTCAATATAGACATTTAACTCTGTTAAGTATATCTCAATATAGACATTTAACTCTGTCAAGTCTATCTCAATATAGACATGTAACTCTGTCAAGTCTATCTCGATATAGACCACCTTTAAAGGCTACAGAGTAGTTAAAGACATAAATCTTATAGTTCAAAAGGAACATCATGCTTCTCATATATTTTTACTCAATTGAACATCTGGATGCCAATGAGTGCTCTAGAAAGATAGCTCATTATCTTTCAGAAAAAGGTGGTTAACCTTTTTTCACTTAAATAGGTAATTTCTTTAAGCTTATCTCAATATAGACTACCCAAATTGGGACGTGAAATCATTAAGAGCATTGTATGCTCACTCTATCAATTATTAAGCGGTGAATTCATTAAGTCCGTCTCAATCGGACCACCCATCTCATAGGGTTATAAATTCATTAAGAGATGTAGCTCAACCTCACCAGTACACAGATCATTAGAATGACCAATTAGTGTACTACTTTGTGATTCTTTCCATGGCTTCGTTTGACCACACAAGTGGGATCCACCATGAATTCATCACCTTTTAGAATTTAAGTCATTCCATCAACAATTCAACGACTAATCTCATAATTAGTCTTTCACTATTAACATAAGTTGATCAACTCCATTAAACTTACGTACACTTTGACGAGTATTTTATTTACTCATAAATAATACCCTAGAGATTTTCATGTTTAACATGAAATATTCCCTCTTACCAATATTCTCGGTAAAGTAAAGAAACTTATAGAAAGGAAATATAAAGAGCTGATTACCCCCACAATGCAGCGATTACAAGTATTCTTCTCAAAAGTACTTGATATTTTACTCATATTGATCTTTGGTGCCCAACATTGGCTCCTGAGCAGATCGACCTATGCAATCTTTATAGCAACTCTGCACTTGGTTAATACACTCTCAATAGTGGAATATATTTCAACCAAATTGGTTATCTTAAACCACTAAGGTTTCACTATATAAAGGAATCCTGGATCTTCAGGATCTCCCAATTAATATTTTAAATCATATATACAAATACTGATTGCCAATAAGCCACGAAGATAATATTGTTTGCATGTTGCATGTTGCATGTTGCTTCAAGTTGAACAAAATAAAATAAATTTCACATACTTTCTTGAAAAGTAAATCTCATACTCAAAGATTATATGCAAACAGGCATTTATTAGAGAAAGGTTTATCTACATAAATTTCATCAAAATGAAATTCAACATCTATAACTTTAGCATTCAAAGCTATTTTATTTCAACTTCACAATTTCCCTTCACCACATAACTCATATATAGCATTGGTATAATGCAAATCAGTACACATTTAAATTTATTCTCATAGTACCCTTTTGTTAATAAAAGGCAATTTAAATCAACTTAAGCAATGCCTATTACAAAGCTTTGGTAGCATGTAACAACTTAAGCAATGCCTATTACAAAGCTTTGGTAGCATGTAAAAGTCAATCTCATTTCAAGTGAGGGTCAAGTAGCGCATCAACTAGCCTGCATGACCAAAACCCTACTTCTTAAAAACTCCCAGGTCGAGTGGTGAAACCGAAGTTTACTTAAAAACCACCTTCCTAGACAGATTATTCAAGAATAATGACATTTCCATGCTACCAACACAAGGTGAAAAGCTTTTGATATATGCTTATCATGTTTGACAAACATTCTCAGTACACAATTCAAATATTTCAAACTATGTAACTGTATCTCATTAAACAGTTCATATTTCTTTGTGCAAGTCACTATTAATTGTGTTTATTAATATGCAACAACGTCGTTAGCATTCAATACATTGAAATGACAAGCACTAATAGGCATTCAAAATTTACACAACCCAACTAGTATTTAGTACTAATACTATCCCATTTCATGCGAGCTTTTAGAGGCTAGAGCAAATAAGAACTACTCAAAATAACTACTAATTAAGGGAATGATATACTCATCTTTCTCCGTCAGATTGACCTCTGTGAATTTTACCCTTGCGATGATAGCACTGGATGCTCGGTGTCCATGCTTACCGCACACGAAACAACATCCTTGATTTTCTTAACTTTTCCACTCCTTCTGTTGTTTTGGATAAATCGGGTATAACAGAGGGAGTCATCGTACCGAAAGGTTGACTATTGTCAAAATAACGCTTTTAACTGTTGTGAACTAGAGACAACGTCAACTTATTCTGACACTCTTTAGGAAAATGATAACAACTAAACCAGAAAAAGATGTCTATGCCGTGTTACAATAACACTGCCTTAAAAGCGTTATTTGCCCGATAACGGTGTAGTTAACAATCCCGGCACGCTTCCGACAGGTTACACAAAATAGCTGAGCTAAGCTTACACCAACTATAGCCCAGGCGAACCTCACTTTGCTCAGACAATGGGACAGAGAATTAAAGGGGAGAAAGAGAGTTTAATGTTTTGTGTATTTGAACTCTTAGATAATCTCACTTAAATAGTATAGGGCAAAGGATTATAACCACATACCACCTAACAAATCTTGACCACTTATTCAACTTGTGGTTAAGACTAAATTACCAAGATAATTTAGAACCACAAATATTTCATGACTTGCATTTTTTCCAACAGCTTGTACTGTGTACATAAGATTTATCTTTGCACAACCTTCAAGACATCTTTTCAAAGATGGCATGTATCTTCCTTGAGCTTCGAGCCCATGTCACTACTACAAAAATATCATATAAGTATAGCTTAACACTACACCTCTTAAAAAACGTGTAGTGAATTTCCTAAAGTAAAAAAAAAATGACACTTTTTCTCCCTATGTTATGTGCATATAGCACTTTTCCCCCTGTATTATTAAAGTGACAGTTTTTCCCCTTAATTATTTTAAAAGTAGTAGTTTTCCCACTGTAATGTTAAATTGACATTTTTGCCCTTAAATGTAACTATTTCATTTATTTTTATTTTCCAACCAATTATTACTAATATGTATGGAAGATCACGGTTCGATACGAACCTAATCGAACACTGTAACAATTGAACTTAAATAGTATGGACGATTACGGTTACAATTCAGAATCGAAAAAATAAAATAAAATAATTGTTGAATTTAGACTATTTTTAAATAAGAAATAAAATTATAAAAATAAATAAATAAATAAATAAATTTTGATTGGCGGCTCAAAATCAAAATTAGAACTGAACCGTACTGATTTATCAAAGTAAGTGTTTGATATTTTCACTATATATGATTGTGGTTCAGTTCCAATTCACGGTTAAACAATTATTTAATTTTATTTTTTTTGGTTATGAATCGTAACCAAAACCGTNTCAACTTAAGCAATGCCTATTACAAAGCTTTGGTAGCATGTAAAAGTCAATCTCATTTCAAGTGAGGGTCAAGTAGCGCATCAACTAGCCTGCATGACCAAAACCCTACTTCTTAAAAACTCCCAGGTCGAGTGGTGAAACCGAAGTTTACTTAAAAACCACCTTCCTAGACAGATTATTCAAGAATAATGACATTTCCATGCTACCAACACAAGGTGAAAAGCTTTTGATATATGCTTATCATGTTTGACAAACATTCTCAGTACACAATTCAAATATTTCAAACTATGTAACTGTATCTCATTAAACAGTTCATATTTCTTTGTGCAAGTCACTATTAATTGTGTTTATTAATATGCAACAACGTCGTTAGCATTCAATACATTGAAATGACAAGCACTAATAGGCATTCAAAATTTACACAACCCAACTAGTATTTAGTACTAATACTATCCCATTTCATGCGAGCTTTTAGAGGCTAGAGCAAATAAGAACTACTCAAAATAACTACTAATTAAGGGAATGATATACTCATCTTTCTCCGTCAGATTGACCTCTGTGAATTTTACCCTTGCGATGATAGCACTGGATGCTCGGTGTCCATGCTTACCGCACACGAAACAACATCCTTGATTTTCTTAACTTTTCCACTCCTTCTGTTGTTTTGGATAAATCGGGTATAACAGAGGGAGTCATCGTACCGAAAGGTTGACTATTGTCAAAATAACGCTTTTAACTGTTGTGAACTAGAGACAACGTCAACTTATTCTGACACTCTTTAGGAAAATGATAACAACTAAACCAGAAAAAGATGTCTATGCCGTGTTACAATAACACTGCCTTAAAAGCGTTATTTGCCCGATAACGGTGTAGTTAACAATCCCGGCACGCTTCCGACAGGTTACACAAAATAGCTGAGCTAAGCTTACACCAACTATAGCCCAGGCGAACCTCACTTTGCTCAGACAATGGGACAGAGAATTAAAGGGGAGAAAGAGAGTTTAATGTTTTGTGTATTTGAACTCTTAGATAATCTCACTTAAATAGTATAGGGCAAAGGATTATAACCACATACCACCTAACAAATCTTGACCACTTATTCAACTTGTGGTTAAGACTAAATTACCAAGATAATTTAGAACCACAAATATTTCATGACTTGCATTTTTTCCAACAGCTTGTACTGTGTACATAAGATTTATCTTTGCACAACCTTCAAGACATCTTTTCAAAGATGGCATGTATCTTCCTTGAGCTTCGAGCCCATGTCACTACTACAAAAATATCATATAAGTATAGCTTAACACTACACCTCTTAAAAAACGTGTAGTGAATTTCCTAAAGTAAAAAAAAAATGACACTTTTTCTCCCTATGTTATGTGCATATAGCACTTTTCCCCCTGTATTATTAAAGTGACAGTTTTTCCCCTTAATTATTTTAAAAGTAGTAGTTTTCCCACTGTAATGTTAAATTGACATTTTTGCCCTTAAATGTAACTATTTCATTTATTTTTATTTTCCAACCAATTATTACTAATATGTATGGAAGATCACGGTTCGATACGAACCTAATCGAACACTGTAACAATTGAACTTAAATAGTATGGACGATTACGGTTACAATTCAGAATCGAAAAAATAAAATAAAATAATTGTTGAATTTAGACTATTTTTAAATAAGAAATAAAATTATAAAAATAAATAAATAAATAAATAAATTTTGATTGGCGGCTCAAAATCAAAATTAGAACTGAACCGTACTGATTTATCAAAGTAAGTGTTTGATATTTTCACTATATATGATTGTGGTTCAGTTCCAATTCACGGTTAAACAATTATTTAATTTTATTTTTTTTGGTTATGAATCGTAACCAAAACCGTCCATACTATTTCGGTATGATTGCTACAGTTTTTGGTTAGGTTCGAACCAAATCGTGATCATCCATACATATAAGTAATAATTTGTTGGAGAAGAAAAATATATGAAATAGTTATTTTTAAGGATAAAATTACCAATTTAACATTTCAGGAAGAAATTTTTCCACTTTAATAACACAGGAGGGAAAAAGTTCTATATGCACATAACATAAGGGGAAAAAGTGTCATTTTCCTTAAAAAAAAATAATAATAATACCTACTTTCCGCGGCACCCGCGTGGAAACTCAAGCCCTTTTCTCCCCATCTCGACATTTAGATCTGAGAAGAGAACCACACTTAGCCATTTCAAACACCGCGACATTCACCTCCATTTTCTTCAGATTTTCCGCGCCGCTGCCGGTCCTCCTCAAACGAGACAGCCGCCACCGTCGTTGACACCGCTTGTCCGCCATTGTCGACGCCGTCGCTCGTCCTGTTGTCCTCTCCTCATCGATGCTGCCAAACGCCACCTCCACCGCCGGTAAGTTTGTGTATATATTTTTTTATTACTTATTTCTTTTTTATTTATTTATTTTTAATTTTACTAGTATATTTGATTTATTTCCTCGTTTTTCTAATTTATTTCGAATATTATGATTATTGTGATATATATATGAACTTTGAATATTTATCTTCAATATTTGTGTTTGATTTTTTAAAATTTTTTTTGAATTTTAATAATATGCATACACGCCCATGAGAAATAATAAAAATGTACCTTCGTAGGATATGTACTACATGCAAACAAAATAATAAGTAATATATATATATATATATATATATATATATATATATATATATATNATATATATATATATATATATATATATATATATATATATATATACACACATATATATATATATATGAAGTACTTCTTTCCCTGTGTGTTATTTGTGTTAATTAGTTATACATTTACATTTTCTAGCAATAAAATGAATTTGGAATATAGGACATACGTAGTGGATCATTTTCACGAAACGTAATATGAGGGATATAACAAAAGCAAAAATTAAGGAGTGTAATGTAAATAAGTGTGATTTGTGGTATACATTTACTTCTTCTTTTATCAAGTTTTACCATTCACATATATTTCTTTGAGTGAATTCCTTCTTTGGTCCTACTTTTATTGGCCCGTTTCAAATTTTAATCTTCTTTTGTTATTTTTGTCACATTGAGTCCACATTTATTAGACGTGTTCCACTTTTGGTCTAGCTTTAAGTATTTCGTCAAATGGCCGTTTGAGGCAGGGCTTATTCCGTCTTTTTACTCTGGTCTCCTCTCTTTACCCTTTCAACCTTACCCAAGTAGACAACACATCAGCGTCTCCCCCTCAATGCCCCAGATTATTCCTCGTCTCGTCTAGGTCTTATCTTGCCCCTCTTTCTGTCAACCCCAACTTCAACGTTTTAGTCTTTTTAACTCATTCTTTATCTATACATGTATACAATATAGATCGATATGAACGGAGACATTCAATATATATATTTCTCAGCTGAGGAGTGAAGACCGAAGTAGATCTCTCCCTCTCTTTTTTGTCTGAATATGAAACACACCCGGAATCTGTTGATTTCCTCGATATCTCTACGCATTGTTTGCTCCGAACATTAGTGTTAATCCAAGTTTATCCTCTTGTGTATTGGGGCCTGGGTTTTCATTCGGGCACAGACAATGAAGCGGAAGGTGCGGCCACTCTTCACCGTACTTTTGTTCATAGCTCTCGGGGGACGCTTTTCGTCCGGGTCACTTTTCGGTATTGCTCTGTTCAGCCAAGAATCGGGAACCCATTTGCAAAAATGCCCAAAGATGTAGTCTTTAATGACACCCTTCTCAAGTATGTGAATATTGATATTGGGGAGCCCAAAGATAAGTAATGGAGCTGCTGGACATGAAACCGGAGAGCAAATCAAAGATCTACATATTGCAGAATGTTAGAGGTTCAAGCGCGTGACTAGCGACGAGCAGTTGATGGGAGACAAGTGGGTGAGGAAGCAATCCCAGGAGCTACCTATTAGCGCGAAACGTGGGGGCAGTTGTTGTAGTGCTTGAGCATTGAGGCGTTGAGCACCTGGGTTCAAGAGCTTCAACTTAGTGTTCTACGAGATCCACAGGACATAGAACACTTGGGTAATTAGCAACGAACAGCTTCAATCGGAGCAATTTACTAAGAAAAGAAATCTAAAATGTGAAATACGTACGGAGGATTCGAAGCAAGTTGATGCGGAACGAGGAAGACAACGATGAAGCTGTGCATTGGTGATGAAGGAAGACGAAGCTGATCTCTTAAAGATGAAGGAAGAAGACGTGGTGATGAAGTTGTGCGTTGGTTCTACTGATCTAATATCTTATAGATCTAATCTTAAATAATAAGAAAATGACATAAACATACGACATCAGTTCTATATAGAACTGACATCTTATGTCTTTATTTAAAAAAAAATAGTTATTAGATCTTACGATTTTTTAAAAAGTTTTTAGAACATACGACGTCGGTTCTATATAGATCTGATGTCACGTGTCAGAAGCTCGATGATCGACAAAAGATAAGCATTAAATGCATTGGACTTGACTGATATGACTAGGAGAAGATAGGATCAAAAGATGGAAGTTCGGTAAGGCACGAGTTAAGGTCAGCAAGGAAAAGGCTCGACCCCGAGTTGCAGGTACTTTTCTGAGTTGTCTTCGCGTAACTCGAGAAAGTGAGGGACTGGGGGGTAAAAAAATAACTTTCTTAAGTAAAAGCGAAGAAGAAGCGATGAGGTGTGAGGAGGATAGGCCAGTAGCAAAGGACGAGTTATCGGTACTTTTCCGCGTCGTACTTCATGTAACTCGAGAAAGTGAGGACTGGGGAGTGAAAATTTTCCTAAACATGAAGAAACAAACGCATTTCCCTGAGCCGTGCTTTGTGTAGCTCGGGGAAATGAGTGACTAGATGATGGGGGATAGACTAAGGCTCGTTATACCAAGAGCTCAGCGTAGGTAGAAGGGACGACCGATGAAGAGGGAAAGCGAACTCGGAGGAAAGTGTGATGATGAGTCGTAGGTCGGCCGAAGATCAGTCGCTCAGTTGAGGGATCGTTAGAGAGGTGACAAGGTAGCTGAAGATCTTAGACTTAGAGTGATTGAACATTGCTATTGAAACAAATAATTACTATGGAGGAAAGGACGAGCTAAGGAGCGAAGTGGGATGAGTCAGCCCAGACCGACCGAGAGGTAGACCAAGGCAGAAAGGGAGGTGCAAGGAGAGGCGGAGCATGAAAGGCGGTTACAAGAGTTTCCTAAAAGGGTCAGGCGACGGAAGGCGGGGATATGGAAGGAAGGTCGAGATAGATTAGGAAAATGCCTAAATGTAATAAAGAAAGAGTTCCTAAAGTAGTTTAGATGTTTCTTAAAGGAGAAATCCTCTTAGCTTGTATAAATAGGGGTTCTAAACCTCGAGAGATGCATAAGTAATTCATTGTACTCAAAGGTAATTTATAGCACAAAGAGGGCTAAAAAGTCGCTCTAGTTTCCGATCAAGTGTTAGTCGATTTTCCGGTGGTGTTGGCTTGTCGTTCGACCATTTTGTGGTAGATAAAACCAACAATATATAATATATTTTTATGTATGTATCTATGTATGACACTCAGAATTGTTAACAACTATATATACATACACCCCATGAAATTAAACCGGTAGTAAATAGAATTAAATGCTTCAGTAACAAAACTCTATATGTATACATACACATGTTAAAATAGAAGAACACATAGAATGACACAGTATCGTCATAATGGGAGGAGATAATTTTTTTTTAATTTATAAGCAAAGGCTTTTAACTTGACTCCCAAAAAAAAAAAAAACATAAATGAATACATTTTATACATTCCCAATCAGTCGGAAAAAATAATCAATCCCCAAAGCTTGATTCACTTTCTTTAATATCTATGTAATTAGATTTCTAGTTGATCCAAAGGTGAGAATTATTTTTCACCTCTTAAATTTTTAAGAAAAATTGATCTTGACTATCAAACACCCTTTAAATTCAAAATTGTTAGGTTAGTGCAAGTGCGCAAGTGATCAAAGTAGATAGTATGCATGCCTATTCCAACTAAAATATATGAACGCAATAAACATTAAGTGAATCTAATAAGTATGGTAAATCAACTAGTATAAGACAAAAACTGTGTCAACAAGAGACCGTAACAAAACCTAGTTGCCACGGGCAAAAATAATAAAATTTATACTATGATTCTTTTATAGATATGTGTGAAAAAAAAAGATGAAAATCAAATGTATATGAGTATTTATGAAAGTTTGAAACGTACCACAAAATTTGATAAGAATAGATGAAAAGTTTATCTACTCTAGACAGAGAAAAAAGTATGTAGAGAAATTAAAGTTGAAAAGTTTGGGGTTGTAGGTTTGAATTTCAACTATTTATATTTGTGAAAAAAAGTTTACAAAAATTCTATTTTGATAGAGTCTATAAAAGTTTATACCTTTTTTTTAATGCCAGTAAACTTTTAAAGACGGTATTTTATAAAAGTCTTATTCGAATACCAGTATATACTTTTAAAGACTCTTTAAAAGTATGAATCAAATACCGTTATTTTTAAAGGCTTTTAAAAGTCTAGATTGAATACAATTAAACTTTTAAAATCGTTAAAAGTTTTTTAAAATTTATAAAAATCTTGATTGAATACACCCCTAAAAATCTAAATCAAATGCTAACAGATTTTTAAAAATTCTCTAAAAGATTGAATCAAATAGAAATAGACTTAAAAATTTTTAAAAGTTTAAATCAAATATCATCAGACTTTTAAATTAAAGTCTTAAAATTATTTTATAATTTTTTAAAATCTAGCTGGAATACATCTCTAAGTAATTGAATCAGTAGTACTCAAAAAAGGAACAAAGTACAGAGTATAAATTATATATTTTATTTTAAAAATATTTTAGTATTTTCCAAGGAGAATGAAGTTAACTAGACGCGTCGTGTGTGCATGCCATAAGTCAGCAATTCGATCTATCATAGCCATCTAATTGAACACGATGTGCTGACTAGAATATGTGTCAATTTCAAGGAAAATACTACTTGGACTCTCAATTTTTACTCCCTTACAAAAAGTTTATGTAGGAATAATCTATCATATCTTGTCGCGTTAGAGAATAAAAGTGTGAAAGTATAAAATGAGAATTTATGTAGTAGAATTCAAATTTCGATCCATCGTGTTACTGTTGTGGTTGTGGGTAAGATCTCAAAGTCTTTACCAATTCCCCGTACCTCCCAAAACATATATTAAATTTAATTATATTATTTCACAAGTTTGTGCGGAAGGTAAGTGTATAACAGTAATTATGACTCTCATGCAAGGGCACATGCAATGTCTTCGAACGAGAATTATTTCAGATTTAATTTATAGAAAGTCAAAGTTTTGAGGCACTATACACGTACGTTTTGTAGTTCTGCCGTCATATTATAATGTTTTCAACGTAAGACTCGCCGCCAGCGCGCAATTACATCCAGATTTCATTTATTTGCAGCCATGAGAGATAACGAACCCTCTAATCCAGGGCTGAATTTTAGGGCGTGTAACACGTACCACCGCACAGATCACCAAAATTTTGGGGACCCTTAGTCCAGCCATGCCCCAATAATTAGTATATTTATTTGTAATTATATTGGCTCAAAATTAAGTTTTCATGACTTATCTAAATTTTACTACGCATTATTCAAAAAGAAATTCTACTCCGTAATATTCACGCGAATCACTTTTTTTCAATTTGCAGTTTATTTATAGTTTGATAGGGTCTTACTTATTTACCAGCACAAGCCACAGAAATTAAAAAATTGGCCCTGCTCTAATCTGTACACTATAAATACTCCAATATATGATCAGCAACCAATCCACATATAGATTCATCCCAAACTAACACACACTATACTTGTCGATATATATAATATGGGGAATAATTTTGGTTCAGTTTTATTAGCGGTTATAGCGTTGTGGGTAGGGCTAGCAGGGTTGAGCTCAGCCCAAAGCTGTGGGTGTGGTGTGGATACTTGTTGTAGCCAGTGGGGGTATTGCGGCACTGGGGATACCTACTGCGGTGCAGGGTGCCAGCAAGGGCCGTGCTACGGCTGGCCGGTGTCCAGCATCGTGTCCGATTCCTTTTTCAATGGAATTGCCAATCAGTCGGATCCCAGCTGCGAAGGGAAGGGCTTCTACACAAGAACCTCGTTTCTTCAGGCCACTAACTCATACACCGAGTTTGGGACAGTTGGGACAGCCATCGTTGCTAGGCAGGAAATTGCAGCATTTTTTGCCCACTTTACTCATGAAACTGGACGTAAGTAGTAATTAGTTAGAGTTAATACCTCCAATGGTCCTCCGAGTATTATGATTTTACAACTGTATGTGGTCCTTCGAGTTTAAAACTACTTCTAATGCAGAGCCGGATTTTAGAGCGTGCAAGATGTGTAACCTCACATGGCCCCAAAATTTTGGGGGGCCCTAGTCCAATCCTGGCCTAATAGTTAGTATATGTACTTTGTGATTATATTGACCCAAAATGAAGTTTTTTTTGCATTTTTCTCTTTGCAATTTTTCTTCAATTCGCAGTTTATTTATACTTTGATAGGGCGTCACTTATTTACTAGCATAGGGACACGCAAATAAAAAAAATCAGCCCTGCTCTAATGGTCCTCCAAGTTTAAAAAAATAACCACTCGTGATCCTTTTAAGACGTCTCATGTTCATTTTAAACTCAGGTTATTTTAAGAATTAGGACCACGGGTGATTAATTTTTGAGTTAATTCCAGTAATGGACCCCCGACTATGCTGATTTTCCAAAATTAGTCCTCGTCTTTTAATTTGGACGAAATAAACCCTTGACTATCAGATTTGTTCCACCATTGGTCCTTCCGTTTAAATTAAGTTTGTTAGGTGTTAAGTTAGGGGCTAAAATAGTCTTTTCATTAGGTAGTCTTCTTCTTCCTCATGTTTCTCAGTTTATGTATTAGTTGCAGAGGAGATTAGCGAAAATCTCCATTAAAAGAAGTTGGAGCGAAGATAACGAGGTCAAGAGATTACAAGTGGGTCTGAGTATGTGCTAACTTACGAAGACAATGATGGTGAGTGGATGCTTGTTGGTGATGTCCCATGAGAAGTCAGCCCTCACCTAATTGCACTTAACCATTCTGCCTCTACATAGCCCACTCCCAGTAAAACTCACAACTCGTTTTGTCATTCTCTACATAGCCCACTTCCATTGGTTTAAGTATGTCCCATATTGGAAATCTTGCATTTCTTGTTTTCTAGCTGTAAAGAACAACCACAAATGACACACCTTCTCCCTGCCAACATTTATAACAACGAACTCTCGCCAACCCAATCCTCCATAGTACAATCTTCTGCACTGCTGCTGTTAAAATATGTTTTTTTTTTGGAAACATGTTGAAACCTGATTCAATCGAATCTCCTTTTTGTAGCATCGCGAGTTGCACAGAAATAATTCAAGAGATGCCTGCAGGGTGCAGCAAGCCTGCACTGTGCACAGTATAGGATATTCCTTATAGTTTTGTGGTTTGATTAGGTGTAACATCCAAAGAATGGAACAACTACGAATAATTCGCGTGCCCGTTCCGCGACGCGTACGCCACCGGCTTGTGACCACCGCCGCCGAACTCCAGCCCTAATGAATTTGAATCCGATTATGCAAGGACAGTGAACCTCATGCTGAGGAGAAAGTCGAAGGCACAACATCAAGATATGAATTTCACTCCAGTGTTGCCACAGATGATTCAACAAGTTGCGGGAGGCAGCAACGGGCTCGAATCTATAAGACGCGTCAAATGAATAAAAAGGAAGAATATGAGCTTTAAGTGAATCACAGATTATGAATACAAAAACCTAGATAAAGTTGCTTGGAGCAGGTGAGGCGCGGAATTGCAAATGGCGTAGCAAAGCAGCAAAGTAGACGGTAGAGTCGCGGAGCGGAAATGGCCATTTTCATAAGGAAGAAGAAACCTAGCAAAGGAAATGACCATTTTAGCCCTCCACTAACGTCTATCTAACTGTTGCTTAACGGAAGGACCAATGGTGGAACAAATTTGATAGTCAAGAGTTTATTTCGTCCAAATTAAAAGACGATGACAAATTTTGAAAAATCAGCATAATTGGGGGACCATTGCTGGAATTAACTCATTAATTTTTTAATACTTAGAGGACCATTAGTGGTCAATGGTCATTTTAAACTCGAAGGATCACAACGAGTGAAACCCTAATATTCGAATGACCATTGGAGGTATTAACAGTGCACATGCCTGCAGTACAAAATGCATGGAATAATACTAGCTAGCTAGCTAAGCTAATTCGTTGGTATATACAGTAGTTCATCTTAATCTTACATAATATATATATTTACCTTTGTTGTTTCAGATATGTGTTACATAAACGAGATCAACGGTACGTCCAGAAACTATTGTGACACGACCACGACACAGTGGCCCTGCACTCCCGGAAAGAACTACTACGGTCGTGGACCACTCCAATTGTCGTGGAATTTCAACTACGGACCAGCTGGCCTAAGCATTGGCTTCGACGGTCTGAACAACCCAGACATCGTTGCCACAGACTCGGTTACTTCCTTCAAGGCCGCCCTGTGGTTTTGGATGAACAACTGCCATTCTCTCATCACCTCCGGTCAAGGTTTTGGAGCCACCATTCAAGCAATCAACGGCCTACTTGAGTGCAATGGGGCTAATCCTGCGGCTGTTAACGCCAGGGTTCAGTATTACAAAGACTACTGTCAGCAATTTGGTGTTAATCCCGGTAATAACCTCACATGCTAAGATAATGTATGCATGTCTGATCTAAGACTCTAAGAGCTGTGCGTATGTAATTCACTATTCCTGGCCTGTTTTAAATTTTATTTTCTGTTTGCATGCATGGCATGTATTGTGTGATTGGTTTACAATAATGCAGTTTGTATTTTTTTTTGTTTTGTTTCTGTTTTTCTTTTATCCTCGAATAAAATTAACGAGAGGATTACTTTGTAAGACTACCCAATCATTAATAAAGTGATGCATGTTTGCCTCACAAGCTTGTTCTAAGATGATATTTTCGCCTATTTAATGATCATTTTAATTTTTTTTAATCAATTTAATTTACTATGTGAACCAAATTGTTTTATTACTTCAATTCTGTTGTAAATAAATATATGTAGATATTAATACACTTGTAGTTATACTGAAACTCTCTATATCATGTAGACATTGGATTGAAGGATAAATAGCAAATGATTTGATGATTTCCTCTCATGTATCTCTTGTATTCTCTCTATTATGTCAATTACTTTCCTGCAATTGGAATGATATAACTATTCATACAAGGATACGTTTGATTTAACAACATGTTATCATCATGAATGCTCTAAATCATAAGTGAATGAAATCTCAAGGCAAGATTTCAGGTACCTCAGCATAACTTGAACCTGTGAAACAGTCCTTTCAATAACCAAATCTGAATGCATCATTAGGCAAGCAATGTGAGAACTTATTGGAAACGTGTTGGTCCTAGCAAGGCAAAAAGTCTAGAGTGGGAGGGGGTTGAATAGACTTTTTTAAAAATTTAACTTGAACAATTTTAGAAAGCAGAGCTTATTACTAACTGATAGCAAGTGATAGGCAGCAGAAGTCTTAAAGATTTTGTTACGTATTATAAGTTTTCAATCATATCTTAAAGATTTGTTAGCCTGTGTGTGTTGTTTCGGACGGTTGAAATATAAGAGCATAAAGTAAAGAAATTGAGATAGAGAGATTTTTATAGTGGTTCGACAACCTCCTACTCCATTATTCTCCTTAACGTCCAAGAAGGATTTCACTAGTATCTTTTTAAAAATGCAAGTGAATTGATCACACAGTGTATCCACAAAGCACTATTGATCGCAATAGCGTTTCTTCGATTCGGATGTCCCCTCTAATCTTCAACAATAGATCTCCACTCTAAAGGTTAGCCACGAAGTCGCCTTGAGCAGCCGATCACAACAGTAAATTTGGATAATTCACAAGGAAGCTCTAAGTTGCTTTGGATATATGAACTATGAAAGCTGCAT
Organism: Ipomoea triloba; assembly: GCF_003576645.1. Lineage (NCBI taxonomy): Eukaryota > Viridiplantae > Streptophyta > Magnoliopsida > Solanales > Convolvulaceae > Ipomoea > Ipomoea triloba. Next base: position 10,355,783 of record NC_044923.1, on the reverse strand, counting down.
CTCTCTCTAAAATTGCACAACGATTCAATAATAACACAGTAATTTAGTCATCTTAGGCTCACAACTTTTTTGATTTTTGGAGTCCTCTATTTATACGATAGAGGTGAGGGTAGGCTGGTCATCTTCTAGAATTTCTAAATTAATCTGTTACCCCAGCACGACAAGTGTCCAATTCTACCACTAACTCCAATGTGCTACATTTGTAAGTTTTGTCATTTTCAGTAATGACCTTTGTCCTTTTCCTTAGAGTTTGCACGAATTTGAAAAGGAACTTGCAATAATTGTCCTTTCTTCATCTAGCGGTTGGGAGAAATTCAGATATCTTCATCTTAACTAGCGGTGGGATGTGGTGGGGTGGTAGCGGTGGTGGGGTGGTGGTGGTGGTAGTACGTGGTAGTGATGGTGATGGTACTAGTGCATGTGACGGTGGTGATAGTAACTGTGGTGACGGGGGTGTTGGTGATTGTGGTGGTATTGATGGTTTATATATAGTACACATTTTGACTTTCTATAAATTTTCTGAAATAATTCTCATTATATATGGGTTACACCTGTGTGAGACCATCTCACGGGTCACAATTCATGAGACGGGTCGGGTCTATATAATATGGGGCATAGTATTATAATTTGAGTCATAGTTTATGGGTTCAAAGAACAGAGCCACAATGCGGTTCTTGTTCTCATATGGGCGGACACCAAATCCGTCTCCCTACTGGTCTATAAATTGAGCAATTCTAGGAAGATTATTAAGCATTAATATTATTCACATATTTAGTTTGTTGATTAAGTCTAGATGGTTATATTTTTTCTCCTTTAGAATTGGTCTAGAGTTGTTACTAGTATTTCTTCTATTTATACCTTCTCTGTACAATAGTGTGAAACATCATAATATACTGACTTTTCCCATTCTCACATGGTATCAGAGCCTGACTATCACGAGACTTATTCAATTTTTATTTTTTTTACCTTTCTCCTCTTCCTAATTCATTCTTATGGCGAGTACTTCCACCACTGCTATCATCCAAATATCCGCCCCAACCAACTTCCCAATCCGTCTTACTGATGCAAATTTTCCAGTTTGGCGTCGACATATTTAGTTTGTTGATTAAGTCTAGATGGTTATATTTTATCTCGTTTAGAATTGGTCTAGAGTTGTTACTAGTTTTTCTTCTATTTATACCTTCTCAGTACAATAGTTTGAAACATCATAATATACAGACTTTTCCCATTCTCACATATTCATCGCTGTTCTCCTAAATTCCTTGGAAAGGGGACAACGCTCCATCCTCATCCATAATTCTACATTCAGTTTCTTCCACGTTTCTACAATTAAGCCATTGATATACTCCCCACCTTTCTCTTATGAACACCCACTTTCACGCATATAACACTGGATTGTTTTCGGAATGTCTGCCCTTAGCATTCCATCCTTTTCAACAAGATAACATCATCAAATTAATCATATATGTTTTCGATCAAAAAAATTAAAATAGTCATTAATGTATGCATTAAATATATTTATCTTATATTTGTGCTAAGAAGTATTACATTTAGACTATTAACTATTGTGCTTAAGGCTTAATGTATTAAATATATCTATTTTGAACTGTATATTACATTTAGGCTATATAATATTACATTTAGGCTATAAATCATTGTGTTGAATGCTTAAAGTATTAAATATATCAATCTTAAACTATATACTAGATTTGGACTATAAAGTATTACATTTAATGCTATAAAGTATTGTGTTTAGACTATAAGGTATTATTCGGTTCAACAGTTTCTAAAGAACCCAACTCCCGTTGCCCCCAAGGTTACTTTATCTCAAATGTCAAAATCTTTAAAATTATGGAAAGATTACTCTTTGACGGGGATAGTAATGATATTGGATATAGGACTTGAGAAAATAGTTTTGGCCGACTATATATAATTAATCAACACTTTAATCATCAAATACAATACTCAATAGCACAAATATACTACTCCATAGCACAAAATATAATCAACATTTTAAGCATTAAATCTAATACTTTATAACCTAAATCTAGTACTTCATATCACAAATGAATAATCAGGAGTTTAACCATTAAATTTAATACTTTATAGTCTAAATCTAGTACTTCATATATAGTACAAATATATAATTAACACTTCATTAAATATAAGACTTTATGACCTAAATCTATTACTTCATCGCACAAATGAATAATCAACACTTTAACCATTAAATCTAATACTTTGCCAAGGACCTTGTGGTCCAGTGGCATCAAACCCTTCCCTTTATACGGGAGGTGGTGGGTTCGAGCCTCAGTAGAGTGGGTTCGAGCCTCAGTACTGACTCTTGTGCTTCAATAGGTTGAAAAAGTAGTTATGAACAGATACTGCATTGTAATAGAGTTAGTAAAAAATCTAATACTTTGTAGCCTAAATATAGTACTTCATAGCACAAATAAATAATCATAACATTAACCATCAAACACAATACTTTATAGCCTAAATCTACTACTTTATAGCACAAAAGAATAATCAATACTTTAACCATTAAATCTAATACTTTATAGCCTAAACCTACTACTTCATAGCACAAATGAATAATCAACATTTTAACCATTAAATATAATACTTTATAACCTAAATGTCGTACATCCTAGTACAAATGAATAATCATAACTTTAATCATCAAACACAAAACTTTATATCACAAATATACTATTTCATATAACAAAAATAATCATAACTTTAATTATCAAACACAATACTTTATAGCACGAATATACTACTTCATAGGATAAATGAATAATCAACACTTTGAAAATTACATTTAATACTTTATAGTATAAATCTAGTACTTCATAGCACAAATAAATAATCAACAATTTAAGCATTAAATCTAATACTTTTTACTCTAAATGTAGTATTTCATAACACAAATGAATAATCAATACTCTAATCATCAAACACAATACGTTTTAGCACAAATCTAATACTGAGAAATCCAGTGACATATTATTCTTGCTTTGCTGACTATATGTGTTATTTCCACATCTGTCTGGTGATGCTGTTATTTTCGTTTTCTTTGTTCAAAATATTGTTTTTCCCTGTAAGACTAAGAACTTGGAGTCATGTTAAGAATACGTAAGATTATGTGTAATCGTTGAGCAGATAGGTGGGTTAAATTCAATATGGAGTTTTTGGCCAGGAAGAAGTGAACATAGAGGTTCTGTTTCATACTTTCAGTATTTCTCAATCTAAATATAGTTAGAGTTGGAACAAAAATTACTCAAATTATCACAATAATTATTTACAAGCTTCCAAACATGTACTCTAGCACAAAAAAGATATATACATTGCAGTTTCTGCTCAAACTTAGCCGAGATGAGAGAAACTCTCATTAGTCGAGTTGCAATACTTACCGGAGTGGCGGAGGAGATGGGAGGAGGCGGAGAGCTTGAGCAGATGATCGGAGATGGGAGGAGACGGAAAGCTTGAGCGAAGGAGATAGGAGTGGAGGATCCCAGATGGATGGGAGATCGATCATGTGGCAGAAGCAGAGAGAGAAATGTTGATGGTAGAGAAATGATGAGAGGAGGGCGTGAGATGCACATGCTGGCCCATTTAACAAAATATCCGACCCATCTCACAGATTGAGATCCGTGAACGGTTTCACACAAGTTTTTGCCAAAGTTATATGTTGGTACAAAAGACTTTGAATGATGAAAGCATGTATAAGCTCATTTCTTATAGGGATGTCAATCAGGCTAGCTCTATTGAGCTGTTGGACTTATCTGTTTTGCCTAATTGGGGTTTTTTTTTTCTTTTGTCGTATTTAAAATTCTTTACCCTACAACTTAAAATCTTGGATTGTCGGGCTTATTGGGGTCTCAATTAAAACTTGAATTTTGAAATGCTCAAATTAACATTGTAAACTTTCAATGTTAATATATTAGCGCATTTACACTAATAAATATAAACTGATGCACCATTCAATCAATATAAACCTCTATTTTTAATTCCAAATAAAAATAATTAATATATTAACACTATAATATAATAATATAATAAGTTTTTTTAATTTTTTATTGTTTATAAAAAATATTTTATTTTGTAATAAATTTTTTAAAATTTTATTTACAAATTTAATAAAAATGACTAAAGATGAATTTAGACATAAATTTATATATATTTTGTTCAACATCATTTGTGTAACAAAATATAGCCTTAAGTGGTTAGGCTATCGGATTAGCTCATTAAATGTTGAGCTAGTCAATTCAAGTCATCAATTTTACTGGACTAAAATTTCCTGGCCTAACTTTAAAATTTTTTGAATTTATGGTGCCAGAAAATTGTAAATAGATAAGTAATTGTGGTAAGTAAATTATTATAAAAGGGATAAACTACAAATAAGTCACCGTACTATTTGGAAATAAGCAATTAGGTTATCGAACTCGAATAACCCTCAAATAAATCACTGAACTCGGAAAAACAAAGTAATTAAGCCACTGAAACCGGAAAAAAGAGCAATTAACCCATTTTTTAAAATTTCGGCGACAACTTCCGGCACCGGTGACCATTTCCGGCGAGCGGTGACAATCGCCCTCGCCGGATTCTGGTCGCCCTCTCCGAGGGGGAAACCATTTCTGGTCGCCCTCCACAAGGGGTTGGTCGCCTTCTCCTTGGGGAATGTGACCAGAAATGGTCGCCCTTGCCGGATACGGCGACCGACAACGACTTGGTCGTCGCGCGGTAGCCGGAAATTATCGTCGGAAATTTTAAAAATAGGTTAATTGCTCATTTTTCGGTTTCAGTGGCTTAATTACTTTGTTTTTCTGAATTCAGTGACTTATTTGGGATTATTCGGATTCGATGGCCTAATTACTTGTTCCCAAATAGTAGGATGGCTTATTTTTAGTTTATCCCATGTAAAATAGAACAAAATTTTAAAAGTAAAAGTCAAAAATGTTACTCCGTATAATATAATGAATAGTCGTGTGAGAATGTGAAGAATAAGGTTTATGTATTTTAATGAATCAACAAAGTACAGAGCTGGTATATATAGAGGGAATGCCAGCAACAGTATTAGACCAAATCTAAAGGAGCTAAAATATAACCAATTAGACTCAATCCACAGACTAAACATGTGGTCATATATTAATGCTTAATACGCCCCCGCAAGATGGAGGAACCATCAGTTACACCAATCTTGGACCTGAACTTCTGGAACAAAGCACGTCCCAACGGCTTAGTCAAGACTTCCGCAACTTGATCACAAGCAGAGACATGCTTAACATATAATGAACCGTCCGCAACCATATCACGAACAAAGAAATAATCCAACGCAAGATGTTTCATTCTAGAGTGGAAGACTGGATTCTTGCAACATACGTAGCACCCAAGTTATCACACAATAAAGACGGTGGACACCGCAAGCAAATACCTGCCTCCTGTAGCAAGTTCTGAATCCAGACAAGTTCAGCTGCCGCATGTGCTAATGCCTGATACTCAGCTTCCGTGGAAGGCCGAGACACTGTTTTCTGGCGTGCAGACTTCCAGGAAATAATATTAGTCCCAAGGTAAATCACATAGGCAGTAATTGATCGCCCCTTATCTCGCAGACTTCCCCAATCCGAGTCAGAAAAAATGGTTAACAGCAGAGGAGCATCAAACTTCAACAACAAGCCAAGATTAATAGTACCTTTTAAATACCTTAGAACACGTTTTGCTGCTTGCCATTGTTCTGCATTTGGTGCATGCATATATTGAGCCAACTTATTAACAACATATGCCACATCTGGTCGGGTAATGAGAAGATATTGCAAAAGCCCAATCAGTCGACGGTAACTTGTAGCATCTACAACCTGAGTAGAAGTATCAGCCTGCAATGCTGAGTCAGTAGCCATCGGCGTGGATACAGGTTTCGCACCATCCATCTTGAACTGAGTAAGAATATTTGCAAGATAATGTCCCTGAGATAAAAACATACCAGAAGTAGTAGTTATGACCTCAACTCCTAAAAAGTGATGAAGAAGACCCATGTCCTTGATTGAAAACCGGTTGGCTAATTGAGTTACAAAGGCATCCAAAAATGCAATGCTACTGCCAGTGAGGATGATGTCCTGACATATACCAAAAAATACGCAACAACTCCATCGAAGGTATATATAGAGGGAATGCCAGCAATAGTATTAGACCAAATCTAAAGGAGCTAAAATATAACCAATTAGACTCAATCCACAGACTAAACATGTGGTCATATATTAATGCTTAATAAGTCGGTTATAGGAATTGAGCATAAGAATATAATATATTTTGCTGCATCCGATTGAGCTTCTTGAACCTTAATTAATTCTTTTTTTTTTTTTTTGTAAACAAAAATATTCTTATTGATAGGTAAAGCTATTGGATTCCACCATTAATGGTGGTTTCTCTATCAATCAGTATTTGTATATACCCATCTTCATCTATCCTTTGTTGTACATGTAACATTTTCCATTAAGTGTAACTATTAAGTGGTGCAAATCAATAGGTCATTTATAGCCATTATGTTGTGGTATTAAACAGAAGTAATGGTTTCCGTTACTTAGCCTATAATGATGGCACGTAGGCTATTTAAGCAATGGTCCTCCCACTGCTCCTGGTACAGCGACACAGACTACACCATCCAGTTGCCCAGGAGACAAGTGGTAGACAAAAATACTCTAATATTCCTCACAATCCTTCAAGTAATGCTACGGATATGACAACTATGGCTGGAGGTACATGATCCTATTAGCTTCCGCAATAAGGTTAGATTATTACAACTTCTATGTTTGTATATTTGATAACATTTTGGTATCAGAGCATGTTTAATCTCTGCCTAGTTGTTTAATATAATATGCAGTATATGTTTTACTGTTTTTTCGTAGAAAATATGTATGCAGTATCCAATTTTCACATATTTCACATATGTATCTATGCATTGCTATAAGAATTACAGTATGTGTATCTACTGCTACGGTGTATCAAATATCAGTTTTCGTATATGTATACATATACATGTTTAATTTTTCCAGAAACAAATTTTGGAAAATTTGTTTAATTGTTTTTCGGAATATCTGGGAATAATTTCGAAATTAATTAATAGTAAAAATAATTTTAAAACCTCTCTTTCTGATCTGGGTCCTTGACGGTTCGGATGCGGCGGCGACGGCGGGTCCACGATCGGCGACGGCGGCTGTGATGGCGGGTCCTCGATCGGCCACGGCGACTGCCTGCCGGCGAAGTTGACGACGGCGGCAGACTGAGAGAGAAACGGCGGAGGGGCGATGGTGCCTTGATTCCGGTCGGCGTTTTTTTTTTTTCTCTTCATCCGGTTGCGTCTTTCTCACCATCTGATGGCTGTCTCGGGTGGGAGTGACGGAGGAGACCTCCGATCTCCGGCTCGACTGCAAGGGCGGGGAGAAGGCGGCAGGCGTCAGTGGGTCGACGGCGGCAAGCGGAGCATCAGGGGCGATCATCGTCTCTCTTTGTTTTTTGGTCGTTCGCCGTTGGACGGTAGACGGAGCCGCTTGCGGTGAACGGCAGCGACGACGACTGACGGACACCGGTCCGTCAGCGATGGCGGTGGCGCAAACGGCGGACTCTGGCCGGCGACCTCTCTCCGCGTCTCTGTTTTCCGGTAATTCTCTCTTGGCTGCGGATGGATTATGTTGTGTCGCTAGGTCTTTGGTTTTGGGTCAGTTGAATGCTTAAGGAACTGATGTAATGGAATAATAAAGTTGGGCTGGGTTTGGCCCTTTTCGGCCAGGCCCAGTTACTTTAAAAAAAAAAATTATTATAATTGGGCTTATTTCGTTGTTTAAGGCATATGAATTTGCTTTAAATAATTAGCTCACTTATAATAATAAATGGGTCTTCTCTGGTTCTTAGGCTTGCTTAATATTTTCCATCATCATATTTGGGTTCCTTCAAGCTTAATTGTTCAATTGATGCTTTCCGTAATTCTTTATTAAATTATTATTCATCTTTAGGCAAATATTAATTTGTTCTTTGAATTTTAATTTAATATTGCGGTATTGCGGTGTATAATAAATTGCTTGAAGTATTGCATTTTATTTTGAATATATAGGTTAATAATATATTAATATGCATAATCCTATCATGCTTTGCATATTTATAATCATTTTATAGTTATACTTATGCATTTAGAAAAGCATGTTCTAAAGGTGTATTTAGCATATTATTAACTTATATATTCCTTTTGAAATATTATTCATTTTTGGATTCATTGTGACCCAATAAAGTAGCTAGTTTGGTTTCCCCTTCAATTTTAGACTTATTTTTGTCTTATTCCTCTCTGGGGCTTCAAAACCTATTTTGAACAAAGCTATTTGGGATTTACCTGGGTCATTAAAAGTATGATTTCCACAATTGAATAATAATATTAGTGGTAATTGAATAAGCTCTTTAGAACCAATTGTTATCATATTGGTATTTTGTTGGCAATAAAAGTAAAATTGCTATTTTTGTGACTAACTGTTGTGATTTTGTTAATAAAATCAATAAAGTTTTAGTCAATAACCGCTTTTAATTATGCCTTTATATCAGTTAATAAAAGTTGAAAATATTAGTTTTTACATTTTTCAACATTAAAGTTTTTCTGAAAAATGTTTTAAAGGCTTGCGGTTTTAGCAATTTGTTTTTTCCATTTCAAATCTCCTAATTGTTATAATATTATGTGATGATTATGACTATTCATTGAAATTTTTGTCATAATTTGATAATATTTTTAATTATGGAGTGTGATTTTGCATCGCAATTTGGAAAAACTTGTGTGTTTATGACAATTGGATATTGTTTTAGTCTTGCCATAATATTTTTTATTATGATTTTGAGAATCATATTTTCAAATTCCTTTGAATTTGCTTGTCCAAAATTTAGAGTAATAATGATGATATTTTGTAACATTTAATAATAATAATAATTATTATTATTACTGAATGTTGTTCGGTTACGAGTAAAGTAATTGATTATTCCGTTATTACTACTATGTAATAATTATTAGAATTATTATAGTAATAACGATTATCGATTTTTGAGTCGATGGATCAATGATTTGCACCGTTACTATCATCATTAGTTTTGGATTTTGATAGTATGATTTGAAATCATAATTTTGAAACAATCTGGTTTTTTGATCCAAAATATATGTGTTAATAATGATAACATTTTGTAACATTTTATAGTTATTACTATCAAATATCAGGGGTTACGATTGAGGAAATTGATTGTTCAGTTATTACTGTTACATAAGTGTTATTTCAGTAATAATGGTAATCGGTCTTTGAACTGAGAAATCAATATGTCGTAACATTGTTATCATTATTGTTTCTAGATTGTGATGCCCGCTTTGATTGAGTATGAATATTTGATTTTATATTCATATTTTTAATGAGTTTGTTTTATGCATATAATTAAATTAAGTGCATAATATTATGATTTAAATTATGCAATTTGTTTCGTGAGAATTTATTTTGTAAATGTCAACATATCATATGGTCCTGATATGATTAGAATTTACAATTTTAAGGCTAGTTCTCGTAAAGTTTACTATATGCATTGAGTCCTTTTGTATTGGGCATACAAGTTAAAACTTTTCAATTGTGAAAAGTATACAGTTATTATAGATTATTGTTATTTTTCATAATAATAATATTTTTATAGCTCTTTTAAATTGCTATTATGGTGTACAATTTATTTATGAGCTTATTGAATTTCATGCATAATTGTTCACTAGCATAACATTATGTTTTCTAGTTATGTGATTTTATATATGCCTATAGAATTGCATATGTTAGGAATTAAAAATTCCTTGTTAAGTTGAACTTTATGTGTGGACTTATATACGGTAGTGCATTATGTTTACGCTTCTTAAGACCGTTTAAGGTGTTCACTTGAGATTAAAAGTCTTTCCATAAGGTGAACTATTAAGATTTAAAAGATTATCCGTAAATTATGCCTTTTGTGTGAGAAAACATCACAGGGATGATACTTGGAAATGTTTATCACATTGTTGCATAATTGTTTTTAGGCTTTACAGTTGATGCCTAAAATATCAAGATAATCATCTAGTGATCATATAATTTTGATTAATTAAAGAGTAGCCACAGTATTTAATTGAAATTTTGTATGATCGCATACAGTCATAGATGTATTGATTGTGATTAATTATATGATATAATGAAATTAAGCCCACAGGCAATTATGTATCAGAATATAGTTTTGGTGAGTTTTTATCATTATAGATAGGAAAGTCAATTTATTTATTATATGGTTATGAAATAAATTGAGAATTGACATCTTCTATCGTAAAGTTTTGATATATGTACGTATTCAAAGAATATTATTTTTGAGGTATTAGTTTGGTTTCTTTTGTGTGTATTTTTTATGCATTAAAAGGAAATTAGATTAATAGCTTGGCACATTAATATTCTTTAATATACATATGTCAAGTGGTCAATACAATTTCATAACTGAAATTTTTGATCACTTTGTGAGTAATTACATATACTATAATAAATTCCTATCGGTAGATTTTATCATAGCTTATGTAAATAGTCAGGATAAAAGATCAAATCATATTTCTTAATTTACCCACAGGGATTGAGAAAAGGAACATGATTTGATAGTTTTATCATAAGCTTGTAGATGGATCTAATTGAATAAAACTTTAGCCCACAGGCAAGTTTTATGTCACTAGATTCTTCTATCATTTTGATAATAATTTTATCATAAAATTTAGTTGAGTCTAATTGAATAAATCTTTAGCCTACAGGCAAGTTTTATGTCACTAGATTCTTCTATCATTTTGATAATAATTTTATCATAAAATTTAGTTGAGTCTAATTGAATAAATCTTTAGCCTACAGGCAAGTTTTATGTCACTAGATTCTTCTGGTTAAATTGATGATCAAGATAAAATTTTATCATACCATTCTTTTTAGAATTTATAACTTAAGGTCGGTTATAATTCTATAAGGCATGTGTTGCATTGGCAACACATGTATTTTGTTAATCTTCAAAACATAGTAACTTGAAATTGTTACTGTATGTGGCTTACTTGGTTTTTCAGCCCAACCACAATAGATCTTTTCTGTATGAATTTTAGATATGATATACTTTTGGATCCTTATATTGGAAGTGTACATATCTAGCCAAATTTCAACTAGAGCAATTTAATTTGTTCAAATAGTTGAAAATTGTGTCTGTTACATGTACATATTTGGTATGTCCAACTATGGTGGGGAATTTTATTCTTTGTTAAAGTTAGTTGGACATGAGGATCGTTAGTATGTATGTATATCATTTATATAATGCTTAAGAATGACTTGATCAGTGGGAGTGGTCATTTGATCATTAAGATATCCCATTTCAAGATTGTTCCACTTCAAGGATAAGACACCTTGCCTTGTTAATTATAAATAAGTTCAAATTGTTTGAACTACAAGTTGTGCAACATATTTATGAAAATGTTGTAACAACACTAATAGTTTTTATTTTAACAATGGCATGAAGTTTATGGTGAACTATCATGAGTTGAATTCTTTAGCATTTATTGGAGTTTTTCGTCTCATCAAATTGATCCTGGGTCATTAAGATTTGAAAAGGCTCATAAATTCAATGTTGAGAGGCATAAAGCAAGCAAAGGCTCATGAGATTGATTCATATTGAGGATTTTTTGATACAACATTTGTGTTGTTTCATAAAGTTACATAAATAAATCCTCGTTATTGCTCTATGGCATAAAAGTTGGGTTTTCCTTTTTTATTTTGGAGATTATTTATAAGGTGTATGTTTAAAGTTCCATTGTGGGCTTAGACTTATTATTTTGTCATTTAAAGCCATTGGAATATGGACTACTCAAATACTGTCTTTGGCTAAGATTAATGAAAATGGAGTGGCAGACGTGTCAACTCCGAAAACTTAGCCATCATAGATAGTATTAAAGATAAAGAGTTGGTCGTGTTAAATATTAGCATTTTGCTAATAGTTTCGAATCCTTACTTAAGGCATGCTTATAAGAATTGTAAGGATTATACAGGATACATGGAACTAATTATGTGACTATATTGTACGTACATACATTTTGTCACTTCTATGTAATATGGATGGTTTCTCATATGGTTATGCGCATATTTATTTGAGAAACATCCTCAAGATTGGACCAAGAATAAACGTAGGGTTTATTCATAAAGGACTTGAGTTTGAAATCAAAATGCATGTGATGCATAGTTGGTATTACTCACACTTTAATTTAAGAGGACATACCACTATGATTCATGTTTTTTGTTTTTTAAATGAAGGTTGTGCCAATGCTTGCACCAAATGGAAAATTGTAACATTTTCCATTAATATTGTACAAATCAGGCGGTGTAAGTTTGTAAGGCCAAATTTAGCCATTATGGCAGTAGTTGGTTTTTGATAACTGATTACAAATCAAGAATTGGCAGTAGTTGGTTTTTGATAACTGATTACAAATCAAGAATAAGCAGTAGTTGGTTTTTGATAACTGATTACAAATCAAGAATAAACATAAGTTGGTTTTTGATAACTGATTACAAATCAAGAATAAACATAAGGTTTATTCATTAAGTTTTATACCATGTAAGGTACTTAGAGAACAAATTACATTTCAATCATAAGTGGATACTACTCACTTTAAGAGGAACTATCTCTATGGTACGTGTTTCTTTTGTTTCTTTGAGTGGAACTATCTCTATGGTACGTGTTTCTTTTGTTTCTTTGAGTTTGCACCAAGTGATGGTACGTGTTTCTTTTGTTTCTTTGAGTTTGCACCAAGTGGGAGAATGTAACATTTTCCATTAAGTGTAACTATTAAGTGGTGCAAATCAATAGGTCATTTATAGCCATTATGTTGTGGTATTAAACAGAAGTAACGGTTTCCGTTACTTGGCCTATAATGATGGCACGTAGGCTATTTAAGCAATGGTCCTCCCACTGCTCCTGGTACAGCGACACAGACTACACCATCCAGTTGCCCAGGAGACAAGTGGTAGACAAAAATACTCTAATATTCCTCACAATCCTTCAAGTAATGCTACGGATATGACAACTATGGCTGGAGGTACATGATCCTATTAGCTTCCGCAATAAGGTTAGATTATTACAACTTCTATGTTTGTATATTTGATCTAACAGTACATTCATCTCTTTCCTCAAATTCACCATTCTAGCTAGATTCACTCGGTAGCTCTGTTAGTGTAAATTTTGTGTAAGAGACTCATTGCAGCAATGCGATGCAGTTGATTGACAAATATGATTGATTATATTCAAAGAAACAAAAATACATTTTCTGAAGCAAGTACTATTGACCTCAATCCAAACAAAAGAATCAAAGGAAACACTTAATCAAACTCAAAACAGAAGAAATGTAAGTGGTAAACAAAGCATTATTGTGAGATTTTTGTTGTTGCTGCATGCCCTCAAAGAGTCCAGTTAGCTTCACTTCCAACCCTTGGCATTATTGTGTTAACTACGTTGGAGTAATGATCAACCTTGAAGTAAGCTCCACACATTGCTCCTTCACTGTCAACTCTTGGCATTGCCTTCATCTGCTTCATTGGATGCTCAAAGCTCATCAACCCTCTTTCACTGTGATACATGCAACCTGCAGGCATCCATTGTCAATTCATTATTTGTCACATATGATATAAAGGAAATTGAGTTAATACCTCCAATAGTCTTTCGAGTATTAGCGATTTACCAACTATGGTCCCTCGACTTTTAAATGATCTCCAATGGTCTTCTAAGTTTTAAAAAATAACATGCATGTACTCATAATTCTTAAAATAATCTGAGTTTAAAATTATCATGAGACGTCCTAAAAAGACTAAGGTGGTCATTTTTTAAAATTTGAGAAACCAAGTAGAGAGACTACAGCTGGCAAATCTCTAATACTCAGAGGACCATTGGAGGTATTATTTTAAAGGAAATTTCTAATAATAAGTTACTAATAGGCGATTTTCTGCAATACATACCATTAGGGAATGGGGCGAATGAATTGGCGCAACTTGCTTTGATGAGTGCCACATTGTCAGAGATCATGATAGATCCATCCTCTGCAATGCCCCAGTAGAGCTTCACTGATTCATTAGCACCCTGTACACAATACAAAAGTTAGTGAGCAATTGAAAATATGCATTTGGTCAAATGCTACTTGCCCAGTGTATTCCGCCTAAGCACCGATTAATCTCACCTAGGCACCAATTAATCCCGCCTAGCGTATCACCTTAAATGATGGTCTAGGCGGCTGGTCGGCTAGGCGACCGCCTAGACCGCTTAGGCGCTGACCGCCTATGCCTCTTAGGCACAGACTAGACCTCTTAGGCCACATAGTCGGCTAATTAACTATTGTTTTTTTAATAGGTTATTTCATTCAAAACAACATCGTTTTGATCGAAATATCCTTAAATTGTACAAACTCTATACATTTTTAGATTAATATTTAATATTTTAGTATTAACTATTAAAGGTCGAAGGGGTGGGAGTTGAACTTACAAGAGCTGCAAAAACTTTTCCAGCGTTGTGATCATAGATCACAAACCCAAAGCTGCCTTCCAGATCCTTGAGGACTTGATGGGCAGGGTAGGGGCCTCTATCTCGGAGGGTCCGATATGCTTGGGTCACAAGCATGGCCTCATTGGCCCCCTTTGATAACCCATATTGCCTGTTGAGTGAACACAGATTGTGCAGGCTCCCTAAGAAGATGCAGTACATGTCATTCACCCCACAAAACAACCTCTGCTCTACGAGGTTTGAAGAAGGCTGAGCAGAGGAATATGCCAGAAATGCCTTATCACCAAATCCTAGAGAAAACCCATTTCTGGGATTCGTGGATAAGAAATTGTTGATAGCCTTTTGAGGTGGGACAACCTTCATAGATGACCCCAATGAGGCTGGGCTGCTCAGCTCCTTTGGTGGATTCACTAACTCTTTCTGGAAAATTGCCAACATTTTCTTCTTCTTGCAAATTTGCAATTCAATAGCAAAAACCCTCTAAAAGGAACAATATAATGTATGTTTGCGATGACTGAATATGGTATGGGTTTTGGTTTAATTTGTTGCAGAATTTATAGGAATGAATGAGAAGGAAGAGAATCATATTCCACGTTTCAACTTTATCCATTTGGATATTAGTTAGCGCGTGGATTTCTTTTTTCTTAAATAAACAAGACAACTACAGCTAGATAGGCCATGTGGTCAATTAGTTTTCCTTTTCAAAAATAAAAAATTTTAAGGATAATTTTTACATAAGTTATAGTTAATAGGAGAATTTATGCGAAAAGTTCGATCAAGAATTATACTCCACCTATTTAGCTGTAATTATATATGACAAAGGGATTTTGCAGTCAGTACTCGAAGATGCGTATTAGATAAATCTCGAATTGTGTCCTTAACTGGCAAAAAGACTACAATGAGGTAAACCTGTTTAGCTTGTACATAATTGATGACTCAAACCAAAGAAAGTCGTTCAATAGGACACTCTTTCCCTGAGTCAACCTTAAAACATTATGGTTACCAAACCAATAATGTCATCAACTTGATTAGGATTCTCTCGACCATCACGAATTTTATTGTGGACCGCGCATCAAAACGACGTCGTTTTGATTTATGAAAACAGATAGATGAAACGACCTCCGTTCCGCGCAACTGTAGTTCCCTTCCAACACAACTGCAGTATCAGTTCAACACAATTACAGTTCCAGACGGATGAAACGGCCTCCGTTCCGCGCAACTGCACTCCCTTTCAACACAACTGCAGTATCAGTTCAGCGCACAATTGCAATATCAGTTCAACACAACTGTAGTATCATCTGAGATGAACTGTAATATCAGTTATGGAGATTTACGGGAGTCGTTTCTCCCACTTATTGAAACGACGTCGTTTTGACCATGGTCCACAGTATAACAACTGTTCCACCATAACTATATATATATTATACATAGGTAAGAAGTCGAAATTGAGATAGGAATGTGGAAGTTGTTAGAGCACAAGTTTTTATTTGGTTTATGTCAGGAAGGGATCCAACATGGCAGGAAAGAAAGGAGGAGAGAGAGTGAAAAAAAATGTCCTGCAAATACAAGTTGGAACAGTCTTTGTTAGCAGCAAAATTGAAGAAAATAAAGCTGTTGTGCGCGTTTCGCGCACAGCAAGCACCCAGCAGGCGCGTGCAGTGCACGAACGTCAGGCTCGCCTAACAGATTTATTTTTTTTAATTTTTTAAAAATTTAGATTTATTTTATTTTTTTCCTCCCCTCCCATTTTCTCTTTCCTACTCACACTCACAAAAACTCCTCAAAAATTGAAAAAGAACCTCACTATTAAGGATGTTCTTAAATTATTATATGCAAACTTTCTGCGAATGACTAATATTGATGCCAAGAACCTTGTAGTCCAGTGGCATCAAACCCTTCCCTTTATACGGGAGGTGGTGGGTTCGAGTCTCTGTGGAGATAATACTGACTCTTGTGCTTCAGTTAGTAGTATTCAAAAAAAAAAAAAATTATTACGCTAGCATTTATAATGCTTTTCATTCCAATAATTTTGACTACTCTTCATCGAATAACATTGCAGATCAATATTTGATAGTTAAAATTCAACAATAAAAAGTCAGGAAATAAATGTATTACTCAGTCTAATATTATAATAACCATTCTCATAATTAAATTTAATACGGTGTATATGTTTTGGGAGGTACGAGGAATTGGTCAAGATTTTGAGATCTTATCCACAACCACAACAGTAACACCACGGATTGAAATTGGCACATATCCTAGTCAGCACATCGTATTCTGTCTGATGGCTATGATAGAATTGCTGACTTATGGCATGCGCACAGGTAAGCGTCCAGTTTTTTTTTTTTTCTAATATTTTAAATACTACACGTAAGCGTCCGGTGAACTTTATTCTCCTTGAGAAATACTCCCTCCGTCCCGAATTGGATGTCTCATTTGCTTTTTGCACGTTTTTTAAGAAATTAAAGTAAATGTGATGTGCTTTCCAATTATGCCCTCAACTTTTTCACTTTTGAAAATAAAAGCAATAAAGAAAGTAAAAGTCATAAGGGTAAATTGAGAAAAGTAGAATGATTGTGATGTTCAATTTTGGAAAGAAGACAACATTTTGGAACAAACTAAAAAGGAAAGTAAGACATGTAAAATGAGACAAAGGGAGTACTAAAATATTTTTAAAATAAAAAATATAATTTATACTCTACACTTTTTTTAAGTACTACTGATTCTATCACTTAGTGTATTCCAACTAGATTTTTATAAAATTTTAAATACTTTTAAGCCTTTAAAAGGGGATGATATTTGATTTATAACTTTTAAACTTTTTTAAAAATCTATTTGTATTCGATTCAAACTTCTAGAGAGTTTTTAAAAATCTGTTAGTATTCGATTTAGACTTTTAGGGGTGTATTCAATAAGACTTTTATAAAATTTTAAAGACTTTTTAATCACTTTAAAAGTTTAATTGTATTCAATCTTGATTTTTAAAACTCTATAACGGTCTAACGTTATTCGGTTCATACTTTTAAAGAGTCTTTAAAAGTATAATGATATTTGATTTAAGAGTCTTTAAAAGTCTACTGCTATTAAAAAACTTATTAACTTTTATAAACTCTATCAGTATAGGATTTCTAAAGACTTTGCTTCACAAATATAAATAGTTGAAATCCAAACCTCCAACCTCAAGCTTTTTAACTTTCTCTACATAATTTTTTCTCTGTATAATGTCTAAACTAGACAAACTTTCATCTATTCCTATCAAATTTTACGGCACATTTCAAAACTTTTATAAATACTCATATACTTTTGATTTTTATCTTTTTATTTTCACACATATCTATTAAAAAATCATAGAAATTTTTTTATTATTTTTGCAAATGACAACTAGCTAGGTTTTGATACGGTCTCTTGTTGGCACATTTTTTATCTTATACTAATTGATTTACCATACTTATTAGACTCATTTTATGTTTCTTGAGTTCATATTTTCATATAGAATAGGTATGCATGCTATCTAGTTTGATCACTTGCACACTTACATTAACATAACAATTTAAATTTAGAGAGTGTTTTATAGCCAAGGTCAAATTTTCTTCGAAATTTAAGAGATGAGAAAAAATAATTTTTACCTTTGGATAACTAGAAATCTAATTCCATAGATATTAAAGAAAGTAAATCTAGCTTAGGCATAGAATTTTTTTTTCCGAGTGATTGTAAATGTATAAAATTTATTCATTTATGTATTTATCTTTTTTGGAGCTAAGTTAAAAGCATTTGTTATAAATAAAAAAATTGTATTTGAGACTATGTTTATTTGATTATAAGATCAATGCAAAAGTAGTATCAATAATTTGATATGTAATATGATTTATGTAACTTATGATGACCATGTTAGGGGTGAAAAGTTCTTTTTAAATAACTTGTAAGGACCATTTTGTGGCTCATATTTTTATTATTCACCCTATATATACACTATCTACCTTATTAACAAACATACATGATTTGTTTAATACAATATAAAGGATTTGACTTTGTAAAATATTTAATAGTATTTATAATGGTTTATAATATTTTCTATATGGAAAGATACGTCCTAAAATCATTGATAAAACATAAAATACACATGTGGTATATATAGTTACTAGTAAATTACATGTGCGATGCATGGATAAACTTTATATATATATATATATATATATATATATATATATATATATATATATATATATACTATACTATACTAATAAGAGCCAAAGAGAGTTAGGCCTAAAATGGGTAAAAAAAATGGCGGTCAAATTCTTTAATCAAATGGATGGTTCAAATGAATTATTTAATCAAATAGATGGTTAAGATAATTCAGATTAATATTATTAATAGAGATTACCTAATTTAACCTTACTTTTATGATTATCCGTTAAGTTTTCCGTTAAATATTCTCTTCTCCGTTAATATTCCGTTAACTTTTAACCTACTCATTAATTTCTATAAGAAAGGTCTTAGGTTCGAACCTCATCTCAATCAAATTTGGCATAATTAAGTTTCTCACTCTATTTTACTCTTATTAAATTAAATAAATTAGTAGCTACAACAAAAAATAATACATATGTATTTTCTTTAATTTAGAATTATTTGTCTACAATACCCTTATTTGAAAAAATTA
Source organism: Ipomoea triloba (assembly GCF_003576645.1). NCBI lineage: Eukaryota > Viridiplantae > Streptophyta > Magnoliopsida > Solanales > Convolvulaceae > Ipomoea > Ipomoea triloba. Next base: position 10,336,552 of record NC_044923.1, on the reverse strand, counting down.
TTCATTATCAAAAAATTAAATTAAATAAGAGCAATAATTTCATTAGTTATATTGTCTTTATTTTCTCTCATGTAAAGATTCTTTACATTCAAATTTATCAATTGATATTCATTACATTGTCCATTATCTTATTTTTACAATATCTTGTAATTAAATACCAAAGTTAGTACAAAATAATGTTATATATTTATTTACCAAGTATTTTATTAATACTATGAAAAAAAATTAAAATAATTTGAAACTAATTATATTAACTACTTGGGATTGGTTGACAAAGATAGTACTCAAATAATAACCCAACAAATTGAAGCGGAATCACTCTATTTTACTCTTATTGAATTAAATAAATTAGTAGTTACACCAAAAAATGATACATATGTATTTCTTTAATACCATGAAAAAATAAAAAAGAATAGTTTGAAACCAATCATATTAATTACTTGGGGGATTTGTTGACAATGAAAGTACTAAAACAACCCATTACCCAGCAAATTGAAGTGAGAAACTACCTTTTAATATCTTTGGAATACATAATATTTTATATTTTCAAATTTTTATTAATTTATTTAATCTTTTTTCTTAAACTAGGGATTTCTTTATCCTAACTCATTCAACAATAATGGTTGAACCAAATGAACCCCAAGCAGAACACCTAATGGAAAGTCCATAGCTCTTATATCATAATCTCATTGCATGACGTTGTCATCTATGCTACCAACAATATATGAATTGCAAATAACACACTACCAACAAAAAGGAAGAGAACAAATAGTAAAGATGAAGACAATGACAATGTTACTCAAAAGATAATTAAGAACCACTTAGAAAAATTCAAATTAAAAGTAGTATTTATTTAGACTATCATTTTTAGACCAAATATTTAGACTATCAATTATACAAGGTTGCAAACATTTATTTTAGTAATAATTATAATGAATTTTCTATATTATCTTGGATTCATATACTTTGAGTTAGATATTTAAATAAATAAAAATCGACATTCAGTTATTCATGTATAAACTTCTCCTATATAATCTTGCATTGATATACTTTCAAATATTTATTTAAATATAAACATTGGGCATTAACCCATTCGCGCAATGCACGTATAAAACTAGTATATATAATAAAATTGGTGATGAAACTATAAAACAATTCTAATATTTGAGACTGTACATTTATTTGAAATTATAAGATTTGTCTATTAGTGTTGAAATTGATTACTTAAAAGTTATATTAGAAAAATTGTAAATAAAAAAATTAAATGAAGAGCATGGCTAATTGATACTATTTTAAGTAACAAAAAGAAATTATAATCAAATGAAATGAATCTATATGTTGAATACGATAGTAAGATTAAAGTGTTAAATACAGGTTAATAATATGTGCGTAATATATGCATGTTTATTTTTCTTTAATTACCATCCTAATATGTGTATGTTTAATTAACTTTCTATATAGGCAGAAAAACTTATCGTTAATTTCAATAAAAATGAGGACATTGTATTATGATTACTATATGGTAATAAGGAGTATATATTATTCTTAACTAATATTATGCTAATTATTACGTCCATGTAATCTGAATAATTATGGTAATTAAGGAATATATATTATTCTTAATAATAAAATAATATGTATATGGTTAATTTCATTTAATTATGGACGTAATGTGTGTATGTTTAATTTCGTTTAATTATGGACGTAATATGTGTATGTTTATTTTCTTTAATTATGTCCATAATATGTGTACCGTTAATTTCCTTAATTGATTAGATAAAATCTATATTGCATTAATTCAAGCAAGGGAAACATCAGAAAATATAATCGATCCAACTAATTTTATCAATTGCGCTATATAATATTCGATATTATAATTTACATATATAATTGTATATCGATCCAAATATTCTTAAAATATTATAATAAATCCATTTCGTACAACGCACGGGCGAAAATACTAGTATTTGTAAATAATGAATCATTAAAGACACATATAAATTACATATATAATTAATAATTATGTGAATATATAAACAAACAATTGTATAACTAAGGACATTATTGTCTAGACTAGATATTCAACAATCTAGTATTTATTACATTATATTGTTCTATATATCTTAGCATGTGAGGTTATCCCCAGTATCAACACCAAGTTGTTGGCAGTACTCGGTGTAATACTCAACCCTCTTGCTAACAGTGTTCGGATTGGCACCATCACACTCAAGCTGGCCGTTGATGGCGCGAATGGTGGCGCCGAAACCCTGACCGGAGGTGATGAGAGAATGGCAGTTGTTCATCCAATACCACAGGCCGGTCTTGAACGAAATAACCGGGTCAGTGGCGACAATGTCCGGGTTGTTTAGACCGTCGAAACCAATGCTTTGGCCGGCCGGTCCATAGTTGAAGTTCCAGGATAGTTGGATGGGTCCACGGCCGTAGTACATCTTCCCTGTTGCGCAAGGGTACTGTGTGTTGTTTTCGTCGCAGTAATCTCCGGAGGCACCGTTGATCTCGTTTATGTAGCAAGTATCTGCATGGGTGTAGCACGGGTTCTTAGAAGATAATATACAGAGTATAAATATAGATGTACAATTCAACTGTACTTATCACTTTAGACTTTTAGTTGAGATGGATCACATGGTATCTTTCAATTTTATATCAAAGTTAATTTTGATATATATATATATATATATATATATATATATATATATATAAACATAAATGTACAATTCAACTATCAGTTTACACTTTTAGTTGAGATGGAACACATGTTTCAATTTGATATCAGATCAGAGTCAATTTCATGTCAAAGGTAATGGGGCGTGTTGAGCATATAATGTATAAACATAAATGTACAATTTGATTATCAGGTTAAACTTTTAGTTGAGATGGAACATATGTTTCAATTTGATATCAAAGTCAATCGCATGCCAAAGGTAAGGGGCGTGTTGAGCATATAATATATAAATATAAATGTGCAATTCGACTATCTGCATAAACTTTTAGTTTAGATGGAATACATGCTTCAATTTTGATATCAGAATCGATCAATCTCATGCTAGAGATGAGCATATATATATATAATTCAACTATATATCAGTTTAGATTGTTTTGTTGAGATGAAACACATGTTTTAATTCTTTTATTATCTTTGTAAATTTAAGTGTTCATTTTTAATAAACAAATAAATAGAACTAACTTTTATCCAGTTTATAGAACAGATACTATATTATATTGTGAAAAATCATAAGTATTTCAAAAACAAAAAAAAAAAAGAAAACTTACGTCCAGTTTCATGAGTAACGTGGGCGAAAAACGCAGCTATTTCCCGCTTAGAGTCATCGACAGAGCCGACCGTTCCGAACTGCGGGTAGGACTTGACGGCTTCAAGAAACGAGGCGCGCGTGTAGAACCCCTTCCCTTCGCAGGTGGAACCCGCCTGATCGGCGATGCCGTTGAAAAACGCATCGGAGACGATGTCGGACACGGAGCCACCGTTGCTAGAGGCGGTGTTGCACGGCCCTTGCTGGCACCCTTGGCCGCAGTAGTCGTCGCCGGTGCCGCAAAACCCCCACTTGCTGCAACACAGCCCCTCAGCACAGCCACAGTTTTGGGCCGAACTCAACCCTAGGGAGAATGCAATAAGGGCAAAGCATAGCAAAACTGAACCAAAATTCACCATTTTTTTTAATATTCCAAAGTGTTTGTGATGAATCTGTGGGTTGCTGATACGAGTATTTATAGTGCCGAAAGTGTTATGTGATCGTTGAAAATCTGCAATTGCATATGGCAAAAGTCAAAAGTGAGGTGATTAATTCTTATTGGTAAATGTATGAATGCGTGAATGATGATTGTGGTCTATATTAGAAAACGCGCAAAGTTTTTTTGTGTATTTGTCGACTCTGACTTGTATGCGTATGAAACTCTTTATTATGTTAATGGTGTAAAAATAGTGTGTTGTATTTGTTGACTTTGACTTTGAATCAGTCTGTCTGAGACAGAACTTCCAGAATAGTTAAGAATTTGTTGCATTTCAATGCCTTTTACATTTGGAACAGAAGACGTTAGTTGTACCGTTGCATGATAGACCAGTTATGTGATGATAGGGGAGATGTTAGTTAATAAAAAAAAATTGGGATAAGGGTCAAATACACCCTTGAACTATTGATGAAAATGTAATTAGCCTCTTAACTACAAAAAAATTACAATTAGGCATTTGAACTTAAAAAAAAGGTACAATTAAATCTTTTTACAGATTACCATTAGATAACCAATTAAAATTAACTAACTTGACATCTACATATACCTTAAATGCTGATGTGTAATATATTTAAATAATAGTGTTAAACAATATATATATATATATATATATATATATATATATATATATATTATTTGTAATTATTGGCTGCCATGGCAGCTTGGTAGGCTACCAAGCTGCCATGGCATCGTTGCCTTCTTCCAATTTGGAAGAAGACGCATCGTCTTCTTACGGACTGGAAGAAGACGGTTGAGCTCCCATGGTAGTCATCAGCATTAATGGCTATCTGGCAGTCTGAAAAAATACAATTTTTTAATAAATGTTGCCATGGCAGTTCAACCTTCTTCTTCCAGTCCGGAAGAAGATGATGTCGTCTTCTTCGAAACTGGAAGAAGACAACGCTGCCATCGCAGCTAATAATTAAAAACAAATTATTTAATTATTTAAATATATTACATGTCAGCTTGTATGATATATGTGGATGCCAAGTAAGTTAATTTTAATCCATTGCCTAATGATAACCTGTAAAAGTGCTTAATTGCAATATTTTAAAAGTCCAAGTGCCTAATTGAAGATTTTTGTAGTTAAGGGGACAAATTACAATATGTTATAATAGACTATTACACCAACATTTTTTTAGTTCCAGTTAAGGGTCTAACAATATTGGCTCTTATTATAAGTGTAGATTTTTCTTTCACACTAGCTATTAAATCTAATTGCTAAATGATAATTTGAATTAAAATTACATTAGTATAATTCGTTGTATTTATGATTTATACATCACACTTTCTTTTTTATACTCCTACAAATACTTTTAAATTAACATTCTTCTTTTAGTTTACCTACACCATTTTCCAAAAATATATATATCGGAAAACATTAAGGGTGTGTTGGTACGCATATGGGAATCGGAATCGGAATGAGTATCAAATACTTGGTAATGATAATAGGTTTGTTAAAATTATTTTGCATGTTTGGTAGTAGAGTGGAGTGTGAATGATTATTAATAGTAAGGGAAGCGGATGAGGAAGGCAAATGAAACCTATATTTTATGGGTCACACTTGTGTGAGACCGTCTCACGGATCCTTATTCGTGAGACGGGTCGGGTCAGGTCAAAACACCGTGCAAATGTCATACTTATATGCTCAAATATAACACTAATCAAGAATACAATTTTTGTTACTTATACGAGAAAAAGTAATACATTTTACATAATAAGTAATGTTGACAAGTGCCCCTTACTTATAAGGGCAAATATAATACTTTTGAGGAAAAAAGTAATACTTTTAAATCGAAATGTAAAAGTATTATATTTTCCCTTAAAAGTAGTACATTTACCCTTATAAGTAAAAAAAAAAAATATTCCTGATTAGTATTACATTTGAGCATATACGTATGACATTTGTGCATATAAGTGTTACATTTGCATCTTGACCCGACCTGACCCGACCCGTCTCATGGTGAGACGGTCTCACACAAGTTTTTGCCATATTTTATTAGGGAATAGGTTTGGCAATTAATGGGGTAATCAAAACCCATAGTAGTGTTCTAAAAACCTGTCAACCAAACAATAACAATGACCCATTCATGATAGCTAAACATATCAACCAAACACACCTTAAATTCATAATAATTAAGTTGACGTCAAAGTTGATAAATAAATCTTCTTCATTAAATAAAAACATTTGGGCCCTGTTTAGTAAAATAGTTAGCCTATCATTCAATTTTTGACTTATTTGACCACTATTAGCTGTTTGACTTAGTTAAACAACCAATATGAGTGTTTGATTAATTAGCCTTTTGTAACATCTTATTGCTCCAAAACACTAAAATTCAAAACGATGCTCAAAGTAACTTTTTAGATCAGCTTTTTTTTTTTGAGAAAATTATTTTGTATGTAATCAGCTATCAGCTAATAGCTAATTACCAAACATCTTCCTACAATCAGCTAATGTTATCAACTAGTCAAACACACTAACAACACGTTTGGTTCATGGAATGAATTTGGAGGTAATACGTATACTATTCCACAGGAAATTGAATAGGTAAGGAATAGAATAAGAATTGTATTCTCTTGTTTGGTTCGCTGAAGGAATATACTTTAGAAATTGTATTATAATTTTTGGTTGGTTAAAAGAGCAGAAATGGAATAGATTTTAAAGACATAAATACCCTTATACAAAATAATAATAATAATAATAATAATAATAATAAAAATAATAATAATAATAACAATAATAATAATAATTAAATTATAATAGATGATGATGGTGGTGGTGGTGGTGGAGGTGATTGTTCAAAATAATAATAATAATAATAATAATAATAATAATAATAATTATTATTATTATTATTATTATTATTATTATTATTATTATTATTATTATTATGCATACATACACACATGTGTGTTTGTTTATATCTAAGTTGTTTTTAATGAATAATTCTTTAATATGAATATGTATTTCTATAATGATATATATATATATATATATATATATATATATATATATATATATATATATATATATTTATATATATATATATATATATATATATATATATATATATATATATATATATATATATATATATATATATATATATATATATATATATATATATATATATATATATATATATATATATATATATATATATATATATATATATATATTTGTTAGAGAGATACATGGGAGGTAGAGAGATTAACTCCTAGGTGTTTTTTGAGTGAATATGTGGTTAACATCTTTCATTTTTCTATATAAATAGCCTAAGTAAATATAATTATATATTCTCACGTACAGTTCCCAATTCTATCTTGTTAACACACACACATATAGGTTGAGAAATTATTATTATTATTATTATTATTATTATTATATATGAATACTTTATGCTCTCGTATATTAACAATAGATAAAATTATAATTAATTATATATATACATTTATACAATACATTATATTTATTAAATAAATTGTAAAAGGTATTTTTGGTATTTTCATTATAAAAGTTATTTCCAAGAGCATGTGAATAGCTAATACCAAAGCACCCCTAGGATTGACTATTCCCTTTGCAAATGTAATAGCTCGTTCCTATGAATGTTATTCCATGACAAAATAACCGAGTCAAATAATAGAATAAGTCTATTCCAAGGAATGCTATTTCATTCTTGACCTATTCTATGAACCAAACATGCCAGAACAAAATCAACTAATAGCTATTTACCAAATATCCTTAAACTTGAGAACTACATTATATATAGTCTCTTAATTCTCGTTTGAATTGGTTACTATTATTGAAACCACTTTCTTCAATTTTCTTTTCTTAATTCCTTTGCCGATGATAAGTGGAGCACAAATTACAATTGCGAATCAATGGCTAATTAAGTGAAATGACTAATTATATTTTGTCCACTAAGTTACTAATTGTCATGCAACATTTCTTGCATTAAGTAAAGACATTAAAGTCACTTCTTCTTTGTGTGGTAATTAATGCCCATCCACGCACCATGTCACTAACATTGACCTTTTAATTTTTAATTTTCTATTTCCAAAGTAAGATACTCTAAAATTATATCTACTACTATAGGATAGTTTTAAACATATAGTTCGAGGTGTAAAACGGATGGGTTAGCCTAAAATTCAGTATGCCAAGGGCTGGTCTTTTTGGGCCATCCCAATCCGTCCATTTGCTATAATGGGTAGACTAGGGCTAGCCCGTTTTATATTACGGACAGGGCCATACTTTAATTTTTGAAACTTAGACTGGGCAGGCCCGTTGGCCCGGCCCATACAGTTTTAAAAAAATATAATATACATATATACTCTAAAAGAGTAATAGCTAGCTAATGAGATGATTACATACGGTAGATACTATGATATTGCTTTTATGTCTATTAAATTTTTACATATTATCGTATTCACTATTAGCTATTGAACTGTCTAAATAGCATACTAATTAATAATTACTACCTTAAAATATTTTAAAATTGTAAAATTTTATTTGTTTTAAATTGAAAAATTTACTCTACTACTTAGTATTTAATATTTGTAATTAATTTGTAAACTTATTCTTATTAATGATATTACATTATTAATTATTGATTTCTTTATTTTCTTGTGATGTTTCTTAAGTTAAATAGTTGAAAATAAATATGTGAATTTGTAAAGATGGTAATAGAGATGTACGAAAAAGATGAAATTTGCATTAAATAAGAGAGAGAAACATTGAATGCACGTCGCATCTGATTGGTCAGATGTCTCCAAGTGAGAGCCTTTTTCCCGCTTGGTTCAAAAAGTAAATAAGGTAAATTTAAATGTATGTTACCCAAGTTTAATTTCGACATGCTTCACAGTTGCCACCACTACTACAAAATTGCACATATAAGTATGACTTTTCACTACACCTCTTGATTAAAGATATAGTGGATAGTTGAAAAGATTAATGTAGTGGTAATACCGTAAATAAATACATAAGAATACACTACACCTTTGTTTATAGGTGTAGTGGATTCTCAAAAAATAAATAAATAAATAAAAACGTGCCAACTTTACGCTTCACCTGCCACGCGGAGGTGTAGCGTAAAGTCAATAATTTTTTTAAAAAATGAATGTCCGCTACACCTTCTACGTGGAGGTGTAGCTGAAAGTCAATAATTTTTTTTAAATACTTTCCGCTACACCTGTCACGTGGAGGTGTAGCGTAAAGTTAATAAATTATTATTATTATTATTAGAGTCATTTTCATTTTTGGTCCTATTGTTATTGGAGCATTGCCAATTTTAGTCCACTTCATTTATTTTTGCCACATTGCGGCCAGTCTTATTTAGTCATTGCCACTTTTAGTCCACTGTTAAAATTTTTGTCAAATAACCGTCCAAAACAGGGGTATTTTTATCTTTTCATGCTTTGGTCATCTCTTTTACCCTTTGTAGTGGGTTTCCTTGCACAATTTCATCCAATGAAGAGGTCAGGCGAAAGCCATGGCCTTGTAATGTGACTCTATGGCTTTCGTCGGACCCTTTCTTTGGATGAAAATGTATAAGGAAAACCACTGCAAAGGGTCAAGGAGATGACCAAAGTATGAAAAGACCAAAAATACCTCTGTTTTGGACGGCCATTTGACGGTGGACTAAAAGTGGCAAGGACTAAATAAGACTGGCCGCAATGTGGCAAAAATTAATGAAGTGGACTAAAATTGGTAATGCCCCAATAACAGTAGGACCAAATATGAAAGTGACTCTTATTATTATTATTATTATTATTATTATTATTATTATTTGATAGAAATTACAAACTTTTTAATATACTTTAATTTACAAATTAGTAGAAAACATATAATTTTTATATATATATTTATAGAGCTAGTCAATTGGTTTCATAAAGCTAGTTACATTTTAATTAATAAGAATTGATAAAAAAAAATAGTTTACTCATGTTTTAGTTTTGAAATTAGTAGGATATTATCAAAAACTTGACAACTATAATGTAGTGTGATCAGCGTGAGTCTCAATAATCAGTTTCTGAACATTAAAACTATAAATACCTCTGGGTGGTTATTTTCTGATTACTTTTTGAATGTTTGAACTCTCCTTTTAGTTTTTCTCTCTAGGAAACTTTAGAAAACACTTCCCTACACCTGTAATCTACCATTTTATTAGAAGATTTAGAGGAATAATTCCAACATTCAACTTCAATTTCTAGATTATTTCTTGCAATTAAATCATAAAGTTAAGTTCTCTATTCCATATCTTTGCATTTATATTTCTTAAAGTTTTGAATTCTATGTTTATTACTTCAATTGCTTCTTGTTTTTACATTCCAAATATGAGTAGTTAAACATATTTAGGATTTGAATTGAACTTACTTGAGTATGATCCCAATATGAATTGAATTGTATAAATTAGGTTTTGTATTGTTTTAATGTTGAACTTGGTTATGAATTGAGTGAAATTGATTTGACTCTTCATAATTATGACCAAATTATGCAAGAGAAATTTGGAATTGGTGTTCCACCAATGAGAATATAATAGGGCTACACAATAGCCATATCTATCATATTTCTTACTCACCTTTGACTCTTTGAGAAAATGGAGTTTGAATGAAATATGCACACAAAGTGTTTGTTAAATTGCCTCATCAAGCCAAGTTGCCATGAGAATGAGACTTAGGTTTAGGTTTAGTTGATAGTCCAATTGATCACGAGAGTGACATTGGCGCTTAAACCATTTCCCCAAGTTCATCATCAGGACTTACATAACTTAAACTTTAGACACAAGGAATTTTATGCAAGCATGCATGTTTGGTTCAAATCTCTATTTCATTTATTACATTTTAATTCACAAGTTCTCATTATTGATTCCTTGAACATGCAATACTCCAATATCTTTAGGTTAGCTTTCAAACATTCTATGAATTTGTACTTAACCCCTTATTACTCAAATTCTCTTTAAGTTATCCCTTGAGAACGATACTCTTATTAATTTCCATCACCACTAAATCCAATTTTCACATATAGTAGATTAGTAGAATAACTAATAAGAGTGCGCCAAGCACTTAAATATATATTATTAGTGCTTTGTTAGATTGATAAAAAAAATTATTTTATTACCAAAAACTTTACTAAATAATGTTAACACTGGTAAATTTACCATAAAACATTATTCTGTTTGTTATTGTCTATTACATTGTTTTATATATCTTAGCATTCAAGGTTATTCCCAGGATCGACACCAAGTTGCTGGCAGTACTGTGTGTAATACGCAACCCTCGTCCTAACAGTGTCCGGATTAGCCCCATCGCACTCAAGTTGGCCGTTGATGGCGCGAATGGTGGCGCCAAAACCCTGACCGGAGGTAATGGGAGAATGACAATTGTTCATCCAAAACCACAGGGCGGTTTTGAAGGAAATAGCCGGGTCTGTGGCGACGACGTCTGGGTTTTTTAGGCCGTCGAAACCGATGCTTTGGCCGGCCGGTCCGTAGTTGAAATTCCAGGACAGTTGGATGGGTCCACGGCCGTAGTACATCTTTCCGGGTGCGCAGGGATACTGTGTGTTAGTCTCGTCACAGTAGTCTCTGGATTCACCGTCGATCTCATTTATGTAGCACATATCTGCATGGGATGGGAGTAGTACGAGGTTTTTAGAATTTATGTTAAAATTAGGGCAAATTCTAAATTTGGTCTCACCAGTATTAGTAAAATGACAATTTTGGTATAAATATTTAATTTTATCAACTTTCATGCACGCTTATGATTCTAGTGCCAAACTTTATTAGGTCGATTATCCCTCTATTAAGACATGTCTGAATCTAAAATTATTAAGGGTATTTTTGTCCTTTCATAATTAAGATTCCAATTCAAATATAACTAAAGGAATTTAAGTCAAGACTTAAATTCCTTTACTTATATTTGAATTGGAATCTTAATTATGAAAAAACAAAAATACACTTAATAAGTTTAGATTCATACCTGTCTCAAACAGAGGAATACCAGGCTATCCAACATAATAAATTTTGACACTAAAACAATAAATGTGTATGAAAATTCGTAAGACATAAAGACTGTTTTTTTTTTAGTACAAATAAACACTGTTTAATATACCAAAATTTGTATTTGCTGGTTAAAATGATGATGATTAACTTACGCCCAGTTTCATGAGTAACGTGGGCGAAAAACGCCGCAACTTCCCGCTTAGAGTCATCGGCGCTCCCTACCGTTCCGAACTGCGGGTAGGAGTTGACGGCGTCAAGAAACGAGTTTCGCGTGTAGAACCCCTTCCCTTCGCACCCGGAATCCGCCTGGTCGGCAATTCCGTTGAAAAACGCTTCTGACACAATGTCGGCAACGGAGCCGCCGCCGCTAGGGGGGCTAGGGGGTTTGTAGCACGGCCCTTCACGGCACCCTTCGCCGCAGTAGTCATCCCCAGTGCCGCAATACCCCCATTGGCTGCAACACAGCCCACCAGCGCAGCCACAGTTTTGGGCTGAGCTCAACCCTAGGGACAGTGCAATAAGAGCCAAGCATAGCAAAAATGAACCAAAATTTGCCATTTTCAATATTTATAGGTGTTTGTGATGAATCTCTGGGATGCTGATAGGAGTATTTATAGTGTAGAAAGTGTTATGTGATTGCTGCAAATTTTGCAATTCCTAACAGGAGCATTTTTATTTTTTTTTTAAATTTAAAATGAGGTGATTCATATTCATACAGTTTTTGTGTATTTGTAGACTGACTTTTTGTCCATACCTATTCCTAGTTATGTTTATGACGTAGAAAGCGTGTATGTAGCAATTTTTGACTTTGACTATGCATCATCTCGATGCCTTTAACAGTAGGAAAAATGAAGAGTATACGAAAAATTGGTTGTGAATTTGTTGGACTTATCCCATTTAATTTGCTTGATAATTAAACACAAAACAATAAATGATTCCTATGAGTAGTGAACATTAAAAAGTGAGTTTTATCTTAAATTTAAGGCTAAGTGTCATCCCACACCATGAATTATATTGGATTATTCATGCCGCACCTTAAACTTTCATAAGGTCTATTTCGATACACAAACCATTAATTTTTTTTTCATCTAGCAATTTTTACAGGTTACCTACAAGTTATAGGTAATTTATGCTGACTTGGACTAATTTTTTTTTTGTTTTCTTCTTTTATTTTTTTTATTTTTTTTATTTTTTTTGTTTTCCTCTAAACCTTCTCCAGCCCAACAACGGGTATTGAAACCGTAAAATAAAAAAAATTCTTATATTTAGGCATTTAGCTACTGGCAGTAGCTAAATATATATATAAAAAAAACTATATTTAGCTACTGCCAGTAGGCAGTAGCCAAAATAATAATAATAATAATTTATAATATGTTTTTTATAATAACAAAACATATTATATATAACTATATATACTAAAAAAAAAAACTCATGTTGAACCGGAACCGGAACCTTTATATAAGGTTCTGGTTCTGGTTTGTGTAGCCTTGGAACCGTGAACCGGTGGTTCGGAACCGGAACGAATCGCTGTCACCCCTAGGCAGGTCGTCGATGGGTTCGGCACGCGCTGTCGCAATCGATGGGAGGAGTAGTGGATTGTGGAGGGGCTGTGGTGATTTGGTCTAGTGAGCACTGGTCCGGCTGAAGGCACAGGGGAGGGGCAGCGTGAGGCGTTGATTTTTGGAGTTTGCTTAAAAATTTTGGGTTAACTTAAAAAGATATCCAAATAAGCTAATTACATGTGCCATGTCATCATAGTAACCTGGTAACCTGTGAAAAATGCTAGATGAAAAAAATTAATGATTTGTGTATCAAAATGGATGTTATGAAAGTTTAAGGTGTGACATGAATAATCAAATATAGTTCATGGTGCGGAATGACACTTTAGCCTAAATTTAATTGGACTACCTTGACACATTTTACTAATTTGAGAACATTTCTCTCTCATACAAAGTTGAATTGAGATAGAAGTTGAAAAAATATAATCCTCTACAACTTTCATATATTTTGAGTTATTTAGGATTTAAATAGTAATATTTTTTAAATTATAATCGAAACTGTTGCTAGTGTATAATTTTAGTTTGAGCCCAAATGGCTTGTAATGGTTTTAAATAAAAGTGTATCTTTGCGGGAATCCTTATATTAAAAGTGTATCTTTGCGGGAATTATGTGGCTCAAATTGCAAGTAACCCACGTAATGGATGTACTGCTCAACTACTGCATCAGTTCTCCACTTTATGTTGCATCAGCCTACACATTCTCCGTTTTTTGCTCTCTTCATGGCGCATGATTTTCCATTATTTTAGCACATTTCTCTCCTTTTGTTAGTATAAAACTAGCTAGCTTAGTTTTGTAATTCAATGCATCAATTCAATTCATCTTTATCCATTTCTTCTTTCTTTCTCGTGTACTTAGTATATATATATATTTTTCTTGTTTTTCTCGTTCATCTTCTCAATTATAGCAATTTCCTTATTTGTCATTTCTATTATTTCACTATTATTTAACTTCTATAATTCTCAACTTTCGATTATTCGAGTCCGCATCATTCCGCTATATTCCTAACACGTGGTATCAGAGCGGTTTAATTGAGAATTATTTTCGAAGATGTCGGCTGTTACCAAGTTCGATATCAAGAAGTTCGATGGAAAAATTAGCTTTTCTATCTGGAAGGTTCAAATTGAAGCCGTTCTAACCCAGAACGGTTTGAAGAAAGTGCTAGCTGGGAAGAAAAAGAAATTGACTACAATGTCAGATGAAGATTGGGAAGATTTGGATGACAAGATACGTTCAATCATTCAATTGTGCTTGTCAAATGCAGTTCTACGTGAGGTCGTAGGTGAGACGACTGTGTCAGATTTATGGTCCGAGCTGGATTCACTCTATATCGACAAATTGTGACACCCCTAAAATTTTCACACTGAGATAGGTATAAACTTAATATAAAAGTTAGCAATCTCAGAACTAACAACATAATAAAGCGGAAGCATACTAATACTCAACGGGTGTCATGCCACATCTAGGTAAATCCAACCCTAGATGCACATGCTAAAAATCCACAATACTAATCCATAAAGTAGAACAACTGAAAGAGTTAATACATAAAACATAGTCTAAGGCACACAGGCCTGAAAACATCTAAACAGTCCACAAGACTAAACATAGAACGAAGCAAATCTATCTCTAGCGCGCTCTCGGCTCAATCTACTCCATACTTGGAAAACAGTTAGGAAAACATTAGCAAAGAAATGATAAGCAATCAACCACTCACACTCGTGAGAAATACATAGTATAGTATGGTTTGTAAATAGGTTTACACACACGTATAGAATATACGCACCAACGAAACTGTTCTTTATTTAAATAAGATGACTCAACAACAACAAGTTGAATGAATCACAAACCAAAGACTCTTCCAAATGAATCCAATTGAATGAATCACAAACCAAAGACTCTTCCAAATGAATCCAATATCAAGTAACGAATGCCAAAGACTCTTCCAAATGAATCCAATATCAAGTAACGAATGCATAAGACTCTTCCAAATGAATCCAATATCAAGTAACGAATGCATAAGACTCTTCCAAATGAATCCAATATCAAGTAACGAATGCATAAGACAACAAGTCTATAATCCAATATCAAGTAACGAATGCATAAGACAACAAGTCTATAACAAGATACCAACTGAGTCACAAGTTCAACAGAATAACCACAAATGAAACCAACCAACACAATCTCACTGACCCGAAACCATAATACAAAAGATAAGGTCCAAATCACAACAACCATACCACCACACCAACCATCATACCAAACCACCATACCAATGTCACGACACAGAGGCATAGAGCCCAACCACAGAGGCACGAAGCCCATTAGCACAGAGGCGCAAAGCCCAACCACAGAGGCATATAATGCCCATTACCACAGAGGCACAGAGCCCAACCATAGAGGCATAGAATGCCCATTACTACAGAGGCACAAAGCCCAACCACAAAGGCATAGAATGCCCATTATCATAGAGGCACAAAGCCCAACCACAGAGGCATAGAATGCCCATTACCACAGAGGCACAAAGCCCAACCACAGAGACATAGAATGCCCATTACCACAGAGGCACGAAGCCCAACCACAGAGGCATAGAATACCCATTACCACAGAGGCACGAAGCCCAACCACAGAGGCATAGTATGCCCATTACCACATAGGCGCGAAGCCCAATGACTCCTCTCAATCCCAACCACAAGTAAAGCCATAACTCAATCAACCACTTCCCAAGAATATCAAGACTCAAGAAGCCAAAGAATTACTCAATCAACAATGCCTAACTCAGAATATGAACACAGTACAAACTCAGGATAATAACCAAAGAATCAACCAACAATGCTAACTCAATAAGTCAAGATAAATGACCAAAGATCATGAATAAATACTCAACAACCAAGGTGGAATACTCAACAATATGTTCAAGACACATTCTAGAATCAAAGATGAATCAACAGAGTCAACAGATCATAAAATAGTTACTGGAACAGAATCAGAAATGAATTGAAGGAACACCTCGACAGAACATGATGAGTGTAGTTTTCGCGGTGGATGGAAAGGAATAGGTGTTAAAACGGAAAGATTTCCGAGTATCGTTCTCAAAGGATGGCAAGGAGGGAATTCAAGCGGTAAGGGGATTAAGCACAAGAGTGTTTAGTGTTTGAAAGCTAACCCAAACATAGTAAGAAAGGTGCATGAAACATAATGAAAATAAGGCACAAACAAAGGAAACGATCAATGGGGAAGGAGGATTTGGATCTTGCAACTCATATAGGTATCCTTGATTTCCTAAGATATTAGGCTAGCAACACTTAGATAATGAAGATGAGACAAGGTCACCAACACCACCGCCACTCTCGTGGTCAATGGACTCACTTCTTAGACCGTAATGTCATCCTTGTGAACATTAGGCTAGAAGAGGCATTATGACAAACACGTTATGTGCCTCTTATCTTCCACTTCTCCCTTTTCTCAAAGGTGAGAGGGAAATGTGCTAGGCTAGGCTAAGGAGTAACTCTACTCTCGTAGATGAGACTCCTTCTCCAAACACCTCTCATATAGGTTGATCACCCCTACACAAGAGTCAAAGTGGATCACCACTCACACAATCAAACTCATAATCAAAGCAATTGCAAAACCTAATTGATCAATTCAAAACTCAAGAATATCCATACAACATTGCTCAACCCAAATCCACAAAGATCTATCTAATCATACTTGGAATTGAAATAGCAAAAGGTAAAAGTAATGACAAGAAATTAAAAGGAAGACTTAGCTAGGAATTGAACTTTGAATTTGAACTTGAACTTGAAATTGAACTTTAATCTTGAACTTGAATGTAGATCACAATCTTGCAACAATGGAATTCTTCTCTAATTCTAATCTAAACTAAGAATTGCAATGTGGAGTGATTTGGGAGAGATCTCTCTAGGCTAATCCTAGAGAGAGAAAGTCTAGGGTGTGGAATGGTGGATGAATGGAGTGATCCATTCCTTTTCCGCCAAAATATCTTAAATAGGGAGTTAAATCGCCGAGTAGACGCACCTTGGACGCGCACGTCCACAGCAGAGCGAACCAAATTTCAGAGAGCTTAAAATTGGACGCGGGCGTCCAAGGCGCGTCCGCCTCGCGTCCACAGCAGACTTCGGTTCTGCTGTGCGAGAATCAGAGAGCGAAAAGTTGGACGCAAGGGTGGACGCGTGGTGGACGCGCGTCCACAGGGCGTCCACCGGGCGTCCATGGCCTATTTTGCACTCCAACTTCGACTCGTGAATCCTTCTCCGAAATCTAGCCATTTTCTGCCTTTAAACACTTCTTTTTACCTACAAAACAATCGGTAAAGTGTGGAACGGGTACTAAGACAATATAAAGCATTTCAATGCAATTTAATACTAAAACATTCATAAAAGCTTTAACTTGTATACTAAACGATCCACGAATAACCTTATAAAAGTGGTATATTTTGCACTTATCAGAACACCACATACCGCCACAAGCACCCGCCCCCAACTGACGGAGCTCACCGGCAGAGCCCACTGGTCCGTCGTCCTCTTCCGCAAGAAGGGACGGGGCCACCCAACGGTTCACCACCTCCCGCCACTCTCTTCCACCACTACACTTGCGGACCACTCAGGCGGGACACATTATACCGCCTGAACGCACCGCAAGTGCAATCCCAACACACCAACTCCCATACCAGAATAGAATACACGATAATCCAATCTAGAATACAGAATATGATCAGAACACACAGATTACACATCACAGAGGCCAAATAATATATGGAATCCATAACAATAGATACTTATACTCATCAAGATGAAAGGATAATGAACACAAGTCCATAGATCCACAATATAGGTTCACAATCCAACAAATCAAAGGCTAAACACCAAGAAATTCCACAGGATTCCACAACACCAAATAATATTCATATATTCATGAGTGAAAGTAGGTTTTAGTGTAACATGGAAGATTACTTCTTGAAGCTCATTAATCCAAAAGCAACTATCAATCCTAAGCTCATCCTAGCAACCATCACTTCTTGATCATCTATCAACCCAAAACCCACCACAAGGAGAAGGAAAGAGTTCATAAAGATAGTCAACAAAGGGGAGGAAATGCAAAGAAAGGTAGGATCTTAATTACCATGATCTTTCTTGAAGAACAATAAAAGAAGGATCTTTGCTTGAAATCTTGTAGATGAAATGAAGGCCAATCTTTGAAGGAGAATGGAAGGAAATGGCGTGAAGAATGAGTAGGGGAAGAGAGAGAGAGAGTGGAATCTCTAGATAATGCTAAGTCTTGAATATATACCATAATACATATATACATATATACATATATGTATATATTAGGGAGGAAGATTTAATAAAGAATGGGCTCGGATCTTTATATATATATATACTAGTTCTATGTACAAGAATAATTATTGGGCCAAATGATTCATCTCTTAAATAAATGAATAGATAGAATAAGGAGAAAACCCATAATATTAGGAATTAAATGTCTTAGAAACAATATAATATACTAGCATAAGGATTTGGACTTTTGATTTGGAATTACCTTAGGAAATATTCTTATTTAATTCAAGAATTGGGCTCACTAGAGACAATGAATTTAATTTTAGAAAATAATCGTGGTGCGTAATTCCGGAATAATTATCACGGGATATCACACAAATCCATGGCAAACACTAATGAAAAATGTTTTTTGAGATTTTTAATCGAAAATTATTTTTTCAATTTTTATATCAATTCTCTCTTCCTTTGAGTGGAGTCGAATAGGAAAGTTACCCAACCATTTGTGTGTTAAATGAGATATTAAGCTAGTCTAGTTAAAATATATGTATGGTTGGGCTTGGTCCATGGTTGAAAAAATGGATAAGCGTTCCTCGGGCGCTCGAGGGGCGTCTAGCGCCTAGAGCACATAGGCGGCGACTAATCGGCGACAAGGCGCCCATGTATTTTTTATTATTTTTTTTAAAAAAAAATCTAATTTTTTTAAGAGTTAATAATTATAAACTATTTAATACTTTAATAGTTAATACTGAAATATTAAATATTAACATAAAAAAATCTAGAGTTTGAACAATTTAAGATTATTGCGCCGGATGGCTTCCCTAGCAATGCTACAAACGTAGTCAAGATTATTGCGCCGGGTGGCTTCCCGAACAATTTAAGATTCGCAGACTGTTTCACAAATTTGAAGCTGAATTCGTTGAATGAACTTAAAGCTTCTTTAATATCATTGAACAATCGATCAAACGTAGTCAAGACTAACTTTGGTTGAAAAGTCTTAAACACCACCTGAGTATATGTTTTCCATATGTTAATTCAATTTCTTTAGTTTAGAATTACATATTTATCAATTCATGTATTTATTTTTATTACAATTAGTTACAAGTTTAAAAGTATTTATTTACAATATTTATTATAATTACTATTAAAATAAAGTATTATTTTAAATTCTCATATTTTACCAAACAGACCTTATAGCTTATTTGTAACTTAAAATAACACACAAGCTCTAAAATAAGCTCTATCAAACAATGCCATATTTTAATTTATATTATTTTAAAAAATAAAAATTATTATCATCATTAAAAAAGTTAATATTTAAAAAACATTGTAATAGATATATGTATGAATCAAACTGAAAAATATAATTTCTAATTTTAGTTAAATAGAAAAAGATTAATTTTTTTTTAAATTTTCAGGTACATACAAGAAAATGAAAATATTTATTGAAAAATAAATCATTTTTAAAAAATATTTTCTATTATCCCAACGAAGGTATTGAGATAATGCAAGTCAAAGTAAATACAATATAATTCTGAGTAATAAATATTCCGTATAATGGAGGAATTGAGTTGGATAAAAAGTCAAAGTCAACAAATACACAAAAACTGTATGAATATGAATCACCTCATCTTTTTTGAATCACCTCATCTTTAAAAATATAATGAGGTAAATTTGCAGCCAAAGTCAATATAATGCAAATTTGCAGCCATCAGATAACCCTGTTTACACTATAAATATTCCTATCTCCAACACTTTTGCAAATAGTGAAATTAAAATGGCTTATTTTGGTTCAGTTTTGGTATGCTTAGCTCTTATTGCAATCTCCCCTAGCAGCGGCGGGTCCGTTTCCGACATCGTGTCAGATGCGTTTTTCAACGGAATTGCCGATCAGGCGGATTCCAGATGCGAAGGGAAGGGCTTCTACACGCGAACCTCGTTTCTTGACGCCGTCAACTCCTACCCGCAGTTCGGAACGGTTGGTAGCGCCGATGACTCTAAGCGGGAAATTGCGGCGTTTTTCGCCCACGTTACTTATGAAACTGGAAGTAAGTTAATCCCCTTTATTTGTCCTCCCCTCAACATGAAGAAGTGTTTCTAAATTGGTAAATTATTTTATTAAAATTTATTTTCAGATATGTGCTACATAAACGAGATCGATGGTGCATCCAGAGTCTTCTGCGACCCGAGCAACAAACAGTATCCCTGTGCACCCGGAAAGAAGTACTATGGACGTGGGCCCTTCCAACTCTCGTGGAATTTCAACTATGGACCGGCTGGCCAAAGCATCGGTTTCGACGGCCTAAACAACCCGGACATCGTCGCCACAGACCCGGTTATTTCCTTCAAAACTGCCCTGTGGTTTTGGATGAACAACTGCCATTCTCTCGTCACTTCCGGTCAGGGTTTTGGCGCCACCATTCGCGCTATCAGCGGCCAACTTGAGTGCGACGGGGCTAATCCGGTCACGGTTAGAAAGAGGGTTGAGTATTACACACAGTATTGCCAGCAACTCGGTGTTCATCCTGGGGATAACCTCACATGCTAAGATATATACAATAATATAAGAAATAGTAGTTAAATACTTTGTACTGTAGTTTATTTATAAATTTATATAATTATAATTATTATATAACATATAAGCAAGCGAAGCACCCTGTGATTTGATAATATTACTTTTGCTTTCCCTAGGGAAGGTCACAGGTTTGAATAAACATTATAGTTAAATTTTATATATCCAAATCTCATTCCAGTTCAAGGTGCAGTGTACTAAAAAAATGCATATAAACAATAAAAATTATAGTTAAATTTTATATATTTAAATTAATCAAATTATGTTTATTACCATCATTAATTAATATGACAACTTATTACTTTATATAAACATTCATATAATTATATATGATAGGATATATACCCTCGTATACCCAACTTGTACGCTTGAGGACTTGACCGGAATCGACTGACCATGTACTGAAGAACCTTTCCCGACCTGATCCGACCTTGGGTGAGTATTGACCAACCCGATCTGAAGAGAGAAAACCTCTACTAGCTCAGTGAGCTTTTGTACTAACTATTTTGTGCTCGGTCCTGACCCGAGTACCTGATCTCAGTCCCGAGACCATGAGTTAAGCCTTCAAAGAAGTACCTTTTGATGCTTAAAACTGACCCCGATGGTTATTGGCGACTCAGATATTTCGCTACACGTGGACGTTCTTCCCTCGCCCCAAGACCGCCAAGTGAATGCAAGACACGTGGCGAGCATGCCGACTTCAATTCCCGCATGTGTCCCCTTTTAACCTCCTATAAATACCGGGCTAAATGCTTGTTAAGGAGACTTTTTGGACTCATTCTCTCTCTAGTCCTATAAGCTTGGAAACCTCTGACCTTTCGTCCTAACCTCTTCATCTACTACAAAATCACGAAATTACCATATCACATACAAATACACATACCCGAGTAAATTTACAACATCAATATAGTGAGTATAAAGTTTATATATTATATAAATGATAAAAACATATAAACCATATGTTTTATCAATTAACTTTACAAGTTAATAGGGCATTGAATTAAAGAAATTATGATTATAGAATAAAAATATTATACAAAAATTTTAAAATATTAAAATATAAGTTAAATCAATTAAATTTTAAATTTAATTATCTAAACGAACATTATATACAGAAACTAAATATTTTGAGTTATATTGTACTGAACAATATATAAATATATATTTACACGCATATCCATCGCCGTTCGTCGGAAAGAGCAGCAACGACAACGCCACCGTGGGGAAACCCTACTTCGCCGTCGATGTCACCGGACCAGACCCAATCGACACATCGGAGCCCAAAAATTTGCAAACAAATCCGGTGGCCAGGTTTTTTGTTTCTTTTTTAATGATTTCACTGTTCTCTGCCGCCCAACGACGGTCGAGGTTGCCGGAAATAGAGGCGCACCAACGACCATTCGAATGGTTGCCGACTAGAACCTCAAAGGAGAAACCCTAATTTCCATATTCCTTTTCGAGTTAATTACTGATTTGGTCCCTCGACTATTGGGATTTCACCACTTTGGCCCTCAACAATTTTTCTTGCCTAATTAAGTCCTCCACTTTGAAAAAATTAACCAATTTGGTCCTCCGTTTATTTTACTGTTTGATATCCATTAAATCGGGACCAAATTGGTAATTTCATTATAGTCAAGGGTCTATTTCAGTGAAAAATTTATTACCGAAATGGTCCCTTGACTATAGAAAAATTACCAATCCAATCCCGATTTAACGGTTGTTTAATACCAAAATAAACGGAGGACCAAATTGGTTAATTTTTTCAAAGTCGAGGACTTAATTGAGCAAGAAAAATTGTCGAGGACCAAAGTGGTGAAATTTTAATAGTCGAGAGACCAATCCAATAATTAACTCTTCCTTTTTTTTTTTAACTGAACAATATATAAATATATATTTACACGCATATCCTTATATGTATATATACATTTACTAGAAAATTATTCTGGAATGATATATACAATAGAATACGAATATGCATGTACAACAAACATTTTATATCAAATTGCATATAAATAGGATATTTGCAGTATTAATTTTCAGGATATACTATTGCAAAACATAATCAATTTGAACAACTAGGTAGAGATAAATAGACTCTGATACCAAATGTAAGCATACTGTTGAAAATATGACTAACCTCCGGCCATAGTTGTTCCTTAGAATTCCCTTTGATCTGCTATAGTTGCTGTAGTATTATGCAGAGTGTCTCCCACTTGTTCAAAGGTTCAGTATAGATGGTGTATAGTTTGTCAAAAGACAATGACCTGTGCAGTGGGGGACCTATCCTTTTATAGTCTATATGCCATAAATATAGACTTTGTAACGGTTTCCGTTAACTGTTACAATACTAATTATGACACCACTTAATGACCGTTGAAGGCCTTAATAACTTGCACCATAATCATTTTTCTTAATGAAAAATGTTACATTTCTTTTAAAGGATTCTAGTCAATTTCTTCAAATAGTTTAAAATGTTATGTGTGAATTAATATCTTTCTTTCTTTTCTTCATCCAACTCCAAAAATTTACGAATTCCTTTTTAATTATTTTTATAATTAAATATGGATTGGATCAAGAGTAATTTCACTTCGTTTTCCATCCTCGAGTTTCAGCGCACGAGCCCCGCACGTGCGTTTCACTTCCCTTGCAGGTGCACTTAACCTACACTATCTAATTCTCAACTCTTTCACTTCGCTTTCCATTCGCTGCTGCACCACCCTTACCTGATCTCTATTGCTTCACAATCGTTGTTATTTTCTCGCTTTCTTCTCGGCAACCGCTAACATTACTTTTTCTCATGTATTTGAAAAATTAAAGGGCATCCGAGTATTATGAAAAAGTGACCTTAAATGTGTGAATAACCCAAAAGCGAATGAAAGTCTTTCTAACATGAATTAAGTTGGGCCAAAGACCTTGTGGTCTAGTGGCATCCAGTGTCCCGGTTAACACTCCTACATGGATGATGGGAGTGTGTTCGAGCCGGCAACTGTTCACTCTTTGTGCTTCAGTAGGTTGAGAAAGTAGCTATGAACGGATTCTACACATTTATTGTGCTTTTTGAATAATTATTGTTATCTCACACCAATTTTTTACTCCAATCTTAATATTATTAATTAATGTAATGTTAGTAAGTGGATCGGTAAAGATGGGATGGAATAATTTGAAATTGGGCTTGATTAATTTCTTTTTAGTTGTCTAATGATTTTTTTTTATAGTTTTTGTGACTTTATAATTTATAAAATTCATAGTTCTTTCATTGCTAGTTTATATTTGTTGTGTTGTTTCAGTGATTGGTTGAGTAAAAGTTAACAATTTTCTCAAAAAAGAAAATGCACATAAAATAATGTTTTATTATTATATGTACTTTTGTTCATGTATGTGAGTAGTAGCCTGCAGAAAATGCACTCATTCACTTAGTGTGTATTTAATTTTTAAATTTTTGTTAACAGATTCGTTACCTGAGACACGAAAAAGAATAACCAATACAACATTGTGTCATTGTACACAAATGGACTCCTGGGCAGTAATTAAGTATATTCCTGTACGATCTAGTGTGCTTTTAGTTCACTTCTGTTCTGTTCTTTTACATATATGCTACTGTTATAACCTGACACAGGTCGGGGATGGTGTTAGTGAGCAAAATAATGGTGATGATTCTCATAACTTAGATCATATTTGGAAGGAAATGACATTTTTCATGGAAATCTCAAAGGTAAATTTGCTTTGTTTTGTTTTGTGCTCATCTAAATTTGACTACTTGACCACTTGAAGTTGTGAGTTGTGAATTTGTAAAATTGTGTTTTAACTTTTAAGTTTTCACTTGTAATTCTTTAAAGTTGTATACAATTTACAATTATATTAATCAATTATAATCTTATAGATGTTTTTTAGGTAATTAGGTATTTAGAATTTTGTGTTAATTTTTTAAAAATAAAAATAAAATTTTATTAATAAAAAAAATCATGTACCTAGGCCCTCCTGATTACTTGGGGGCGCCTAACAGTTTTTTCAACATTGCTATTTATAAGTCTTTCTTATAAAGAATTCTTGTCAATTTTTTAAAATAGTTTAAAATGTTATGTGCAAAATAATTTCATTCTTTCTTTTCTTCATCCAACTCTAAAAATTTACTCCTTCCTTTTTAATTATTTTTATAATTAAATAGGGGATGAATGAAGGATAATTTCACTTCACGTTCCATCCTAGGGTTTCAACGCACGAGACCTGCACTGACATACTACTGCTCATGCAGGTGCACTTAACCTAATTCTCAACTCTTTCACTTTTCTTTCCATTCAGCACAACACCTCCCTTAATATAAACAATGCAAATAGTATGCCCAATTAATAAAAATAATCACGGTCCAACTTCCCTTTATCAACTTCTTAATGCTTAACAAAAACATTAAACCTAGCAGCTACAAATCAAAGCCAAAGGAGAGAGAGATCACCGAATCGGAAGAGAGACCGGTCGAAGCCGACGCTGCTCCCCATCTTGAGACTCAACGCCGCATCATCTGCCAGCCTCGCCGTTCGCCGTAAAGAGCAGCAACGATGACGCCACCGCCGGGAAACCCTGCTTCGCCGTCGCTGTCACCAGACCAGACCCGATCGACAAATTGGAGCCCAAAAATTGGCAAACAAATCCGGTGGCCAGGTTTTTTGTTTCTTTTTAAATGATTTCGCTTTTCTTTGCCGCCCAACGGCGGTCAAGGTTGCCGGAAAGAGAGACGCACCAGCGACCATTCAAATGGTTGCCGGCTAGAACCTCAAAGGAGAAACCCAAATTTTCATATTCCTTTTTGAGTTAATTACCGATTTAGTCCCTCGACTATTGGGATTTCACGACTTTGGTCCTCGACAATTTTTCTTGCCTAATTAAGTCCTCGACTTTGAAAAAATTAATCAATTTGTTCCTCCGTTTATTTTACCGTTTGATATCCGTTAAATCGGGATCAAATTGGTAATTTCATTATAGTCAAGGGACCATTTCAGTCAAAAATTAATTACCGAAATGGTCCCTTGACTATAACAAAATTACCAATCCAATCTCAATTTAACGATTGTTTAACACCAAAATAAACGGAGGACCAAATTGGTTAATTTTTTCAAAGTCGAGGGCTTAATTGAGCAAGAAAAATTGTTGAGGATCAAAGTGATGAAATTCCAATAGTCGAGGGACCAAACCGGTAATTAACTCTAAATATTTTATACAAATTATTTAATTAGGAGGGATATTAGTTGTTAATTCTGAGATTATAGATTCGAATATTGAATTATACAAAAATTAATATTTACACATATTTTTATATATCAAGTGGGTTGGCAAACTAATCCTAATTTGAATTGGCCAGTCAGTCTCTAGTTAGTCAGTTGAGTTACACGAATTATATTTTTTGACACATTTAAAATAGTTAGTTGAGTTACACGAATTATATTTTTTGACCCATTTAAAATATAGATCTGACCAGTTCGACACATTTATCACTGGCTATATATATCCTTCCTCATTTTATTTCAATGGTGTTGTACACTTTTAAATAATAGATCTATTATATTACTGAATTAATACGTTGCAATTGACGTATGTTGTGACGCAATTGACGTATTGATGACCCTATCAAGGAAGGATTGAGGAAATAGACGAAAATATGCCAGAAATGATTTAGTGTTTTTTTGCAAAATTTGAACGAGTACTTGAATTTGTTTCTTTATTGTGTGAAGGAAGATTATTGCTTGAAAGATGACCAATTACGCAACTAAACATTATGAAAAAAAAATGGAAGGGAAAAGCAACTAGTAAAATAAAATAATCCCAATATAAAACATATTAAGTCTCAGGTTATAACCCTGATTTATGTCTAATTTTTTCTGTTAAATTTTTGTATACATTATGCAATAAGAGTTGTACTATATATATATATAATTTTGTGAAGAATATCTCTGCCCGTTATTTCTATTATCTTTTTCCATTATTATTACCATACAATATATATGCACACACAATATATTTTCTTATATTCTTCAATGGTAATAATATATATATATATACCTGCTATTATAAGAAATAAGGTTGATTTAATTAAATTTTATCATAATTATATTTAGTAATATATCATATCTAAAGTTTTACTTTAATAATATTAATCATACCATAAATATTACTCAAATTATTAACTATTCTTTATATTCTCCCAAAAAAGACTATTCTTTTATTTAATATAATATGAATTCTACAACTATAATTAATTAAATAAAAATTATATACTATTATTTTAAAAAAATATTTGGATATTTAATATTAATATTGTGCATATATTTTTGCGCATCGCGCATTCGCGCATATAAAATAGTAGTAATACTGTATATAATTTGCTAAAAGTTCTGTCTGTTTTCTTCTGATGAGATTATCTAAAGTGTATATTCTGCGACATCATGTTAGTTGTTCTTTTATAGGGTCACAAATTCAATAAACATTTTACAAATTGTGACAAATGTGTTGATAATTTGATCACGATTAAATACATTGCATGCACATTCACTTAATCTTAATTGTTAATATAGATTTAAAAAATCCTGAATATAATATCTATTGTCAATGACCATTAAGTTTAAACTTATAACTTTCAATTTGGAAGAGCCACCGATGTGGCAGTAAGATACAAGCTACTTGGCACCTCCATTGCATTTTGTCTCCAAGTCTTCTTAATTTTCATTTTATATTTCGCTTAAGAGATGAAAATGTATTACTTTTCTTATTTTGTAATCCTTTTTATTTTTTATTTCTATGTTTATATTTATTAAGCTTGTTAGATTTGTTTGTTTCAGATGAATATCATTGACATGGAAGTCTTCTTAGCAAATTAAACCTCTCAAAATGTTTTTGAGTACATTTGAATTTGTTATGAATAATTGTTTGTAGATTTTTTATGATACTATTTAATTGTATTAAGGATATATGACTCCAAAACTTTCAATCATTATAAGTAAATCACATAGACTTTGAAGTGTTTGTGTGAACCTCAAACTTTAATTCGTACTAGATAAAATTTAATCCGACGGACGAGACTGAAATGAAGGATTGTTTATTAATCAAAAGGAAGTGTTTCAAGGGTCCTTAGAACAAGTGCTAATTTTACAAGTTTTTAAGAATTAAAAAAGAGATATTAAAAGGTGTTGGAAGATAAACAAGTAAGTCGACAATGTAATAAATACTCTGTACTATAGTTTTGTTATATAATTATTATATAGCATATAAACTATAAAAATTATAGTTAAATTCTATGTATTTAAATTAATCAAATTATGTTTATTACCATTATTAATTAATATGACCAATTATAACTTTATATAAACATTAATAAAATTATATAGTTAATATAAAGTTTATTTATTATATGAATTACATAAAGTTATAAATTAATATTTTATCAACTTTATAAGTTAATATGGTGTTGAATTAATGATATTATGATTACAAAATGCAAATATTATATACAAGTTTTAATAATGTTACAATCTAAGTTAAATCAATTAAAATTATATTACAAATTAAATTTAAATTTAATTACCTAAACAAGCATTATATATACACACTAAATATTTTGTGCATAATGCAAATTATTTAATTAAAAGGGATATTAGTTGTTAATGATGGGATTAGAGATTCATTGAATTATACAAAATTTAATATTTACAAACATATTTTTTAATAATAAGTGTGCTGGCAAACTATCTCTAATTTAGCGAGCCAGCCTCTAGTTTTGGAGAAGAGTTACAGATTATATTTTGTGTTGTGTTGGCTCGAGACGTTTATCACTAGCTATTTATATCATTCCTCATTTTATTTCAATAGCGTTGTACACTTTAAATAATAGATCAATTATTACTAAATTAATACGTTGCAATTGATATATGTTGTGACGCAAATGACGCATTGATGACCCGATCAAGGAAGGATTGAAGAAATAGAGGAAAATATTAAATATGCTAGGAATGATTTAGAGGTTTTTGCAATAATAGAACGAGTATTTTAATTTGTTTCTTTATTGTGTGAAGGAAGATTGCTTGAAAGATAGCCATCATTACACAACTAAATATAATGAAAACGATGGAAGGGAAAAGAAACAAGTTAATTAAAATAAACAAGCAAACAATTTAATTAAAACAATTAGTCCCAATATATTTACCATGTTTGGTAACATAGTTAGCTTATCAGTCAATTTTGTCTTATTTGATCACTATAAGTGTTTGATTAATTAACTTTTTGTAACTGCTTATTGCTTCAAAATGCTAAAATTCAAAAAGTTGCTCAAAACAATTTTTTCGATAAGCTTTTTGAGAAAGTCATTTTGAGATCGTCATACATGCATGTATGTCCAATTGATTGTATATTGTATTGGAAAGAATACAAAGACTTGCATGTGTATCCAAAGTGTGTGCATCACGTACGTTATAAAAAAAAATGTTGATGATGTGCATGAGAATAAGAAAGGTCCCCACGCGAAAGTTCATTTTCTTGAAAGAAATAAATGGATGTAAACCTTATAGTTTATAAATGAATGTTTGTATGAAATAGGAATAAAAATAATGAGGTGGCGTGATATTAAGCGAGACTAGTAGTTTCAGGGTGTGCAATGACCCATAACTGATTTTATTCAAATATACTCTCACTCAATGGATGATAGTAATTTATGCTACTTAACATCGTTGGCAATAAATAACAAATTTAAATATGCATCTATTATTTAATTGAAAAGTCCCTAATGGATTTAAAGTTCAAGAAATGAGATGAGATGAAAATTGCAACATGTTTATTGTTGAATTACAAAGGTCTCTATATGCTGATGGAATAAACATTATTGAAATACATAAAGAGCTTTATAATATTAGCTCATGCCTAAAGACGGAGTTTGAACTGAAAGACTTGGAAAACTAAGTATTGCTTCAACCTGTAGATCGAGCATCTCTTTGAAAGAATGTCACACCAGTTAGCCTGCATTATTGAAAAAAAGTCTTAAAGATGTTTTATGCTGATAAATGTCACTTATTTCTCATACTGATGGTTGTCCAATCTCTTGAAGAGTTAAAATAGATAAGGAATTGTTTATAATTAAAGAGGATAATGTGGATACTTTAGGACTAAAAGTCAATCACTTCATTTTCATTGGAGCACCACTTTAGGACCAAAAGTTCTATAGTCGGAGCAGGGTTGATATTTGCAATGAAATTGCTAGCAACATTTAGTGTTTATCCTACAATAAAATACTGAAAAAAATGTTTAACATATTCTCTGGTATCTTCGAGGTACCAAAATTTTGATATTTACGTGAAAAACCAGTATATAATTTTGATGGGCTACTTGGGTACTGGCTTTTTTATTTGATCCACATGATGCTAAGTCTCAAACTAGTTATGCTATGTTTTACCCCAATGTACTCTCCTATATTGGGACAATAAAGCTTTTATTGCACCATTGAGAAATGGGTATACTAAGGAATTTAAAAAAAAAAAAAACATATATAGTATGAAGATTCAACCCACGTGAGTTTCAAAAGAGACACAAGATTATTACACAGAATATTCGTTCCAGCGACAATCTAGCATATTTGTTCACAAAGTCCCTTTCTACACTTATTATATTTTTGGAAAGATGTATTTATGTATGAGATTTGAAGATTGTTATCTTTAGAAAGAGTGTCATTTACTTGAATCAATCAAGAAGATTGGGTCTTGAAGACCAACAATTGTACCATTTTTTCTTTGATTGAGTTTTGATATAAGTTTCTTAATTAAAGTTTTTTAACGAGGCAGTTAGTACAACACATAAACACCGATATACATCATGTACTCTTTTTCTCAATAGATTTTTTCCAATTGAATTTTTCTAGTGAGATTTTAGCGACGCATGAATATGATAATGTATCCGGCGGTGTTGTTTAGTTTTGTGAGTTTTCCCGGTCTTCAGATGCGACGGCGAGTGGAGTTCCGGCGACATGTGCAACATCTATGGTTGCGAGAAAAATGTTGAACAAAGGAATTTGGGGAAAAACTGAAAAAACAAAAAGACAAAAAAATGATAATTTTGTCCTTAAATTAATTCACTCGCCGAAAAAAATCATCAGTGACCGGAATTTTGATCGGAAGGACCAAATGTGGTAGGGATTTAAAAGCCGTGGGACTAACTCTAAAAATTTTAATAATCAAGGACCAAATGTGGAAATGATCCCATATTCGTGGGATTAAAAGTGGAAATAACTCCTCCGTAATATTTAAATCCTAAATAACTCAAAATATATGAAAGTTGTAGATGATTTTTTAAACTTTCTATCTCAATTCATCTTTGTATGAGAGAGAAATGTTCTCAAATTATTAAAATGTGTCAAGTTAGTCCAATTAAATTTAAGATAAAAATCACTTTTTAATGTTCTCTTCGTATACTCTTCGTTTTTCCTACTGTTAAAGGCATCGAGATGATTCATAGTCAAAGTCAAAAATTACTACATACACGCTTTCTACGTCATAAACATAACTAGGAATAGGTGTGGATAAAAAGTCAAAGTCTACAAATAATACATCAAAAACTGTATGAATATGAATCACCTCATTTTAAATTTTTTAAAAAAAAGTTCCTGTCAGGAATTGCAAAATTTGCAGCAATCACATAACTAACACTTTCTACACTATAAATACTCCTATCAGCGTCCCACAGATTCATCACAAACAGTACACCTTTCAATATTGAAAATGGCGAATTTTGGTTCATTTTTGGTATGCTTGGCTCTTATTGCACTGTCCCTAGGGTTGAGCTCGGCCCAAAACTGTGGCTGCGCTGGTGGGCTGTGTTGCAGCAAATGGGGGTATTGCGGCATTGGGGATCCCTACTGCGGCGAAGGGTGCCGGGAAGGGCCGTGCTACAACCCCCCTAGCGGCGGCGGCTCCGTCGCCAACATTGTGTCAGAAGCGTTTTTCAACGGAATTGCCGGCCAGGCGGCTTCCTGGTGCGAAGGGAAGGGGTTCTACACGCGAAACTCGTTCCTTGACGCCGTCAACTCCTACCCGCAGTTCGGAACGGTTGGGAGCGCCGATGACTCTAAGCGGGAAGTTGCGGCGTTTTTCGCCCACGTTACTCATGAAACTGGACGTGAGTTAATCCTCATCATTTTAACAAGCAAATACAAATTTTGGTATATTAACACTTTTGGTTTACGTACTTAATTCCTACCAATTTTGATGCACGTTTCAAAATTTATTTCTCCTGTCATACATGCATGAATCATGAATCTAAAATTATTGAGGGTATTTTCGTCCTTTTATAAATAAAATCTCAATAAAGTCCTAAGATTCCAATTCACAGTTCTTCTCCTCATACTCCTTATTCATTTAAAATAAATGAGGAGGAGAATCACAACTTGGGATCGTAAGACTTAAATTGAGATCTTAATTATGAAAGAAACAAATACCCGTAATAATTTTAGATTCATGCATGTGTGGACGAAAGGCATAATAAATTTTGGAATAAAAAGAATAGACGTGCATCAAAATTGGTAAGGATTAAGCATGTGTACCAAAATTATTATTTTTCTATTACTCATAATACCAAATTTGGTATTATCTCTAATTTTAACATAAAGTTTATCTTCTTCTAAGAACCTCGTACTACTCTTATACCATGTAGATATGTGCTACATAAATGAGATCGGCGGTGGATCCAGAGACTACTGCGACAGGACCAACACACAGTATCCCTGCGCACCAGGAAAGAAGTACTACGGCCGTGGACCCATCCAACTATCCTGGAATTTCAACTATGGACCGGCCGGCCAAAGCATCGGTTTCGACGGCCTAAACAACCCTGACGTCGTCGCCACAAACCCGACTATTTCCTTCAAGACCGCCTTGTGGTTTTGGATGAACAACTGCCATTCTCTCATCACATCCGGTCAGGGTTTTGGCGCCACCATTCGCGCCATCAACGGCCAACTTGAATGCAATGGGGCTAATCCAGACACTGTTAGGAAGAGGGTTGAGTATTACACACAGTACTGCCAGCAACTTGGTGTCAATCCTGGAAATAACCTCCAATGCTAAGATATATAAAACAATGTAATACAAACAGAATAATGTTTGATGGTACAAAAATATATATACCAAAAATTTACTAGTGTGAACATTATTTAGTAAAGTTTTTGGTAAAATAATTTCTTTTTATCAATCTAACAAAGCACTAATAATACTTAAGTGCTTGGCGCACTTATTAGTTATTCTACTAATCTACTATATGCGAATTGCGAAGTTGTTCAACTACGGAATAATGGTGTGTTTGGTTCGCACGTGGAAATCAGAATCGGAATCGGAATGTGTATCAAATAATTGATAATGGTAATGAGTTTTGGTGAAAGTATTTTGCATGTTTGGTAGTGTTGGATAAATTTTGGGTAAGAGGAGAAAACATGAAAGGAAATGAGATCTTCAGGCGTGATATCACTTTCCTAAATCTTATGGGATACAGAAAACAAAATTCTTAGGTTGCTTTGATAAGAACTTGCTGGAGAGTTATTGTACTGTGATATATCAAGATATCATGCAAAATAATTGCGTGAATGATCAGATGATAGTCCTAGAATTTATAGAGATAAATTCTAACTGTTAGGAGCAGTTACTAGATGTTTATAGCAGTTTTAAAACTGACCTCCAAAGATATATATAAAATATATTCTTTTGGATGTTATCATTCTGGTTCAGGGCAGTTATGAACACACATGTGAAATATAATTTTAAATTATATTCACATGTTAATATCTCCAAATTAAAGCACTTTGAATATGCAATGACGAGATATTAAAATTAGCTCAAGTGTTCTTAACGGAACTTTCATGCATGCGAACTTCAGTTCATGCATGTTCGAGACATCAAGAGTTCATGTTCGAAACATCAAGAGACTTATACGTTCATGCCTTGCGCGAATACGAGAGGTAAAAAAGCAGTGCGCAAAATGCCTTTGAGACATTGTTGCTTTGCGGACCTGCGAGACATCGACAAAACAATTCACGCAAAATTCAGCTCGAGACATCGTTTCTCCGTGAACCGATCTCTCGTGCGAACTGACCTCTCGAGGCACCTCTCGAACATCCCTCGAGATCTCTCGAACATCCCAAAAATATTTCTACCAAACTAAATAATATTTATTACTCCACAACTCCAAATATTATTTAATCTTGCATGGTAGACATCTGAACATTAATCTCCATTACTATATAAATATCCAACAGGTAGTAGGGTGGAATGGAATGATTATTAATAGTTGGGGAAGCGGGGGAAGATTGGAAATGAAACCCTTAGATGTGTTTGGTTCGCACATGGAAATCAGAATCGGAATGGGTATCAAATACTTGGTAATGATAATGAGTTTTGGTGAAAGTATTTTGAATGTTTGGTAGTAGGGTGGAATGAAAGTGATTATTAATAGTTGGAGAAGAGGAGAAGGAAGGAAATGAAACTCTTATTTTATTATGGAACTAGAGTTTTACCCGTGCGATGCACAGAAATAATTTTGTTATTATGAATTTAAATAAAAAATTTTAAAAATGAAAATATATGAAAATGTACAATATAATAATATAATTGAATTTTTGTATATTTGGTCAAGTATCTATTATCATAGCATACAAAATTAAAATTAAAATTAAAATTTTGTATGATTAATATAATCTCTAATCTTGTAAATATTTAGATAAATTTATAGAGAAAAATTTACATAACTAAATTGATTTATTCCTAATTGGAATTCATATATATTATAATTCTAATAATATGAATAATAACTAAGAAAATTATACTTAGAAATTAAAGAAAATGTAAATTCTAAATTTTGTATATGTGATTTTAAATTCTAATCAGACACATTTTCTTATATGATTGTGAAATACAGTGTATATACAAATAATATTTATTAATATGTATGTATGCAAATTCTATAATATGATTTCTGTAATTATAATTTAGATTGATATATTATAATCAAAATAATTAAATTTAGAAATTAAAAATAGCATTTTAATTTTGTATGATTAATATAGTGCATAAATATATGATTAATTAAGAAAATTACATTTACAAATTTAAAAATTTTAATTTTTAAATTTATATGGATTAATGTGGTCCCAAATTATTTTTAAATATTTTTAATTAAGAATATGAGTTTAGACATATTTTAAAATAATTTTTTTAATAAGTAACTATTGTAGTAATTAACGTGTATAATTATGTCAGTAATCACAATTTTATAAAAAAAAATGTGTATATATTTTCATATTGTACAAAATACTATAAATATAATATATGTCTACATAAATGGATAAAAAGAGTAATTGACAATTTTCTTTTATTATATAGATATTGATACATATTATATAATTTTTTTTTCTTGAATGAAAAAACATTCTTATTTTAAAATTTTACATTGATATTTGAGTGTTTTGTTTCAGAATCTACTTTGTTAATATTTTAAACTTTGAGTAACACGTGTGTGAGACCGTCTCACAGGTCGGATATTTGATTAATGGGTCAGATCTTTGACCTCGTTAATTAAATATCTGACTCGTACGTCCCAAGGATTAAGATCCCTGAGACAGTGTCACACAAGTTTCTGTCTTAAACTTTTGTTTGTTATCATAAATAGTAAAGAGATGTCTACAAACCATTTAGTTTTGTTTCTACATATTTTCCTACCCATAAATGTAACACAATCAAAACCTCTCTAGATCATCATTTATATAAGAAATAAGGTTTAAATTAGCCACTGAACGTAACCTAAAAGTGCAATTAGGCCATTGAACCAAATAAAAGTGCAATTAGGCCATTGAATACTTCAAATGTATGCAATTTCACCTTATAGCAGGTTATCACACATTTCATCAAGTTACTTGCTTACGTGGACAGTCAATTGACATTTTAAAATAAATTTTAATAATAAACTATTAAAATAAAAAATTAAAATAATTTAAAAATTAAAAAAAAAAACACACATACATCATTATAAAACAAAAGTTGTTTTTGTGAAAGAAGTTGACTTTTCGTAAATAATAATAATAATAATAATTAATTAATTAATTAATTAATTAAATTTGATTCATCCACAGGTTTCCTAAGGCGGCAAGTGTATTATTAAAGGGGGCGGGGGTGAGGGTGGCGGCAGCCGCAGGCAGGTGTGTTTTTTTTATTTAATTATTTTAATTTTTTATTTTAATAGTTTATTATTAAGCAAGTAACCTGATGAAATGCATGGTACCCCGCTATCAGGTGAAATTGCATATATTTAGAGTATTCAATGGCCTAATTGCAGTTTTTTTTTGTTCAATGGCCTAATTGCACTTTCAAGTTACGTTCAGTGACCAATTTGAACTTTATTCTTTTAAATAATAGGTCCATAATATACTTTATAGTTCAATATTTGTAGATCTATGATATGTTTTTAACTAATTTATTGAAGTTTATTTCTTTTAGTTCTATTATATCCTATTCTTTTTTCATTTAAAATTGATAGATCCCGAGATGATGCATCATTCTTTAAATATGTGAATTTTAATTAATTTAATAACATTATATTAAAATATGAGACATTTACCTAATAACATTATTTTTTTTCAAACTCTGGAAATGTAAGTTAACTCAATTAGTTCATTTTTATGTTAGTTTTTTCTTCAGTTATGTTATTAATGTAAATTAATTTTTTTTGGGCTCATAATATTTAAATAATAACTATTATTTTAGATTTGTAAATTTTTATAAAATATGGTATTTTATAAAATTTGTTTACAATATTTGTACTGCAAAACTTGTAAGTTAATGCAATAATACTTATATTTGTCATTAGTAGAATGCTAAAATAATAATAATGATATATTTTACTTTTCACATTGTTAAACTTTGAAAACCAACATCATTTATGTAGGGAAAAATTTATATAGAGTAGTAATAATATCGTAGTTACTTTTTAAAGTTAGATGAAGTAAACAAATTAGCATTGAACAAATTTTTTTTAGTGAACTTTTGACATGCAACAATGATTCAATATGTATATATGTATTAGTTATCATTTTCTCTTTTTAGCAATATATATATATATATATATATATATATATATATATATATATATATATATATATATAATATGAAGAAAAAATACCAAATAACAATGAGATTGTAGTTGATATATTTTATTTTTTACTTTGTAACAAAGTTTTCCAATATGTGCATGGAAAGATTAAAAATATACCAAATAGCAATAAAATTGTACTTGATATATTTTATTTTATTTTTACTTTGTAACAAAGTTTCCCAATATGTGAATGGAAAGATTAAAAAATTATTTCAGTTAAATTAATTTATATATATATATATATATATTCGAATCAAATTAAATTATTTTAATTTTAAAAATTTTTAATTAAAATTCAAAAAACAAAACAAAAGAAATTAAAAATATCTATAATACAAAAATAATAAATTGAATCAATTTTATCTTTGTAGAATAAATTAAATTTGACATATCTATTTTGATTTAGTTTTTTTTAATAGAATATATATATATATATATATATAATAAATTTTATTACCATTAAATTACCATATTATTATTTATTATTATTTAATGACTTTAAAAAAGATATATATATATATATATAGCAATAAAATGATGAAAAATAGAATTACAAATAACAATGAGATTGTATTTGATTTATTTTTATTTTATTTTGCACCAAAATTTACTTTTATGCGCATTTAAAGTTTAAAAATTAAAATAATTATTTCAATTATTGTCGTACGTAATTTAACTATAGAATTAAAAAAGATATATAACTAAACTTGAACCAAATGAAATTATTTTAATTTTATTATTTTTTGAATTGAAATTCTAAACATCTATAATATTAAAATATTAAATTAAATAAAATATTTCAATGATATATAAAAGAATTTAATTTTAATTTATTTAATAGACTTAAAATAATAATATGTTAATTTCAATTTTATATAAAATATTAAATTAAATAGAAGATTTCAATTCTAATAGAAATTAATTATGTAAGTCCATGTTAATTTTACTTATATACTGCAATAGTATGGTAAAAAATCAATTTACACCATTTTGAAAATGAACCAATCTATACTATAAATAAAAGCATTATCCCTATCCTCCTCTAGAATTTTCCCACCCAAATGTAGGGGTATTTTAGTAATATGGTAATTATAATAATAATAATATTATTAAATATTAATAATATTAATTATTATTATAGAATAATATTAATGATAGAATAATATTAATTATAATTGGTTATAATAGGTCATTAGTAATTATGGTAATTATTATGATAGAATAATATTAATGAGATAAGAATGTGGTTTTGATTGTTACAATGTTTTGTAATATTTATCCAAATGTACTCATATTCTGGCTCATATAAAAAAGTTATGAATGTCAATCATATTTATTATATATATTATATATGCTAATAATATCTAATAATTGTAATTGGCAAGTCCCATGTAAATTAAATCAAATATTTATTATATTTTATTTTCAAATCATTTCCAACCAATTCTCAAATGGTAATAACCTACTAACATGAATTGTTTGCTTACATAATTGCTTACATAATATTATTTTATTAAATTAATTTGTTTATTAAATCATAACAAATACTAGCATATTAATGTCACTTATACACGGTAATGTATGTGCAATAAAATTGGTAATATTTATATATACACGAAAATTTTCTTCAAAAAAAAAATGTATACACGAAGATCACGTCCATAAAATCTATCATTTATTAGTAGAAAATTAAATCAAGAATATGATATATAATTAAAAACGTGAAGGAAAGTTAATATATAATAATTAAGTAATAAATATGTTTAGGAAACTAGATATATTTTATTAATTAGAAATAAAACAATTTCCTAATAAAATACAAGTCTTAGATATTTTGTAAAAAATGACCCGATCAATGTATTTTAATGATGTGGCATCTTCTCCTTCATCATTGGTGTATAGCATCTATACATCAGCGGTGCATCAAATATTAATCTTTAGAACAATATTATTTTAAATTATGATACATACATGACAATTTATTGTAAAGATTCCAATGACCTGTTTACTAACAGAAAATTGTTTTCTGTTTTCTAATCTTTTAGTTTTTATTTTCTGTTTTTCATTCTCTGTTTTTTGTTTACAATACTTGTTTGCTAACATTTATTTTTTTAAATTTATTTTTTTAGATTAATGTTATAAAATGAACAATAAGTTTAATTTTGAGTGATTTTTATACCTTATATTTACAATATTTTAAAATATATTTGATTTGAATAGAATACATATAATTTTTTTCTTTTAAGTCCAATATATGTAAACATTTTACATTTGATATCCGAACCAAATTTATATCTATATATAACATAAATAAAAAATATATGAACCAATAACCTATTAAGTTCACATAAAATTTAGTTTAGATAATATTAATATTTTTTTAGCTAATATTTAAAATATGTTTGGATATATTCATTTGAATGACATGTATATGATATATAATTTTTATTTTGAAAGTAATATATGTAAAATTTCGATATCCGATATCTGGCCAAACTTGTATTCGATATAACATAATTAAAAATATCCGTACCAATAATCAATTGAGTTCAATCAAAGTATAAAACGTGTATAAATTTCAAATTTTAATCTTGATAATGTGAATGATGTATGATTTTAAGAATAAACAAATAAGTTATGTTTAAATAAATAACGTAAGTAGAAGAGATAGAAGATGCTGATAATTAAAAGAATATATGATAATGAATGTAATCATAGTAATGAATAGATATGTAAGTAGGTAATCGTGAGGATGTGGTTGAAAAATTATTTCCTGTTTTCAAAATGAAAAATTGTGTTAGTAAATATGTTTTCGTTTTGTGTTTTTCAATTTTCTAAATTTTTAAAAAATAAGAGAAAATTTTCAGTTAGTATATGGACCCAAATGTTTTCTTTCCACATGTTTCTTTCCATTGTCTCACGCGACAATGAATTGCAGCCACTCGTACGTTATCAAGTGCCAGCACGCACACACTACGTGCCTAGGGAGGGGTCTTTCTTCTTCTGGACAAATTT
Source organism: Ipomoea triloba (assembly GCF_003576645.1). NCBI lineage: Eukaryota > Viridiplantae > Streptophyta > Magnoliopsida > Solanales > Convolvulaceae > Ipomoea > Ipomoea triloba. The sequence goes on along the minus strand of NC_044923.1, from coordinate 10,296,194 downwards.
AATCCCCTCCCGGCCCCTTCCCACGTTGGAGATGACCAAATTCATTGATTACGTTGAATGGACATTCGTTATTTGAACCTTTTACATATCATTGATACTCACTCACACATACATTTCCAATTATGTAATTGAAACAAATAAAATCTCATTACATTCAATTTTGAAATAAAATCTCATTAAATTCAAATACATATACAAATGCATAAATAGAAGTAGGGGTGGGCGCTTCGGTTTGGTTCGAACCAAACCAAACCGAAGTGGTTCGGTTCGGTATAAACCGAAAGAACTGAACGGTACTTAATATAGAGAAATCGAACCACTTCGGTTCGGTTCGGTTACCGAACCAAAAACCGTTCGGTTTTTAAATATATATAATAAATAATAATAATTAATATTGATCCGTGATGAGGGGATGATGGATGAACAAGATATTACTTTAGAATTTGGATTGGTATGTTAATTTTGTGTTTGAATTGTTTTGTTTTTATGTAATATTTATATTTTAGACTTTGGATTATGCGAATATGTATTGCTTGGCAGTGTGTTGTTTGAAAAATTAGTAAATGCTAAAAATTGAAGATCCTAAACCGAACCGAATTCTGAACCCGAAATAATTCCGAACCGAAATCGAACCATTTCATACCGAACCAAACTTTATTGTGAAACCGAAACCGAAAAAAAACGAACTGAATCCCGAAGTGCCCATCCCTAAATAGAAGTACACAATTTAAATGTTAATTGGATTATTTTGAACATTTGAATTTTCTTGTTTCCTATTTGAAGACATATTGAGAGGAATTGTAAATTAAATAGAGAAATTTTTAGAGGAAATAAAATTGTAAAAAAAAAAAAAATTGAGTGTTTAAGATATAAATAAAAATAGAAAATAATGGGTGATTTCTTTCTTCTTCCCCTCCAACCCGGCCTTTTCTTCTTCACACGTTGGAAATGCTCTAATTCTTCATTCTGAGAAAGCAAGCAAGCAAGCAGAGAACATATCAATCAGCCAAGAAAATGAAAGAAGCCGTTGAGCTATTTTTCTTCCCTGCACTTGGAATGGGGCACCTCTTATCTGCAGTTGAAATGGCAGAGCTCCTTATTCACAGAGACCACCATATCTCCATCACCATCTTCATCTTGAAACCACCTTTGGACCTCAAAATCACCTCTTTCATCCAATCCCAAACCTCGGAAAGGCGACTGAAGTTCGTGACACTCCCCGTGGACGAGTCGATCCCCATCGATTCCACCAAACCGACTCCTCTGATGATCCCCATCGACCCTTACAAACCTCGTATCAGAGAATACGTTCAAGAAACCATCCGTAGCATACGCCTGGGCGGATTCGTAGTCGACATGTTTTCCACGGCCATGATTGACGTGGCGGACGAATTTGGAGTTCCGACCTATGTGTTCTACACCTCCGGCGCCGCCGTGCTCGGCTTCCTGCTACATATGCAGAGAATCAGCTTGGAAGGTTTAAGAGGGTGCGAGAGGGATCTCAATATCCCAACTTACGCCAACCCTTTTCCCTCTAAGTTGACCCCCTCTGCTCTGCTAGAGGAACACGGTTTCGCGATGTTCCTCACCATATCCAAACTGATCAGTGGGACAAAGGGTGTTATTGTGAACACCTTTCTCGAACTCGAATCCCACGCAATCAAGACCCTCTCGGACGACCCAAACTCCCCGCCTGTATACCCTGTCGGACCGATACTAAACCTGGCCGGCCCCGGGGCCGGTGAAGGTAGCAAACAGATTTTGGAATGGCTGGACGACCAGCCGGAGGGTTCGGTTGTGTTCCTTTGTTTCGGGAGCGGGGGTTACTTCCCGGAGGAGCAGGTGAAGGAGATTGCTATTGCTTTAGAGCGTAGCGGGCAGAGGTTCCTGTGGGCACTGAGGCGTATGCCAGAAAAGGGTTCTCTTATTCCCGGGGAATACATCGATCCCAGAGAAGTCCTGCCGGATGGATTCTTGGAAAGGACGCAAGGAGTAGGGAAGGTCATTGGGTGGGCTCCCCAGGCGGCCATATTGAGCCACCCAGGGGTCGGAGGCTTCGTTTCACATTGCGGGTGGAATTCGACACTCGAGAGCATCTGGTTCGGGAAGCCAATGGCGGCCTGGCCTATCGCCGCGGAGCAACAAGCCAATGCGTTTGAAATAGTGAAGGAGATTGGAATAGGGGTAGATCTTAAGATGGATTACAAGAGGGATTTCAAGGATGCAACCAAATTTTCTGAAATGGTGAGGGCGGAGGAGATAGAAAGGGGAATCAAGAGTGTTATGGATCCTCTAAATCCCATTAGGTTGAAGGCCAAAGAAATGAGTGAAAAGAGCAGATCAGCCATAGTGGAGGGTGGCTCATCCTACACTTATGTTGGGCGGTTCATCCAGGATGTCTTCAGCAACATCAATTAATAGTTAGTCTTAGTTTAAGAACCAATCATTAAATTTTTTTCTTCTAGTTTCTACAGTTCTCAATGATATGCTAATAAGGTTAAAAAGTTAAAAACATTGTACTATCAAGAAGAGAGTCTTGAGCAAGTAATGGTTGATTGGTTCTTTGTTTAAATATACGGTGTTTGTTTACATCTAGCTACTCCCATTTTATATTTGATGCGGACAGTTCGATAGCCGATTTTCGACCCTTAACTCGGTCTATTCTCTCAAATATTATCTACTGAACTAGTGAGCTAAGTCGGTATGGACTTCATTTTTTATTCTTAATGAGGTGTCATGCAATGATTGATTAAAAATATAGGGTAGTATGATTTTTAATTAAAAACAAGGGATACTATTTTATTCATTTACTTCTCTTTATTCAATATAACTAGTTTTATACGCGCATTGCGCGAATGGGTTATGCCCAATGTTTATATTTAAATAAATATTTGAAATTAAGTATATCAATGCAAGATTATATAGGAGAAGTTTATACATGGATAATTGAATGTCGAATTTTTTATTTAAATATCTAACTCAAAGTATATGAATCCAAGATAATATAGAAAATTCATTATAATTATTACTAAAATAAATGTTTGCAACCTTGTAAAATGGATAGTCTAAATATTTGGTCTAAAACTGATAGTCTAAATAAATACTACTTTTAATTTGAATTTTTCTAAGTGGTTCTTAATTCTCTTTTGAGTAACATTGTCATTGTCTTCATCTTTACTATTTGTTCTCTTCCTTTTTGTTGGTAGTGTGTTATTTGCAATTCGGATATTGTTGGTAGCATAGATGACAATGTCATGCAATTCAATGAGATTATGATATAGGAGCTATGGACTTCCCTTTAGGTGTTCTGTTTGGGGTTCATTTGGTTCAACCATCATTGTTGAATGAGTTATTGTGGATAAAAAATCCCTAGTTTAAGAAAAAAGATTAAATAAATTAATAAAAATTTAAAAATTTAAAATATTATGTATTCCAAAGATATTAAAATGTAGTTTCTCGCTTCAATTTGCTGGGTAATGGGTTATTTGAGTAATTTCATTGTCAACAAATCCCCCAAGTAATTAATATTTTTTTTTGAAAGCCCCCAAGTAGTTAATATATATATATTAGTATATTTTCTTATTTAGTTAATTCATTTGTCATTTCTATTATTTTCCTATTATTTAACTTCTATAATTCTCAATTTTCGATTATTCGCTTCCGCGTTATTTCGCTATATTCCTAACAATGATTAGTATTCAAAATTTGTATTTAAAGAATATTTTTTTTTATGAAATTATAAATGCTGTTGTATTTATTAGAAGAACTAATATTTTGAACATCTCAATAAGGAGAAAATATTTTTGTAAACGAGTTTTTTTTTTCTTCTTTTTTCAATCCTCTAATATGAGGAAGTATAATTAGTTAATTTTATTCCATAAAACGAAGTATATACATAACAATTCAAATACAGCAAATGGTACAAATTAGAAAAAGGGTTAAATACACCCACAAACTTTACATGAAAGTGCAATTAGCATCCTGAACATTTGAAAGGTGCAATAGAGCACAATAACATGTCATTTTAGTGCATCGAAGTCCAAAACCATATTAGTGACATGTAATAGTAGGTCGCTTGGAATCCAACGATGTTCCAGCTATCTCCGACAAAACAACGATGACCGACAAACGGTTGCCTTCTTTGAGGAGTAGTCGCCTTCCCCAACACGTAGAAGGCGGTCAACTGGTCGATTTATCCAGCTGAAGAAGGCAACCGTCTCTTTCTCTATGCAACCAGTGGGTCGCCTTCTCTGAGGAGAAGGTGACTGGTAACCATTCTTCGGTTGCTGGTCATCGGTTTTTCCTTGGTTATTATCAATTATGGCGGTGTACAACAAATTTTACCAGTAACCTGTTGGTTACCAGTAAATTGGACTTATTTGACTAATTTTAATAAGTTACTTAATTTCACTTTTCAAAAGTTCAGGGGTCTAATTACACTTTCGTGTAAAGTTCTAAGGTATGACACTTAGAAATGTGTAGCTGGAATTGAATAGCTTAGTTGGTTAGAGCGTGTGGCTGTTAACCACAAGGTCGGAGCTTTAAGCCCTCCTTTTAGTGAATAAGTTACATACATATATACATGTAAACTACCAGTGTTCTCTCTCGTGTTTGTACAATGGCCATGAACATAACACTAGAAAAAGGTTATTATGAATAACAGAAAATAACACTTACAAATGTGTAGCTGGAATAGCTCAGTTGGTTAGAGCGTGTGCCTGTTAACCACAAGGTCGGAGGTTCAAGCCCTCCTTCTAGCGAATAAGTGAAATGTGTACATCGTAGAGCGGCCTCATCTCTTATGAATAACAAAAAATGACACTTAAAATGGTTAGTGTGTGTAGTTGTTAACCACAATGTTAGAGATTCAAGCCTTCCTTACTTAGTGAATAAGTTACAACGGCCTCATCTCTTATGAATAACAAAAAATGACACTTAAAATTGTTAGTGGAAACTTACATATAGCTACACTATTAGCTTGTATCATATAAATAAATAAATAAATATATATATATATATATACCAGACACAAAAACCTAGGATATAATATTAAAAACATACTTATAGTTTGTTAATTTAAAAAATATATAAAAATATAAGTGAGTCTATTGTTCGGACACAATAGACGCTTATAGTTTGTTAATTTAATTGGAACACATTAGACACTTATAGTTTGTTAATTTAAAAAAATAATAAAAAAATATTTGCACGAACGGCCACCATAACTACTTTTTCCTCGTCCTCTGCCAGTGTTCTCTCTCGTGTTCGTACAATGGTCATGATTAAAACACTACAAAAAGTTATTGTTAATTTAATTGGAACACATTAGACACTTATAGTTTGTTAATTTAAAAAAAATAAAAAATATTTGCACGAACGGCCACCATAACTACTTTTTCCTCGTCCTCTACCAGTGTTCTCTCTCGTGTTCGTACAATGGTCATGATTAAAACACTACAAAAAGGTTATTATGAATAACAAAAAATGACACTTAAAAATGTGTAGCTGGAATAGCTTAGTTGGCTAGAGTATGTGGTTGTTAACCATAAGGTTAGAGGTTCAAGCCCTCCTTCTTAAAAATGTAAAGCTTGTTAGAGTGTGTGTGCTGAGCTTGGGGTGAAGGCTAGGATAGGTTCTTGGATGAATAAGTTTATGTCTAGAGCTCGGAGGGAAATTATATATGCTAAAGACTATTCTTCAAAACTTGTCTAACTATGCTATGCAAGTGTTTCTTCTTCCTCAGGGGTTGTGTAGGGAGTTAGAAGCGGTCTTTAATTCTTTTTGGTGGGGCTGTGAGAGAAGGGAAGTGAGGAAGGGGATTTTGTGGAAGCGATGAGCGGACTTGTGCATTCCTAAAAAATATGGGGAGATGGGGTTAAAGCAGGGATGGAGATTTATAACGAGCCTTGACTCTTTAGTGGCTATAGTGTTTAGAGCTAGCGAAATATTACCTCCTGGAGGATTTTTTGGGGATGCTAGGTTGGGTAGGAATCCTTAGTTTGTGTGGTGGAGTATTTGGGAGGCATGAGATAAGCTTCGGGGTGGGATTAGGTGGTGGGTGGGTGATGGTAGGAGGGTTAGGGTGTGGGGGGATCCGTGGCTTCATTCTGTTGAGAACCCTTTTGTGACTACTCCTTTGTCACTTAGTGTCGTCCGGGGGCTGATGAATGCAGAAGGGAATGCTTGGGATGGGAAAATTTTGGATGATCTTTTTAATTTTAGGGATAAGGATCTCATTCTTAAAGTGCATATCTCGCTTATCTCAAGGGGAAGATAGATTGTTTTGGGTAGGGGAGGGTAATGGGGTCTATTCGGTGAGAAGTGCTTATCGGTGGCTAGTTGGGGAGGTGGATGAGGGGAGAGATGTCCTGTGGGCTAATATGTGGAATTTCAACATCCCTCCAAAAGTGAAATGTTTCTTTTGGAGTCTTTGTTCCAATTCTATACCAACAAACAATGTTTTGATTGTGAAAAGAGTGGTTGTTGATTCAATTTGTCCTTTGTGTGGTGTAGGGGATGAGAATTTAATTCATAAGTTTTTGACTTGTGATTTTGTTGTGCAAGTTTGGAGTGCGTATGGGAGGGTTTGGGATCGTGTTGAGGGGGTGGATTTTGGGGAGTGGGTTTCGCCAGTGTTTAATGGGGGGAATAGCGGGGAGTTATGTCATTTTATTCTTATTTGTTGGGGGATTTGGGAGACCCGAAACAAGAAACTTTGGAAGAATGCTACTATTAATCTGAGGGAGGTGGTGAGATTTGCATTGAGTTTCTTAAGAGATTGGCGGGGGGGGGGGGTGTCGTGTTTATTTTGATAGTAACCGGGGAGGGTGTGTGGGAGTTGAGAAGTGGCGCGCAGTCTCCAGGGATTGGATTTATAAAAACTAATGTTGATGTAGCTGTACAGAAAGGGTTGAACAGGATGGGGGCGGGTTGGGTTGTGCGGAATCACGATGGGCAATTTGTAGCGGCTGGGGATGTGGGGGAAGGAGGGCGCTTGTTTTCCGCGTGAGGTTGAAGCGGTGGCAGTAAGGGAGGGCTTGACCTGGTTGAAGCAAGAAAGTTATGATAATTTTATCCTGGAAACAGATGATCAACAACTCATAACTCGTTTGCACACGACAGATCTATTATCGCCTTATGGTTTATTGCTTAAAGATATTTCAACTTTATTTGGTTTGTTTTCAAATGCTTCCTTTCGTTTTGTTAGACGTTCAACTAATGGTGTTACACATCTTTTAGCTAGGAACACTTGTTTGCAGTTGGGTGCTCGTTTTTGTATGATACCTGCGGGGCCCCTCTTTTATTTCTTCTACATTATGTAAAGACTTGATGTATGTTAATATCATTGTTTGGTTTGTTTGGTTTTCAAAAAATATCTTAAATGTTGCTTCAAAATACAACATTCATTCTCAATTATCCATATCTCCTCCGTACTTATATTATGATTTTGTAACAAACTATAAAACTATATCACTTCCTCATTTCTAGACTATAAGACTAAATTTTTAGGGGTCTAAATACTTATCCTAAATTACATTTTGTCTCATCAAAATCTATTTATATTTATTCCTAACAAGAATGTCAAAATCTTGGTAAAGGGAAAATTGCGAATATGTCCAGTACTTCTCAACGACTTTCGAATAATTATTTTACTCCATTTTTAATTTCCTCTATATGTGCATATATCTCATTCAAGAGAAAGAGCAAGTGAGAGGAGAGAGTATCAAAGGCAACTATGGGGTCTTCAACCACGTGAAAAACACATGTTTGGACTTTTCAGGGCTTTTGAAGCTTTAGACTCTGTTTGGTAGAACTTATTTAAGAGTTTATAGTTTATTTTAAGTTACAAATAAACTATAACTCTATTTGATAAAACATGGTTAGTTTAAAATAATAAGCTTATTTTGAAATGCTCTTGCAAGTAGCATTTCAAAATAAGTTCTATGATTTTAACATTTTTTTCCTTTTTTATCTTTATCAATTTACAAAATTGACACCATTTATCATTCTTTAATTAAAACCCTAATATCTAAATTTTTCTAAACACTCTTTTCCTCCCAATTCATTACCATGGGTGTATTTTTAAAAACAATATTGATACTTTACTATGGGATGCTAGATCATAAATCTATATCTATATATATATATATATATAATAACAGAAGTGCCTGAAACCTTTTCCCGCCCAAATTGAAGGACATTTTTGTAATCTCAATCATTTTGACTAATTTATGGAAATAATAATAATAATAATAATAATAATAATAAAGATATACCTTTTGGAGAATTATAACGTTTTTGGTATTAATTGAAAAATTGAAATTTTTTACCTTTCTTGAGATCTCTTACCATTTTATAATTTCAATACTAGGCCATTTTGATCTATCCATTGTGTATAAATACAACCATACACAATCCATCAACTTCACAACCCCAACTAATCGTATTATTACGGAGTACAGTTGTTCAATCCATCCATTGGTCACTCTTTCAACTAATCTTAGATCGTGCATCAACTTCACTCCTTCAATTGCAAATTATTACGAAGTTGTTTAATTTGTTATTGTTACTAAATAAAGTTACAAATATACATCATCTATAAATGTTGAAACCCTCTCAATGTTTTCTCTGCCATCTCCTCACCCATAGGTATGTATCTTCCTGCACTCTATCTTTTGAATTTGTATGCACGTAAAGTATGGATGCGTTTATTTACGAATTTGATTTTGGTTTTGGTTATGTGATGTAAAGAAAAAATGGATGATATAGGGCAACAAAAATTCGTATGGTGCAAATTCAATGATGATGCCTGTTGGTTTGGGTCACGATGAGGTAGCCTCGATCTCCTTTGCTCAATCTGTACCGAGTCCATTGTGTTTTGAAGCCAACAATTTCTAATTGTTACTGGTATATGATATTCTAAGATTTTAATATGATTTGTTTTTTATGAGTTCCCCATCTGAAAGAGGGTGATGCTCGACCGCAAGGAGGGAGACCAAGATGGGCGGTGCCACCAAATCCTAGGATGGGTCCTTGGTTGATTCTCTTGAAGAAGATTGCTCAGTCTCATAATCTTCTTCTTGAGTTTGAGGTATGTAGAAGAAGTGTGTTGAGAAAGTTTTTGGAGTGTATTCTAAATAGTTGTTAGAGTTGATGTGGTTAATGTGGTTTTTTATTCATCTATCAGATTTCTATTTTTTTTTTTTATTAAAATGCATCTTATTATTTATATACACAGAAACTGTTGTCCATTGTCACATTCTTGGTGGCATTTTTTTTAATCAATTCCTGTTAACTTTTTTAATCTTGTAGGTGTAGAAGTTTATTTTTAATATGATGTTAGTTATTGTTATCTTATACTATCTTTTATTATTATCAATTGCAGATGTAGAAAACTGTAGCTTTACTATTTCTTATGAAGGAATAGTTAAACTGGCAGATTATGAAGAGATAGTTCTATATTAAATCTGTATTTTTTAGTGTGTAGTTGATATTTTTTTAAAGAGAAGTATTGTGTACTGCTTTACTTTATAAGTAAAACTAAATTTAATAATTTTCTCTACTTTTTAATAATTGTCTCCCTCACAACCTATTAGTCAATAATAATAATAATAAATTTTAGCAAGTTTTGATTCCGATTATAATTCTAATGCTATGATTAAACCAATTAAGTATCCAAAATATTTTGGTTGCAAATCATAAATCATTGATTATTGATTCCAATTATTACTAATATTTATTATTAATTGCACAATACTATAGGTTTAGTTGGAATCTTCCAATGTACAATTATTAGTTAAAAATGGTGATTACTATACTTGAATAAATGAAATAATAGTATTAAATTTTGTAACCTCGATTTAAAATCTATTTTGTTAAGGTTATACTAATAATAATAATAATATAATACTCTAATAATAATAACTACTAGCAGCAGCAGCAGTAGCAGTAGTAGTAGTAGTAGTTTTTCTATTATATTCGTTTATAACGGTAATTATAAATATAAAATTATGAAAAATTAGGAAGATTGATATCACCTCATCAATTTCCTATCATATTTAAATTAATTGATGTTTTCCTAATATATCGTACCTTAAAGGCTTTCAACCTTTGTTATAATCCTGATCAATATATTAATCTGTTATTTTATGGTGTTTTCTATCATATTTAAATTAATTGATACTTTTCCTAATATATAGCGTACCTCAAAGGCTTACAACTTTTGTTATAATATTGATCAATATATTAATATGTTATTTTATGGTAATTTATATAGGTAGCTATCATATACTATTTACCATCTAAATGACCCATGGTAATTGCTAATCGTATTTAACATCTTAATTTATTATAGGAATTGAATATAGAAATTCTCTCCTTACGACAATTATATTTTTTTACTTCAAATAATATCAATTGCCCATTCACTTCCTTTGATCACTTTTGAATAAAATCTTAAAAATTATGGCAATTAAGGAATTAATACTTTCTGTAATATACATTTTATCTAATCAGATAAGGAAATTGATAATACATATGTTAAGTCCATAATTAAAGGAGATTACAAAAAATTATGATAATTATTCCAATTCACATATTATTATGCTAATTCACATATTATTATGCAAATTATTCCAAATTGAGTATTATACATATAAAATTATCCTAATGGATGGTTACTTTTGAATAAAATCTTAACAATTATGTTAATTAATAAATTAATTCACACATTATATTTTTATTAAACTGTTTTTTTATACTTGCTGTAATATAGATTTATCTAATCAATCAAGGAAATTAAACATGCACATACTATGAACATAATTTAAAAAAAAAAATTAAACATACACGTATTACATCTATAATTAAACAAAATTACACATACACATGTTATTTTATTAATAATAATATATACTCCTTAATTAATATAATTATTCAGATTACATGGAAGCCATAATTAGTATAATAATTAAGAATAATATATACTCTTTAATTACCATTAGTAATCATAATAAAATGACGTCATTCTTATTAGAATTAATGATAAATTTTCCTGCCCATATAGGAAATTAAACATACACATATTACGGTGGGTAATTAAAAGAAATTAAACATACTATACACATATTACATCCATAGTTAAAGGATATTAAACATAAACATATTACGCCCATATTACCAACCTATATTTAATACTTTAATCTTCCTATAATAATTAAACATACGGATCTTCATTTGATTATACTAAAGTTTTATTACTTAAAATAATTCAATTAACCATGCTTTTCCTTCTATTTTTTTTTAGACTTTTCCTATTATAATTTTTAAGTAATCAAAGACCTTGTGGTCTAGTGGTACCTAGTGTCCTAGTTAACACTCTCACATGGATGATAGGAGTGGGTTCAAGCCTTAGTGGAGGCAACTGGGAGTTAGTTTTTAACTAATATACAAATCATATAATTTCAAATAAATGTATATACTTTCAAATATTAAAATTGTTTATATATAATAAAAAAATTTATCCGTGCGATGTTTACTAGTGTGAAATATATATTTAGGGAAAATGACACTTTTTCCTCATGAGTTGTATACTTAGCACTTTTCCCCCTTTGTTCATGTAAGCACATTTGCCCTATTAGTTATTTTAAAAGTGGCTATTATTTATCTCCCTCTCCATTAAATAGATGTTTGGGTTGTTAAAATTGAGGGTAAAAATGATACTTTATCTCCTTTCCTTAGCTGCTGGATGGAACAGAGCATTATAGAAGAAAACCTCCGATTAATTTAAGCACTGATGAGGCTTAGGACTAGAAGCTTCCTCAGATTAATTTAATCGCAGATATGAACTATGAGGCTAATTTAAGCATTAAACTACTCAAGAACTGGGCACTAGGACTAGCAGCTTCCTCGTATCCATGTTCCATGATTCAACCTCCACCTATCCCTTTATTATATTGCAAATTTTTTTATGTTGTTTCCTTGAATACTACTAAACTCTCTCCTAATCATGGTATATATAGTACAAAATACATGAAAAAGCATACATCATAATTACACTCTCCAAAAATATGAAATTCATGGCCTTCGCAAGTCCTTATATTATGGACCGTGGTCCCAAAACGACGTCGTTTCATTAAGTGGGAGACGGAGCCCGTAATTGACACTACAGTTCATCTCAAAAGATACTGCCTTACATTTGTTTTGATATTATCGAATGAAACTGTAGTTATATCGAAATGTAACTGTAGTTGTGTTGAAATGTAACTGCAGTGTATATGAACTGATACTGAATAACAGTTTCACATTTGTGTTTTATATTATCGAATGAAACTGTAGTTATATCGAAATGTAACTGTAGTTGTGTTGGAATGTAACTGCAGTGTATATGAACTGATACTGAATAACAGTTTCTCATTTGTGTTTTATATTATCGAATGAAACTGTAGTTATATCGAAATGTAACTGTAGTTGTGTTGGAATGTAACTGCAGTGTATATGAACTGATACTGAATAACAGTTTCTCATTTGTGTTTTATATTATCGAATGAAACTGTAGTTATATCGAAATGTAACTGTAGTTGTGTTGGAATGTAACTGCAGTGTATATGAACTGATACTGAATAACAGTTTCTCATTTGTGTTTTATATTATCGAATGAAACTGTAGTTATATCGAAATGTAACTGTAGTTGTGTTGGAATGTAACTGCAGTGTATATGAACTGATACTGAATAACAGTTTCTCATTTGTGTTTTATATTATCGAATGAAACTGTAGTTATATCGAAATGTAACTGTAGTTGTGTTGGAATGTAACTGCAGTGTATATGAACTGATACTGAATAACAGTTTCTCATTTGTGTTTTATATTATCGAATGAAACTGTAGTTATATCGAAATGTAACTGTAGTTGTGTTGGAATGTAACTGCAGTGTATATGAACTGATACTGAATAACAGTTTCACATTTGTGTTTTTATATTATCGAATGAAACTGTAGTTATATCAAAATGTAACTGTAGTTGTGTTGAAATGTAACTGCAGTTGTGTTGAAATGTAACTGAAGAAGTTGTGTTGAAATGTAACTGCAGTGTATATGAACTGAAAGTGAGTGGCGCGAATTCATCCGTCTGTTTTCATTAATCAAAACGACGTCGTTTTAATGCACGGTCCAGGATGCATTGTGGACTACGGTCCACGATATAATTTGCGGGCCTTCGCTAGTAGAAACTTGGAAAACCCATTGCGACAAGAAACGTTAGTGTGTTTTTTGGGAACAAAATAGCTTATAGATTACAAATCCCACTTAAACAAATGATATAGCAGAGTAGCATACATGCAAATTGCACTATCAATTAGGAATCAAATAAACATAGATTCGCAGCCCTAAAGAAACTCCGAAATCTCCCATTTCAAAGTTTCCCAATCTTTATTTTCTTAGAATATATTCATTCAAATATAGACAAATACCATATAAATATATAAGGTTTGAAGAAAAAACTTAACAGTTAGAAGCCAAGGAAAAGAAGTGAAATGTCATTTTTACCCTCATTTTTAACAGCCCAAACATCTATTTAACAGAGTAGGGATAAATAGCCACTTTTGAAATAATTGAGGGGGCAAATGTGTTTACTTGAACAACTTAGGAGGGAAAAGTGCTATAAGTATACAACTCAGGGGGGAAAAGTGCTATTTTCCCATATATTTATATTGCAATATATCACTATTTAAATTTGAATATATAAATTTATAAAAATGTCTTTTATGTCTTTTTTACACTTATCATCTTATTCAATAGCTAATTTTACAAAACACTTTAATTTCAATAAGTTAGATACTAGCTTTTCAACTTTCAGCTTTTCAGCTAGGCGTGCCAAACAATGTCTTAGTTGATGGTTTAATGCAATTCAACGGGGGTTCTTCATTCATTAAAAAAATCTTCCTATCATGTAGTCTTTTGCTTTTGTTTCCATGTTTAAACTGATTTTTTACTACTTGAATTTATGATGAACCCTAGTATGATTCATAATGCTTAATTTCTATATTTGACCCAATACAATTGTTTGTTCTCGGATGCAATTGTGTTTAAATTGAATTAATAATTGCTAGCTTATTAAATTCATGTTTGATGCATGCATTTGGGATAAGTGTATTCCCTTGCATCTTTAGATCACCACATGATTGAAAGTAGTGAAGTGCAATCCCAGAGATAGGATGACATCAATCCTTTGTGTTTGAGTTAATTTGGTAATGCAACTTACAAATCTTTAATGGGGTCCTTGAGGGTTTTTATTGAGAAATTGTTCTAATTAATCAACATAGAGATTAATTGTTACTGTTTTTTTAGAAAGATCCTTGAGGGTTTTATTTGAGAAATGATTCTAATATCAACATAGAGATTAATTGTTATTGTTTTTTTAGAAAGATATTAGCATAAATAATTAGGAGATCTCATAGTCTTAGACTCTTAATCATATTCAATTGTATTGTGGCATATATTTATTGTGGTGATGTGGTCAATGAGACACTATGGGAATTAATAAGTAATTCAAGTACACAGTTCTCATTGGTTCTTTGCTCCTTATTTTTGCCCTTTGATTTTTCATTCGTTTTCTATTTTATTTTTATTAATTGATACTATCATCACTTATTATTGATTAGATAATAAAACAAAGGTTAGTAATAGTACTCTTAGTCATTGAGAAATATGACACTCGTTATTCATTCCTCTTAGGGTGGAAATAGGCTAGGCCGAGCCGAGCTTTAGAAATTTAGGCCTGAGCCTGCTATGAAAATCTAAAGCCTGAGCTTGAGCCTGAGCCTGTATGTAGGCTTTTTTTAAGGCTCAAGCCTGAGCCTACAGTTAGCCTAGTCTGGCCTAAAGCCTTTTTAAAAGCCTATTTAACATATAGGCTTTTAAAAAGGCTTCAAAATAGATCATAAATAGGCTTTGAGTCTATTTATGGACTCTATTTTTAAGCCTTTTAAAGTATATATGTAAAAAATTTATAAAAAATACCTAAGTTCAATTTCATTATTATTTGTTATCTTAGATAATATCATAAATAATAAACAATCAACTCATATAATTAAGTTGTGATATTTGATTAAATATTATGACAGTAAGAACAATTAATAAAAAAAATTAAACAATAAGAATACATACAGCAGGATTGGCAGCAATACTATTTATAATTGAATCATAATTTAGAATGGCATTTTGGAGGTGGAGGGGTTAGTGTTTGATAATTATATATACTTCGGGTTGTATTGTAAATATAAAAATATATATTAGGTATAAAATAGAATATATATATATATATATATATATATATATATATATAGGCCAGGTCTGTAGGCCTGAAGGCCGAGCTTGGTATATATAGGCCTGGCCATGTTTAGTTAAATAGGCTTTTGAATTTGGCTCAAGCCTAACCTTTCTACTAAACGAGTTAGGCCTAACTAGGCTTTAATTAGGCCCGGACATAGGCCCCTACAAGGGACCTGGCCTATTCCTACCCCTAATTCCTCTATACTAAATGTAATTGGTTAATCAATTTTGTGTAATTTCAAATCAGGTATTTATATCCCATGTTTTGTGGATCATCGAACCTCTTCCCTATTATTGGTGGCTTGGACAATTGAACTACAAATGGTGAGGAAGAATGCAACTGTCAACTGATGTATTATACAACATAGAATTGAACCATAGTTTTTATATATTACCAAAAATAGGATCATGTTAAAACAGACACTAAATTGATAAGTATGGACGTTGATCAACATATTTTGCTAGCGTGCGTACAAGACTCATCCATGTATAAAGGTAGAGAGAGCACAAAGGCCTTAACCTTAAGGGAACGGGCGGGCACAACCTGCAACAAAATTTGACTTGAAATTTAATACTCCATTTGTCTCATTTTATATGTCATACTTACTATTAATTCGTCAAACTAACTCTTTATTCATTGTTTATTTTCTTTATTATTATTATTTTTTTTTAAAATTTGATTTTTTGTGTTTAATATTACTTTTAGCGTAGTTTCTAAATATATAAATTTTGTATATTAATAATAAACATAATATTATGAAAAATTGAATTAAAAATAACTTCAGTCAAGGCTCGTTAATCGAGTCACATACATAAAATGGGACAGAGGGAGTAATATATATTTGGATTAGTAATTAAATATCATTGGTAGTTAATTTTTCACTGAAATGGTCCCTTGACTATAGCAAAATTACCAATTTGGTCCCTTGACTATAGCAAACTTACCAATTTGGTCCCAATTTTGACGGCAAAAATAAACAAAAGATCAAATTGATTAAAATTTTCAAAGTCGAGGGACTTAATTGGACACAAAAAAATTGTTGAGGACCAAATTGGTAAGTTTGTAATAAAATCATTTTCAAATTCGAGGGACTATTTAATTTGTATCATATTTGATCTTGCCGTTAAATTTTTCGATCAAATTTCCGACCAAGTCAGCGGTAACTGACAAATTTATTTAATTTTTATTTTAAAAATTATTTTGGTAATTTTTAAATTAAAAACCTTTAAAATTTAAATTAAAAAAAAAAAAGGCAACCCCAGCCCCTCCTCCTCCTTCTCCGCAGCGGCGAAGGAGGAGGGTTGGGGTGGCTATTTTTTTTATTTTTTAAAAGTTTTTTTAATTTAAAATTATTAAAATATTTTTAAAAATAAAATTTAAATAAATTAGCCGGTCATCTGTGATTTGGCCAAAAATTTGACTGGAAAATTTAACGGCAAGACCAAATGTGATACAAATTGAATAGTCATGCTCCTAATTTGAAAATGTTAATTGTTAAGGACCAAATGTAATACAAATTGAATAGTCATTCACCTAATAATTTGAAATTTTAAATAGTTAAAAACTAAAATTGATACATGTATTATAATTGATGATGAAGTAAAAATGATATTTTCTCCTTACAATTCAAATACAGCAGCAAATGGTAAAAAGTCAATTATAACTAATGTGTTGAATTATAATTTATTCTTTTTTTACTCAACTAGTATTTACACCCGTGCAATGCACAGAATGGGTTTGTTATAATATATTAAGAATATTTGAATAGATATACAATTATTTAAATTATAACATCAAATATTATATAGTGCAAGTGAAAATATGAGTTGCGTCATTTATGTTAATTTGTTGATGTTACCATTGCTTGAATTCGAGTAAATAATTGCTCAAATTAATAGCTAATGTGTAGATGTAGGCATGCGATGTTGTAACTTTAGAGATTTTATATATCATTGTTAGGAATTTTTAGAAATTGGCCCAATGTGCTCGTTCTCTCTGGCAACTTAGTTATTGTTTTAATTGTTTGAATGTACAATATTTTGGACGGGAAATAGGATTTCGTTTTGGAGGATTTTGTTTTTTTATATATATAGATATAGATTATAACAATGTACTAATCCTAATGTATAACAATGTTTTGATGTTATAGGATTTCTTGTTTTAATATTATTGTACTTTTAATATTATTTTATTGTTTTAATTGTTTTAATGTACAATATTTTGGGAGGGAAATAGGATTTCGTTTTGGAGGATTTTGTTTATATATATATATATATATACTAGTTTTTTCTACGCGCTTTGCGCGAAGACTTGTGCCCAATATTTAAACCGAATTAGTAAATCATTTTGAAATAGATATAATGCATTTTTTTTAGCTGTCGAAGTTTCATAGATATTCGAGTAAAATTTTTATGTATGTATTTGAAAATAATACAAGAAATTCAAATTCATTGTAATAAATATATTCCACTGTAATTTTAAGGGTACTCAACGTTGTATTGCAATATTTTTGTCTTTGAAAATGAATAAAATTTGTTTAAATATAGTCTTCTTTTTTTTCTTTTTTTTTTTTGAGAAAAAATATAGTCTTCTTCTAATTAGAGATATATCCCTTATAAATTCATATTCATATATGGATATACATAATACTTGATTTCAACTATCTCAATTCAACAATTTCCACAGATTGATATCCAAAAATCTTGTCTCAATTCAACTGCAAATGCATTATGTTGCTGTTCATTTATAATATTAATATTTTTAAATAATTGTGTGTGTGTGTGTGTGTGTGTGTGTATTTATTTATTTATTTATTTATATTAATATTATTGAAGTAAGAATTATAGAAATGATAAATTATTAAATATAACTATGGTAATATTTAATTAAAATATAAATGAATTCAAACTTACCATTGAAGAATGTAAGAAAAATATTGTGTATGCATGTGCATGGTAATTATAATGTAGCGGTAGGGATATTTCTATCCAAAAAATTATGTAGTACAACTTTTATAGCATAAGGTACAATAAAAATTAACGGAAAAAACGGACATAAACCAGGGGTATAACCTGGATTGAGACTTATTATGTTTTTAGATATAGATTTAATACATTAAAAACCTTTTAACATAAATTTATTTTAAAAATTTGCATTATTTGTTTATTGGCTACTAAAAAGTTTAGTTGAGATTAGTTTTTTTTTTTTTTTTACAAGAAAAACTTGTAATTTGTTACTAGTTAAGAATGCGCATTGTTTATATATCGTTTCTGTGTAATAGTCAGCAAACTATTAGGAATACCATACGATGGGCTCGACCAAGAGGGAATTGGTAATTTAAACTTGTGACATTCAGATATAAGAGTTTTGCTCTAACCACTTGATTACGTACTCCTTTTCCTGAGATTAATATTTTGATAAGATCTGTCTTGCAACGTAACCTATATAATTTATTTTACTTATGCTGTATGTATCATTTCATAATAATAATAAAATTTATAGATTAAAACATACTTGGCCATTAAGTGAATAAGAAAACACTAGAGAACGATTATTATGAATATATATTCAGAAACGATGTTATATATTAAGTAGCTGGAATAGCTCAGTTGGTTAGAGCGTGTGGCTGTTTACCACAAGGTCGGAGGTTCAAGCCCTCCTTCTAGCGGATAAAGAAACATGTTTTATACTCTATTTCGGCATCAAAATATCTCAAGGTTTTGGAAATCCTCTCAGTAAGGCTTTCACTGACTTCGAGTAGTACATTATTGCATAATGGACACGGCACATTATTGCGTGGAGTAGTACATTTTTTAATATAGTAAAATGAAAAAAAAAAAAAGGCATTACTTTGAAATAATGTATTTTAGGTATACAAATAATTTAGTTTTAGAATATTAAAAATTTACTTTTTATTTATGATTTACACAAATGTGTGAGCCATGATCCATGAAATAATAATTGCAATGACATAAACCTCCTAAATTGATATAGTAGTCTCTGCGGTCGTGCTTTTCCAACCTAAAGCAATCATAGGAATCCAAGATGAGAGCTTGTTGGTTGAGCTTTAATCAGCTGACGTCGTGTGCCTCAGCTAAGGTGATATTACTTAGAAAACGAGGTCCACCCAAATCACCTCTCGTTAGGTCCCATCGCTCCATCATAAACTATTTGTATCAACTTTAATATATAATCATTTTAACCCTTGGTCATGATGATGGCGAATAAAAGTCATGCCTTAGTCCTATCTTGTATTGTTGCATTCTTATTTTCTTTCATAGTATCACCGAGACCCTTTGCATTTAAATGTATTTCAACATCCAATAATAATGAAAGATAAATTTTTTCAGATATATCTGTTAGAAAATTCATATATGCGCAGCGGAAGCATCAATCGCTTTTTCTAAGATTGTATGTAATTGGGGAAGTTAGAATATTTTACGCTTAAAGCATGCTTTGACATATGCAAATCCAAAACCGTCCAATTGTACGGCCTCTAGTCCGTCTACTGGCTAGACACGCGAGAACTTCTAGAGATTTTACGTGAAAACTATTTTCTGACAAATCATATTTCATTTATGTACCTTAAGAAAGAGGATGCCTAGTTTGGGCCCAAAGGTGCGCGCTAGCCTTTAAAAGCCCAAAACAACACAATATTGAATGTATTAATTCATATCGATAACTCTTTCCCAACCAAATGAAACACAAATATTTAATAACTCATTATTAAATAACCCGTAAGTCATGAGTGACACCTAGCAGTATGTATGACTACCTAGTTGACAATGAATATATATAAATATATTATAATGAAACTTTTCGTTACAAATACCATGCAACACTCTTTCCACGCAACACTTGTTCCAAACCAGGTAAGGTCATAGTCAAACTTGGTTAAACCCATAAACCTGGTCAATCTGTCTATTCAATATTCATAACTTGAAGTCCAACTTCATTATACTCTGGCAAGAGATTCTCGTTGTATGATTATTAAATAGACTAGAACATCCTTGTTACCTTAAGGCGGTGGATCCTCTATTGAATGCACACATCTCTCCGTACAATACTGAACTAGGCTACCAAGTACAGTTATAGCCCCATAAGGAACAAAAGATGCATACTGATGACAAAAACTAGTCCACCATATGTAAACCATGTCGTCTCAAGTCAAAGGATCATCGCATACTTGTAACATACCACATACCGATGACCCGTAGGTAAACACCATGATGTACGTTGTAGTCCGTCATTGTTCAATGACTTGTTCTCTAACAATCATCCACATGTCCACTCTCTGTATCTCATACAGAATGGCATGTGACTCACTATAAGAAAGATAATGTGTTAGACTTATCGAAATTCTAATGTCCAATTAGTATTACTATGACTATGAACAGTTTTACAATACTTCATTTGTTAATTTTCGTCACTCATATTCTTAACTCTTAAGAATGAAGAATTAAGAAGATTGTACGGAATAATATCAAATATTAACTTAAGCCAAAATAAAATATATAAAACAATTATTTATTATATTTATTTAATTTATTTAATTAGAAATTAGTGCCCAAAACAATAAATATTGACTCCTAGGGCGCGGCGGCATACATGTCTAACAGTATCAAGCGCACAAACTCAAGATTTGTAAGATTTGACATATTTGTGGTATTGAATACAATAGTATTAAATATTATGAAATATATAAATATATAAAGAACTTATATAATAGTTGAATCCGAGACTTCGTGTTGATAACATGTTTTGAATAATAATAATAATAATAATAATAATAATAATAATAATAATAGTGATATCGAGTTGTACATTTACATAAGTACATTGTAATTTTACAGGTTACACTTTTTTGTTCAGACTTGGGTAATTGTTCTGTTCTAAACTGATTCTTATGTTATATTACCAATTAAGTCCCTCGACTTTGAAAAATTTAACCAATTTGGTCCTCCGTTTATTTTTCCGTTAAACATCGGTTAAATCGGGACCAAATTGGTAATTTTGCTATAGTCAATGGACCATTTCAGTAAAAAATTAATTACCAATTTAGTCCCTTGACTATAGCAAAATTACCAATTTGGTCCCGATTTAACAGATGTTTAACGGAAAAATAAATGGAGGACCAAATTGGTTAAATTTTTCAAAGTCAAGGGACTTAATTGGTCACGAAATATTGTTGAGGACCAAATTGTTAATTTCGCAATAGTCGATGGATCATTTTGGTAATAAACTATTTATTTAATTCTGCAATGCATCTTGTTTTCCATTATTTACCATTGGATTGATAATTTTAATTTACACCAACAACAATCATCATGTACTAACAAATCAAAGCATAAGAGACGGAGTTCAAGCAAACGACCACTACTCTTTCAATTCAAAGAGGCACCAAAACCTCTCAATTTAGTGAAGCAAAAAGATCAATCCATCGAGAGACACTCATATCAAATGGTGGCCATCGTCATCGTTGGCACTCATGCTGCTGAAACAAATAATTGTTAGCACACAAATGAAGAAAAAAAAAATGTGAGATCCTTTGCCATGGCTCCCCAATCAATTATACCAGAATGCTTACAACCTGTATTTTAATTCTCCCAACCATTTAAACCATGTTAAGAACTTAGTTTCATTAATCCAACTATAAAGGAAAAGCTGACACATTATCTAAGTATTATCATCTTAGGAACAAGTGTATTTTAGATTTTGATGATTCCAAAGTTAGGAAATTTTAGTCCCCAATTCTTTTACCTTTTAGGCTTAGGAACTCTATTTATTCAGTTCGAATAGTCCAAATAGTAACTTGAATAGTTACGTCTTGGATAGTTAGAAGACAATCTTCAAAGAGTTGAAGACCTGAATAGTCCGAGATGAAGTGTGGAAGAGTAGAAGTTGAACAGTACAAGACTAGAAGGTTGCAAAGGCCAAAAAGTGGAAGGGTCTACCTTACAGAATAGTATGTAGCTTAGGGACTAGTAAAAGGTAAATTAGTAACGTCAATTGTTTGAATCCGAAATGTTAAAAGCTTAAGGTTCAAAACATTAACTAGAATGCTAAGAGTTAACTATTCGAAAGGACTGCTCGAGACATTCTCTGAGCAAACAGTTCGAAACCTTAAACAAACAAGCTTTAAGAGAAAAATGTGACCAAGGTAAATGGAGTCCTAGCTACACATCCAAACAAATATTTTCCTTAAAAAGTTTAGACAACAGGAGTAGAACAAAAAGTAAAGTTGAGCTAATAAAGGTGGTCTAACAGTTGGAAAATCTGACGCAAAAGTAACCTTTCGAACTGTCCACTAGTTATTACCCGATGATTAAAGGACTTTTAAAATGGGTTTCCCTCCAACGGATTCATTCCAAAATGCCTATAAATACCTTCATTCAAGACTGAAGATGGTGTTGGCCTTCCAAGCGAAAATTTACAAGTGATCAAAAGTTTACAATTAAGTTTTATTCAAAGTGACCAATGAGAGAGCTAAAGCTATGACGCATATAGCTAGTGAAGACTTGAGTTGCAAAGATTGAAGAGCAAGGCTATT
The DNA here is from genome assembly GCF_003576645.1 of Ipomoea triloba. Classification (NCBI taxonomy): domain Eukaryota; kingdom Viridiplantae; phylum Streptophyta; class Magnoliopsida; order Solanales; family Convolvulaceae; genus Ipomoea; species Ipomoea triloba. The sequence goes on along the minus strand of NC_044923.1, from coordinate 10,273,316 downwards.
TTAAAGAAACCAAGTCTTAGCGTTGGAGATTCAAGGAGTTTTATTCTTTAAATCTGTATTTCTACTCGGTAGAAGTAGAAAGAGGCATACTAAACTCGTGTTGAGTTGAAAAATCTGAGATACTCAAGGTCGACTTTCGTAATATAAAATGTCATGAAATTCACCACACTATAAATAATGGAATAAATAAATAAATGTTACATAAAAAAAATATGTTATTACTATCATACAATTCATCGTATTTTTGAGGTAACAAAAGTGGCATGAAATTAAGTGTGAGAAGAAAGAAAAACCATTGCTTTCTTCTCAACTTTAAAAAATTGAGGGTGAAAAGAAGGTAACACAATTGTCTTCTTTGATATTCCCTGGACAAATAATAACCATCAACCGGAAACTTATACAATTTTTTCTCGTCTTGGGGATATGTCAAAAGCAGAGATGAAAATAGAACCCATTAGTGAACGATCACGATGGTAGAATTGATCATGCTTTCGAGACTAATATTATTGTTCACGATTTACAGATTCTGTAGAATAATATTGTTATTTACAATTTGCAGGGAAGTATATATATGTACTAACTACAAGTATATTGTTGATGACGATTATGTCGAGCTCTCATGTAATTTAAATGTAGAATTGTAGTACGAATAGGAATTGTATTACCATTGATATGGAATATACCCCGGGTATACCGCACTACACATTTTGTACGTCTATTCAGTTTCGGGTTCAGGTTAGCAACCTATATAGGGGGTTAGGGCCCTTCATTTTAGGGGGCTTGTTCCGCTTCTACTCTAGCATTTTCTATCTACAATACAGTATACAATTCTTCTCAACTCTCTCTAGAATATTGAATAAGAAAGGCTTGTTTGGGCCAATTTCTCTCTTTGCCTTCCTATATTCATACATACAAATACAGTAAATGACTACTTAGCAAGAATTTGTTTTATCAACCATATTTTACAACATTACGTTGTAGGGAAGTATATGTACTGTATTATTACATTTGGTAATTTTAATTTAGAATTGTATTACGATTAAGAAAGTAGAAAAAATATATTTTATTAGGAATTATACGTATTACCATATTTTAGTATACAATTGTAGTATGAATTGAAATTGTATTATCCTAATTTTTACAATATTAGGCAAACCTTAATAGTATAGGAGTGTTTTGGGCGAGAAGTTAAAATGAATGATTTTATTTTTATTAATAGTATAGATATAGATTACGTTGTAGGAAAGTGTAAGTACTGTATTGTTACGATTAGTAATTTTAATCAAAAATTGTATTACGAATAGGAAAGTGGAAAAGAATATATATTGTATTAGTAATTGTATTACTATATTTTAATATACGTACGAATAGAAATTGAATTATCCTAATTTTTACAATATTACGTAAACCTTAATAGTATAGGAGTGTTTTGGGTGGGAAGTTAAAATGAAGGATTTTGCTTTTATTAATAGTATAGATTATGTTGCAGAGAAATATATGTACTGTATTATTACAATTAGTAATTTTAATCTAGAATTGTATTACAAATAGGAAAGTAAGAAATAATATATTCTATTAGGAATTGTATTACCAAATTTTAGTATACAATTGTAGTGCGAATATGAAATTGTATTATCCTAATTTTTACAATATTACGCAAACCATAATAATATAGGAGTGTTTTGGGCAGTAAGTTAAAACGAAAGATTTTGTTTTTATTAATAGTATAGTTTTTTACAATATTACGTAAACCTTAATAGTATAGCAGTGTTTTGGACGGTAAGTTAAAATGGAAGATTTTGTTTTTATTAATAGTATAGATTTTTACAATATTATGTAAACCTTAATAGTATAGGAGTGTTTTGGGCAGGAAGTTAAAATGGAGGATTTTTTATTTATTAATAGTATAGATTTTTACAATATTACATAAACCTTAATTAATAGTATAGGCGTATTTTGGGCGGGAAGTTAAAATTGATGATTTTGTTTTTATTAATAGTATAGAAGTATAGATTACGTTGGAGGTAAGTATATGTACTGTATTATTATGATCAGTAATTTTAATCTAGAATTGTATTACGGTTAAGAAAATAAGAAAAAATATATTTTATTGAGAATTTATTACCATATTATTTTAGTACGCAATTGTAGTACTAATTGAAATTATACTATCCTAATTTTTACAATATTACGCAAACCTTAATAGTATATGAGTGTTTTGGGCGAGAAATTAAAATGGAGAATTTTATTTTTATTAATAGTATAGATATACGTTGTAGGAAAGTATTAGTACTGCATTATTACGATTAGTAATTTTAATCTGAAATTGTATTACGAATAAGAAAGTAGAAAAGAATATATATGGTATTAGGAATTGTATTACTATATATTTTAATATACAATTGTAGTACGAATAGAAATTGAATTATCTTAATTTTTACAATATTACGTAAACCTTAATAGTATAGGTGTATTTTGGACGGAAAGTTAAAATGGAGAATTTTGTTGTTATTAATAATATAAATATAGATTTAATTATTGGTGACAGGGTAATTGGGTACCCGACCCGGAACTATTGGCAGCACCCAAAGACACCTCACACTATTGGCAGCACCCAAGACACCTCACCCCTCAGCATCAATGCTCAACGGTTCAACTCCTCAGCATTGATGGCCAACGTTCAGCTCCTCAGCATTGATGACAGACGTTCAGCTCCTCAGCATTCAACACCTCAGGTACTGATGTCCAACGATCAACTCTTCATCAACGCTCCATTACTGAGCTGAAGGGAATAAAAAGGCTCACAACCACATAGTGAAGGGGGACACTTCTTACACTTCTTACTAGACAATAGATATTACATTCACTTGTACACTGAGCACTACGCTCAATATTGTTCTCAAGTACTCAAACACTGTACCATCTTACTTCAATAATACTTAGATTACATACCCGGTAACCCATTATTACTGTCAATTGGTCATTTATTTATTTATTTATTTTAAACTGATAATAAGTATCAAATCTCATAATAGTGTACAAATATTTCAAATCAAATGTCACCTTAAATGGTGTTGTTTTCAATTGAACTGTGTATCAATTCAACGTGCACGCACATGGCACCAGTGACCAGTACGTACATGGTTGAATGCATGCAACTAAGCTTTATTGCGTTATTTAGTGTTTGTCCTCGTCAACCATAAATCTCTGATCTAAGGTATTCCTAGTTAGACAGTATTCCCAACTGCTTTCTTAAACTGCATTCATTGCCTTGGTTACACTATTTTACAGAGTATATTGTTGTCTAATCTGTATCAATTGGTTTAGAAAACAATTTAAAACTAAAAACAAAAACAAAAACAAACAAACAAACAAAATAAAAAAGAAATGGGTCATATCCTTAAACTTTACACGAAAGATTAATTTAAATTCTTAAACTTTAAAAAAGTGTAATTAAAAATTCAAAATTATCATTTTGGTGCATCTAAACTCAATAGCCGATGATCTACCTGAAATAACTGGCTATTAGGATTTATGCAACTAGCGAACAGTCGCCGGGACTCCATTGCCATTGAAAAAGAAGGCGATGATGGAGAAGGTGACCAGCTGGTCGTTTTTTCCAGTGGCGAAGAAGACCAATCTGGTTGCCTTCTCTAGTAAAGGTGACCGGCGGTTTAAAAAAAAAAAAATAAATAAAATTGGTTGGCGGCAGTTTTTTTATTAGGCCAAAAATAATATTACTACAAAATAATATTAATTTTAGAAAAATAACAAGCAGAAGAAGGAAAGTTTAAAGGGGTTAGTTCGAGTTGTGTGAATCACACTCTCATTAAAACCTTATTTGCTAATTGCTACCCCTTGGGTACTGGGAGCGTTGTAACATAGGTTTCTCAGGATAAAACGAACTATGACTCTATGTTTGAGCACTCAAACAAAAGAGCCCGGCAAACTAGAACACGATTTTGAGCACATGAAAGACGAGGAAGATGGGCAAGATTTTGAGGGAGAAGGTTATAGATTTCTTGTTTTTAAAATTTCCTGCTCATCCTAGGTATATATAGGAGATGAAGGATTAATAGCAATTATTATGGCATTTACACTAATAAAAAAATAGTCTATTTAACATTCATAACATACAAGAATTTAACTAAAACTTAATTCTAAAAATTAAATTGAAATTAATTCGAAATTAATTCCGTAGTATCTGTAGGATATATTTAATAAAATATATCTACGTATTTAATTGAGAGAAGGGAGGAAAGAATACGAAGGAATATAAAACTAGTGAGAGGTAGAGAAGTCTGAACAAAGGAAGAAATTTTATTTCATCAGCTTCTTCATTTGGGTGGTACCTTACAATCTGAACCAAAACTCCCTATTTATACTAAAGGAAATCCGACAATTTTGATGTTGCCAGCTCTTATACACTAATCACACACATGCTTTAATAATATAATACACACTCACTCATGTTACTCCCATGTGCACAACTAAGCTTAATGATGTGCCAGTACATACCCACATGCATTCTTGCTCATCACATGCAATCTTACTTGGTTTAAATAATATAATAATAATAATAATAATACTTTTATTATTATAACATTGCCTCCCTTAAACCAAGTTGGATATGTTCGCCATCCCTATTTCCTTCTTCAATTTGAGAAATGTCTCGGTCTTCAATGGCTTTGTAAAAATATTAGCAACTTGACACTCACTTGCACAGTACTCAATGTTGATTTGTTTTTCAGCAACCAACTCCCTGATCTTGTGATACTTGATATCAATGTGTTTGCTGCGACCATGAAAGACAGGATTTTTGGACAACGAAATTGCTGATTTGTTGTCACAGAAAATAGTTGTAGGTGCTTCCAGCTTTTGTTGCAAAAAGTCCAAAATTCTTCTTAGCCAAATTGCTTGAGTAGCACAGTTTGCTGCTGCAATGTATTCTGCTTCTGCAGTTGAAAGTGCTACAATCTGTTGCTTCTTTGAAGACCAAGAAAATATAGCAGAACCAAGATAGAAGGCATATCCCGATGTGCTTTTTCTTGTCTCAACATCTCCAGCCCAATCACTGTCTGTGTATCCAACAAGTTTCACAGCATCATTAGTAGAGTAAAAAATTCCATCATTACTCGTACCTTTGACATATCTCAGAATTCACTTTGCTGCAACCCAATGTGATTCTTTTGGTTCCTCCATGAATCTGCTGAGTATTCCAACTCCAAAAGAAATATCTGGCCTTGTAGCTACCAAATATCTCAAACTCCCAATTAAACTTTTATAAGCTGTAACATTCACATTCTTACCACACTCATCTTTGGACATCTTCAACTTTTCAGCTACTGGAGTTGAAACCGGTTTGGAGTTTTCCATTTTGATCTTTCTCAAAATATCAGCAGTATATTTCTTCTATGAAATAAAGATTCCACCTTTCATCTGAACAACTTCAAGACCAAGAAAGTAACACATAAGTCCCATATCAGTCATTTCAAATTTGTTAATGAGTGCCTCCCTGAATTCTGAGATTAGTTTCAAATTATTTCCAGTAAACATCAAATCATCAACATACAGACAGATTATAACAATATCTCCAGAATCTGTGTATTTGACATATAGAGTATGCTCATAAGGACATCTCATAAAACCATTCTCAACAAAATAGGAATCAATGCAACCATACCATGCTCTGGGTGCCTGTTTTAAACCATACAAAGCTTTTCTCAACTTGTAAACCTTATTTTCTTCCCCTTTCTTCACATACCCTGCAGGTTGCTCAACATATATTTCTTCTTCAAGAATACCATTCAAAAAAGCAGACTTGACATCAGAAACAAGTTTCTTTCTTGCTAAATAATTTAATCCTAAGAAATGAAATGTCCAAACCGCATATGCCACAACCAATTATCATCATGGATCTCAGAATTAAAGCAAGTAAGAAGTGCATGGTTGATTTTCAAAGGAAATAGTCGATTTTGGGACATATTTACCTTTGCAATCAAAACTCCATTGGCATCAACAATGGTACAACACCCTTGAGTGATATTAATTTTATATCCTTTTTCTTACAACTGTCCCATACTCAATAAATTTTGGTGTAATTCAGGAACATTGGAAACATCGGATATAAAATTGTGAGTACCATCCTTCAATTGAATAGAGATTTTAGCTTTTCCCAAAATTGGCACTTTTGACTTATTTCCAAATGTCACCTCAGATCGTATTGATTCATCCAACTCTGAAAACATTTCTTTCTTCCCACACATATGGTTATTACATCCAGTATCCAAGAACCATATGTTTTCATCTGCTGACAAACTATTACTGACCAAAAATAAGGTTTCAGATTCAGTAGAACTCTCACCAGATTTTTCAGCAACATTTGCTTGATTTTCATGACCATCCTCTTTATACCAACAATCTGCAATTTTGTGTCCATATTTGCCGCAATTGTAGCAATTAAATGGAATGCTTGGTATTATTACCTCCACCTCTTCCTTGATTGAAGTTACCTCGTTCTCTTCCTTGATTTAAGTTACCACGTCCTCTTCCTCTGAATCCTCCTCTTCCTCTCTTCCACTACCTCTACCAGCTCCTCCACCTCTTTGATTAGAGGTAGTCATATTAAAGGTGACTTGGCTCTTCAAAGCTTTTTCTGCTAGTGGTTCCGATTTTGACACAATCCTTTCAATATGACTTTCTATCATACCTTTTAACTCAGCAATTGACAAGTCTTCGATATCGTGTGACTTTTTCAACCGGTATCATACCTTCATCGGCATCGTTCGTAGAACTTTTTCAACCACTGCACCATCTTCAACTGTATCTCCGTATAACCTCATCTTATTTACCATATCAATAAGACGAGAGAAATACATATCTACCGTTTCTGTAGAGGTCATCTTACAACGATCATACAACCTTCTCAACGTCTGCAGCTTAGATTTCTGCGACCGATCAACTCCTTTGTTTGACACCTTTAAGATGTCCCAAGCTTCTTTTGCAGTTTGAGCACGAGCTAGTTGCCCAAAAATGGATTAATGAACACCTTGGTGAATTTGTCCCAACGCCAATTGATCTCGCTGTGTCACAACTGCATCAGCTCCTTCTGGTAGACCGGGATCAACAAAGCTCCAAAGATTTTGAGCTTTCAAATGTGTGGTCATCATAATTTGCCAATAATTGTAATCGAGTTTCCCATCTAATTTAGGACCCGACCACACAATATTGAAATTATTGGCCATACTTTACTAGGAAAAAAAATATCTCAGGGTTAGAAGATTGATAGGCTCTGATACCAGATGTAGGATATATTTAATAAAATATATCTACGTATTTAATTGAGAGAAGGGAGGAAAGAATACGAAGGAATATAAAACTAGTGAGAGGTAGAGAAGTCTGAACAAAGGAAGAAATTTTATTTTATCAGCTTCTTCATTTGGGTGGTACCTTACAATCTGAACCAAAACTCCCTATTTATACTAAAGGAAATCCGACAATTTTGATGCTGCCAGCTCTTATACACTAATCACACACATGCTTTAATAATATAATACACACTCACTCATGTTACTCCCATGTGCACTACTATGCTTAATGATGTGCCAGTACATACCCACATGCATTCTTGCTCATCACATGCAATCTTACTTGGTTTAAATAATATAATAATAATAATACTTTTATTATTATAACAGTATCATAGTCTAGAATGGTACTCCGAACAGTACCCGAAAGGTTACAACCGAGAAGTGAAAAAATCACTTCTCGGTACTAATGAGAGAAGTAAAACTGACTTCTCAGTCCAAGCTAAGAACTTACTCTTCAGTGGGTACCAACTGAAGATTGGAATACGAACAGTACCCGAAAGGTTACAACTGAGAAGTGAAAAAATCACTTCTCGATACCGATCTAAGAAATTACCCTTCAGTGGGTACCAACCAAAAACTCGAATATGATCAATACTCGAAAGATTACAACTGAGAAGTTAAAATATCACTTCTCGGTACCGGTCTGAGAAGTTACTCTTCGATAATAATAAATAGTATAGCTATCCCTCAAGATTTCAGTAATAATAATTTGTTGGGTGTAGGTGACGCGGGCCAAGCTTTTAGTGACTCAATTCCGAGTCACATGGGCCGGGTGGACCGGATCTTAATGGTAGTGGGCCGCAGTCTGCTCAAAAGATTACAACTGAGAAGTTAAAATATCACTTCTCGGTACCGGTCTGAGAAGTTACTCTTCGATAATAATAAATAGTATAGCTATCCCTCAAGATTTCAGTAATAATAATTTGTTGGGTGTAGGTGACGCGCGCCAAGCTTTTAGTGACTCAATTCCGAGTCACATGGACCGGATCTTGACTCAATTCCGAGTCACATGGGCCGGGTGGACCGAATCTTGACGGTAGTGGGCCGCAGTCTGAGAAGTTACTCTTCGATTGGTACAACTGAAGAGTAGAATACGTTCTACTGTTCGGAACCCATCTCGAACAGTGGCGTTTGTGTCTCTGAATTGAAAAGAGTTGAAATTTTTTTATGAAATATTTGCATAACAAGTTCATTGTGCGCAATAGAGAGCCGCTATGCTATACAATTCAAACTCTCTCTAAAAGGGTCTTGTATATATAGTGGTGAAGTCCCATTCTTTTTCCAATGTGGGACAAGTGCTTCTTACAAGTCTTTTCCATCTTCATTTTCTAATTCAAATGGGTCTACTTTGACAAGTTTGAATATTTAATTGTACTATTTTAAAATGTAAAGGGTTAATTGTTATTTCGAGTAAAGCTTTAGCGCCTTTTCGACTCTTCCCAAAAAAAACTATCTATAGCTAAAAGCAATGATCAATCAACATTTCATAAATTAGGGAATATGTACAATAGCACTACTATAGTTAGGTGATTTTCACCATGTTAAGAGTTACAATTGGACTTAGGATCACTCAATTAATTCGTAATACACCTAGAACATGACCTTATACTTTTCTCTATTTGTTTAATGTGCAATTCTTAACAAATATAATTCAAATATAGAATCAAAACTACATTAATTTTCGGACATAATATCAAATGTTAAAATACATCAAAATTACACGGTGAATCTACCCATGGTGAAGTTATAAAGAGTCTAAGAGGAATTTATTACATTTAATTATATTGAAAAAAAAAGTTAATAATAATAATAAAAGAAATATATAAATTAATGTACTATTGTATATAGCTGCCCCTTTTTGATATACATTGAAAAACAAAGAAACTTTTAAAGCGTAGCTAACTTTGAACCATGGAAATCCACTAACATTTGTTTTAATTTAGATAAATTTACAATTTTTTTTTTAAATTATAAGACCTTCACCGATATTTTAAGTACAATAATTCTTCTTATGTAGAATGTGTTGTACTATTAGTACCGTCCCCATCTTACATCTATAGTCATTTAGTAATTTTTTTCTCATGACTTCAACTCCAACTTCATCGTTCATTTATTTTTGCTTGGCTTTAATTTAACGACCACAATGCCTTGTGTATGAGCTCCAAAAGCTTCAACTCATACACACTCGGGACTCGAGCAACGATTGTAACTTAAAATGTTATTTCAAATTAAAGGGGGCTATGATTTTAAATTTAGTTAATTCTATTTTTTGTCTGAAATTTATAGGTGACATTCCATTTTAAGATTTTTTTTTTTTAAGAACATTCACTTTTGGTCCTAGTATTATTGTGACATGACCATTTTTGGACCTGTATCAACAAAATAATTTAAATACATTAAATGCAATGACATTTCAGTCTTTAATTATGAATTTCTTCAAAAAAAATAAACATAAAATATATAGCAGGTCAACCTACTTTGTATAAAAAAAATCAAAATATATTTGTATTTAACGACATTTCAATGATTTTGTTGATGGAGGACTAAAAATGGTCATTCCACAATAATATTATGACTAAATAATGATGTCCTAATAAAACAGGACTAAAAGTGAACTGTCATATAAAAATCTAGGACTAAAAATAAAGTTAATTCATTAAAATTCAAATTCAATTACATTATTGTTAATTACTTCTAACTCTCTTATATGTGTGTGTTGGGCATAAAATTGTTGTGTTATGATCAATTTTTTTTTTTCTCTACGAACCAAAAAGTTCTCTAAAATTCTACCAAAACTTCCAATTAATTTGTTCTAATTCAATAAATAGTATATGTGAGTGCTCAAATATACTATTGTAATTCATTGTATCTTGAGAAACTAACGTTTCAACGCTTCTAGCACACTCTTGAGAGAGTGAATCAATTGAAAGGAAAAAAAAAAAAAAAAAAGTATGAGTGTCACATGCTAAGGATTAATCGTGAAATTAACGAACCAATTTTTTGAAATTTTTTTAAAATTTCAAATTATTGTGTAAAATTTCTACATCAACACCTAACAACAATTCTTTTTGAAAGACTTTAATTTTGATCGCTCAGGGTGTGTGTGTCACAACTCACAACCACAATGCCTAGGTATAATTCAATGGGTAATCCAAGTGACAAGTGAACTGCTCGATCCTCACAAATGACGATTTTTCATGGACTAGCTCCCTTGCCTCTCAGAGCAAATAGGAATTAGTTAGGTGGATCCGGAAGTCTGGAACACCTCATAGATTCAAAAAAAAAAAAAAAAAAAAAAGCCTTGTGTATGAACACCTAACAACAACTACTCGAGAATCATTTTCAATTCCGATCTGGACTATTTCTAGAATGATGGAACATAACATGCAAACTTTCAAGTGTATGTTTCAACAGTTATGTGTAACAAATACATGCATTAAATAGCTACCATTGTTTGATTGCTAACAACAATTGAAGGCCTCATTCTATTCTCTAAACCAATCAAATATTCGAAGTTAATTTACTTATTAGAGAATTTTTTTTTTAACTTATTAGAAAAACTAAGGAATTGAAGAACGAAAATTAGAAAACATGTTTATTTGTATACTTTCTATTTTAAACACTAAAAACCAGTTTTCCAATTTTCTAGATTTCTTAAAAATTGAAAAATGCTGTTTTTTTTTTCTGGTTTCAAATATAAAAAAAATACCTACACTATAGCTACATTCATTACCATTTTTTTTTTATTTATCATCATTTTCTAACTTCTCTATTATCATCTACTTGAAATATAAATTAATTATGAAATTTTTGGTGAACAAGTTATACATACATACATACACACTTTTTCCCCCTATGTTATGTGCATATAGCACTTCCCCCCCCCCCCACCGAATTATTAAATTGGCAGTTTTTCCCCCTCAATTATTTTAAAAGTGGTAGTTTTTCCCCTGTAATGTTAAATTGACATTTTTGCCCTTAAAAATAACTACTTCATTTATTTTCATTCTCTAACCAATTATTACTAATATGTATGAAAGATCATGGTTCGATACGAACCTAATCGAGCATTGTAGCAATTGAACTTAAATAGTATGGACGGTTACGATTACGATTCAGAACCGAAAAAAATAAAATAAAATAATTGTTAAATTTAGACTATTTTTAAATAAGAAATAAAATTATAAAAATAAATAAATAAATAAATAAGTTTTGATTGGCGGTTCAAAATCGAAAATTGGAACCGAACCGTACCGATTTATCAAAATAAGTATTTGATCATTTTCACTATATATGAATGTGGTTCAATTCCGGTTCACGGTTCAACAATTATTTAATTTTATTTTTTCGGTTCTGAATCGTATCCAGAATCGTCCATACTATTTCGATATGATTGCTATAGTGTTTGGTTAGGTTCAAACCGAATCATAATTATCCATACATATAAGTAATAATTTGTTGGAGAAGAAAAAATAAATGAAATAATTATTCTTAAGGATAAAAATGTCAATTTAACATTTCAGGGGAAAAAAAATGCCACTTTAATAACACATGGGGGGAAAAGTGCTATATGCACATAACACAGGAGGAAAAAGTGTCATTTTCCATATATATATATATATAGAATTCTATTCCAGTAAAAACAAGCCTTAAAATAGAATCTCTCAACAGTAGATAAAAAAATAAAATAAAATAAAAAATCGTCACCTACGAACTTCAACAATGTACACTGTAAGAAGGGAAAATGTGCACTAGAAGGCAAAAAATGCACACGGGAGGTACAAAGATGTGAAACAATTACTGAAAAATTAAATTTAATATAGGATCTTCTACACAAATCATAAACAATCATAAATAATAAACAAACAAACAATATTCAACTCAAATTAGTAATTAGTGATCAAGATTAATTGATATTTTAAAAAAAAAGTTCGTCATCTACAATTTTTTTTAAAAAAAAACTTTGGAAGGCACAACAATGTGCACTGTATGGCATAAAAATGTGCATTGGAAGAAGGAACAATGTGCATTGTATGGCACAACAATGTGCTATGGTAGAAGGAACAATGTGCATGAAAGAACGAATAATGTGCACTGTATGACATAGCAATGTGCACTGGAAGAAGGAAAAATGTGCACTATATGGCATAACAATGTGCACTAGAAGAATTTACCAAAAAAAATGTGCACTAGAAGAAGGAAAATTGTGAACTGGAAGAAAGAAAAATGTTCACTGGAAGGCAAAAAAAAATTAACTTACATAAAATTACAATAATGTCACCGCGCTTTTTAAAAAAAAATCTCCAATTTGGACCCTTGATTTGGACTCAATTTATATATATATATATATATATATATATATATATATATATATATATATATATATATATGATCTAGTACATCTAATGGTTGAAAATAAACAAAATTTTGTAATATTTATGAAAATGATTATTGCTCATTTTAAAAATTTATAATATTTATAAAAATGACTCCGCTCATTTTTTACTTGATTTTTCATCCATTATATTTTGCAATCAATGGTTTACATTTGTCCACAAGTTCTCACATATACTTAGGAAGTAGTTCTCATATGATTATCTCTCTCTCTCTCTCTCTCTCTCCACTTAAACGAAAAATATTCTAAATATCATATATAAAAAAATCACTTTTTTTTTAATTTTGAATGTGTTAATTTTTAACGTTATACTCCCAAAAAAATTAATTTTGAAAATAAGTGTTGATAAACATGTTATTTAAACTAAAATCATAAATCAGAGAATGAAAAACTAAAGTTGTCAACGCCACATCATTTTATCTGAATTTTCAAAATTCACATTGACGGTAAGAATGTTAATGTTACTGAAAAATATTTCTATGTAAGTAAATAGAGACAACATTAAGATTGAGCGTGTATTCCTTTGTTGTCACAGTGGCTCAATATTTATACTAGTCTAACGACTCCATCTAAGTACAACAGCTCCCCTCAATAAGTGCAATGGTTTCGTAATCATTGTTGTATTCCCTAATAAGTGCATTGGCTCTATGTTAAGTGCACTCGTTCCACATGTTCTCACATATTCTTAGCTCAACTCTTAGCCATTACTATTTGACTATCTTAATTGTTTTGACAACTTCGGCTTAGATCCAATAACTTATCCACTTATCCTGTCACACACCATCTTAACAAATTTAAGCATGTATTGCATCCATGCCCGAATGGTATAAAATGACAACAGTGGTTCTATAAGAAAGACTGTAAACAACAGGATCGCCTTAAGATTCATAGTTTATAGTTACAAATGTTTGCAAGAACAAGAGACCATTCCTAGAGGACCATACAAATTAAAGAAGACAGGCCTAAAGACGGCGAAACAGAACAATGGTATCTACAACACACACTGCATAATAATCCCTACCAAAATCTCTTACCATAGACGAACACGAAAATGCAGATCTCTATAAGACTGCAGCTAAAATATGCTACCGTCGCTTAATAGCCTACAAGAAATTTTATGTTATTCAGAGTTGAAATGACCTCGTTCTCAGCACACTCAGAGCAGCACCCTTCTATCATATATCCAGCTGAATGGAATGGTGGGCGCTTGTTTGGCCCTCCCTTGAGCTCTCTCTTCCAGCCTTCTGATTCTAGGGGGCAACCGGCACACATATTCTTGAGCTTTTCTACCTTCAGATGATAGTCCAGTCAGATCTCCTACTTTCCATCTTCCCACAAGAAACTCCAATATATCTGCATAATCTTTAGCAGTGTAGACACCAAGACGCTGAGCCACCGCAGAAAAGTGATCGAAAAGGTTGTCATCACGGCCATCGTACATCAAATGTGCTGGCATCGAAATTTTCTTCTTCATCATATCCGCAAAAGCCAATACAGTTCCATCAGGGTCTATCTCAAAAAGCTTTTCTACTATCTTGGTATATGCAGTCTCATGGCGTTTCTCATCTGAAGCTATTGTGCCACAGATTTGGGCCAGTTTCAGGTCTCCATATTCCTTGGCATGTCTGGCTGTATTACCATGAGAGATAAAAGTTGCTCTTTCTTGAAAGGATGTATAGATAAATCCAAGGTAAGGACTGTTCTCTGTCCGAGGATCCTATAATGATTTATTTGCAAAAAAAAAAAAAAAGGTTAGCTTGAGAAATTAGTATTTGGAAAAGGAATGACAATGGATTTTGAGGCAGATAAAATCATGAATATCGTGAATATTTAAGTAAACATTTATACAACAGTACCAGAGGTACCGATATGTTTTCCATCCACAAAACCCCAATAAATGATTTTGCAGCAGGAATAAATCCACACGTGTATACATGCTTATTATTCAGATGGAGAAATGGTTCATGTTTAGATGAATTACCAAAGAACAAAAAACCTACTAATATTCACTAGCAGACAGACAGGTCAACATAATGTCTCTTGTCATCTACTGCTCTTCACTATTATAAACACATGTTTAATGAAGCTTCAGAGAGGAAAATTTTGGATATGGTTTAAATGGACATCAGAAAAATCAGTTAAAGAAAGCCTAAGTGATCAAAAACTTACCATTCCTGATCCAATCAAGTACTGAATTGTCTTCTCAATTGCTCTCATGTCAACTCGGCCAGAAAGGTAGAGATACTTATTAAGGAGGTCACCATGCCTGTTCTCTTCAGCAGTCCAGGCCCTTGTCCAAATAGCCCAAGAGGTAAGGCTTGCACCTGTTTCATCTCTAACCCCATCCAGGGTGTTAAGCATTGTTTGGTATGTTGGAAGGGCTTCTTCTGTGACCATATCCCCAACTAGAACAATAAAATAATCATCTGGAATTTCCACAGCCCTCTCCCTTAGTTCCTGGACTTGATCGTGAAATCCATCTGAAGCAGGGTCTGGTAGAAAATCCTGTGGTTGCCAGCACTTTTCAACTGGTTTCAGAAGACTCAATATATTTTGGTCAGCCCAATCCTCGAGTGCTCTGAAGATTTCAATTTTCTGTGGCGGCATAGAGTGTGTTACTTGAACATGCACCTCACGTGGAGGAGTAAAAGGCTTCTTCAAGTTCTCAACTTCACTAAAATTCATGAGGAGAGATGTAAGGATTTGATACTTGATATGTATACAAAAGAAACGAATTACAAGAAAGCTGATTTAAAACTTTTTAAAAAAAAAAAAAAAAAGTAAATTAGGAAGTCGATTCATGCTGAAGTAAATACATCATAGCAAGCTGGCTCCAGACATCATCTCACACTTGTCAGTACATGGAGATTCATAACAGTAAAGTGTGTATAACTTAAAGTAGCCTTTCTGTACAAGGATATAACCTACTATAGTCATAAATATTCACCATTTTAAATCGAGTATAATATTTAGCAACAATGGTTGTTTCTTTTCTCCCAAGAAACTACTTGAAATTTTGAAAACTTTTAAGTCCCAATCACCATCCTTGAATAACTCAACTCAGCTCAACCAACTCATAATATCAATCCAGTTAGGCTACCGTCCTTGAATAACTATACAGGTACAGCACAAGCTAAGGAAAACAAATTCAACTGACACCCAACTAAACAGACAAATTAAACGTTGAGTCACTTGGCTAGTTTTCTATTGACATGGAAAATGCAATTATTAAATCATTTTGAAAAGAAAAATAAGAATTATTAGTGAAAAAAAACCCCAAGGTGAACAGATCAGTTAAACAACACAGGTCTAATTCAAAAGGTATCTACATATTCAAACATATTCAAAAATAAGTGTAATAGAAATTATTAAATGATAAACATAAAGAGGAAAGGATGTTCCATAAAACGAAAAATCTTGAAGGCATATAGGATGGCAATATGGCATGCACATTCCTTCACAACATAATATGTTGATTAAATTTGTACAATCAGAGAGTACGCCATGTGAAATGAAGTATGTCAAGCTATACTCAAATGAGGATTCTACTTGACATGTGCTCTCATGATCATAGTATTTGATAAACCATAGTCAAATCAATAATATACACGGTTGCCATTATTTCAATAATTCTACTCACCCAAAAACAACAAAAATCAATAATTCTACTCTTCCAAAAACAACAAAAAATGCAAAACAAAACCAAAAAAAAAAAAAAACAACAACAAAGAGTAAACACAAGATCAAATAACCCAAACTAGATTGAACCACTTAGAAACCAAATTGGACCAAAGACAAGGAATCCCATATCAAAAATTGTGCAGAATTAGGAAGAAACTCCCAAAAATAGTTCAAATTATCCGAAAAAATCAAACGGGTACTAATGCTCAAGGATGAAATAAAAACTTCTGAATACGATTTTTAAAAATAGTAATAAACTTCTCTCAAAAAAAAAAAATAGTAATAAACAAATAACAAGGAGAACTCACTTAGCTCCTGAGCGAAGGGTTGAAGCCATGACAACCTTGGAGGATCTAAAGCTGCTGCTCGCCATTGTTTGTACGGCAGAAGAAGAATACTTATGAGATCGCAAACTAAGGGCATTTAGCTTCAGAGCCATGTTTTCCTTTTCTTCTTACAATTTCCCCTAAAATTTCTCCACTTCCTCTTGAAACTTGAGAAGATTTTATTAGTGATTTTTAGCCTGTTTCACTTTCGCTTTAATGAGAAAGCCGAAAGCGAATAGAAAGATGTATGTGAAATGAGATTAATGAGTTTGCTACTGGGAAAACTGGAAAAGTGAAAACTAATTGGGGGAGTTGGGGATCACTGTAACTTAAGAAAAAGTGTCAAATTATATTATTATTTTTTTACAATTGAGTTATTAAATTTAAAAAGTATGTAATTGAACCATAAAATAAGTAGAATATATATATTTTCAAAAAAAAAAGAGTAAAATATACCCAATTTAAATATTTTTGCGATTTCTTGTAATGCAATTTAAGTTTAAAACATTTTAATCGTTACTCTCAACTATATAATAGAGGGAAAAAAAACAATTTTTAGTACATATAATTTAGTAATATTATCGAATTCTATCGGAGAAAATTAGAAAAATCCCAATTGCACATTTCTTGTGTCTTTGATGATTTGATCGTATACTTTTTAAATTCAATGACCTAATTACACAAAATCAAAAAGTCCATTGATTTATTTAACAATTTTTTCATTATCTTATATCCTTGGACATTTTAATATTGTTGGACAGCAAACAACTTTTATTTCCTTCTTTTTGTAAAAAAGAAGTAAACTTTGATAAAATTTTCTTATGTAAGTGTCTACTATTGGGTAATCATAAAATTTATTGGCGATTTATATAGCAATCAGTATTTACAACATGTTTAGTTCATAGAATAAGTCGAGATTGAAATAACGTTCATGGGAATAGTATTACATTGTTTGTCTTGGAATAGTGTTCATGTGAATGAGTTATTCTCTTTCTAGGTTGAATAGTGATTCCTAGAGAGGCTTGATATTAGTCATTCTAATGTTCTCGTGAATAGTTTTTGTATTACAATACCAAAAATAGAATTTACGTACACACATGCTTATATATATTTAATAATAATAATAATAATAATATCATCATTATGCATACACATACATATCTTTTTTTAGTAGTACTGACCCTATTACAATGTAATATACGTCCATACATACTTTCTCAACCTATTGAAACACAAAGAGTCAATGCCCACACCCCTACTAGTGACGGGTACACATTCATATCTTTGTTTATGTATGAGTTGTCCTTAATTAATAACTCTTTAATATAAATGTGTTTTTATTATAATAATAAAATAATAATAATAATAATTCATTTAAAAACTTATTCTATTTTTATTTCTTAAAACAATTAAACATTATAATACAGTTCCTGAATTTTATTGCTTCAGTGAACCAAACAATAGAAAAAAAATATATATTCTGATCTATTCCATTTATTATAGATTCATAGAATATCATTCCTATTCTGTTAGGAATAAAATGTAATAAATTTTGATATGCCAAAACGTATTGAAAAATATTAAATCCCCGAAGTTTTATTTTTCTAGTGTTTAAATCAAGTTTAAGATCAAATGAAAATCAAGTACTATCAAAAAGGAAATCATCTCGAGAATTACATCAAAGTATATATTGGAGATATCAAGTTACAAGATTGAAGAACATCTTGAAGCAGCTGAATAGCAATACCTATAAATAGATGAAGATTTGAATAGCTAAAGACACGAGAAAAACTACAAATAACGGACAAGAATACATAAGAAGCGAACAAGTGCAAAATATGAAACACACAAGTGAAAAATCTAGAAGTGTTAATCTTCATCTGAGAGAGACTTGATCTACATTGAAGAATCTATCAAGAAGCCTCAAGTTGGAAGCAAGAAAAATCTTGTTTTGACAAACAAGTGGTTTCTCACAAGAGAGTGTGAAATCGTGGTGCAGTGTTGGAGGCACTGGTTGGGGCGTAACTAGTGTGGGTTTGGTGATCAAAGCACTAGATTACAGAAATAGTGCTGGAGGCACTGGTTGGTGCGTGATTAGTGTAGGCTTGGTGATCAAAGCACTAGATCACGGAAATTCATTGTATCTTGTAACCAAGGAGTGGTGGATATAGTGAATTCATCCTGGAGATAGGAGAGAGTGGAGTAAGAGGGTTACATACACCTCTGAACCACTATAATTTCTTGTGTCTTTATTGCTTTACATTATTTACTTTTTGCATGCATGATATTCACATTATTTATATTCCGTTGTACACAAGGCACTAACAAACTGTTAAGTGTTTTCGTTTTAATTTTGGCTTAGCAATTTTGAATTAGAGTAAAGTGTATTCCCCCCCCCCCCCCCTCTCTCTCTCTAGACTTTACCTTATCTCTTTTGGGACCAACATATTCCTTCAAAATTCATTATGTGAACCAAACATGCAGTTATAGTTTAAATATGGAGTTAATTCCAGCAATGATCCCCCGACTATGTTGATTTTCCAAAATTGGTCCTCGTCTTTTAATTTGGACGAAAAAGACATTTGACTTTCAAATTTGTTCCAGCAATGGTCCTTCCATTTATCTGCAGTTAACTAGGCGTTATGTTAAGGGGTAAAATAGTTTTTTCATCATATAGTCTTCTTCTCCCTCATGTTTGGTCAGTAGCACGCAGAGAAGATAAGCGATGAGCACAGCAGGCTTGAGAGAGAGGCCGTAGGGGAGGTTTTGTAGGTCAATAGCACAGCGCGCGATCCAAATAGGGAGCTCTTTGTGGAGGAATTGAGAGGAGATCAAAAAATTCCAGTCTGTGGGCCTCGACCCGAACTCCATCATGTACCTCAGACTCACCCTCGTCTGCTTCATGCCGCCCCATCACTGCACCTCCTCCATCAACCCCTTGCAGATCAGCGATTTGTGCACCTTCTTTGCCGCCATAGAAGAAGTTTCTCGCAATTCTCCGCCGTGGTAGTTCTGGTCTGGTCTCGGGCCTGTGTAAAGTTCAAGTGGAGAAGAGAGCGCCCTATGATTTCCGCCGCCGCCGCCGACGAAAATTCACTTGCCGCCGCCGTGCCTATCAAATAGAGAAAGCAGAAAAACAAATAGCAACAATTTCATAGAAACGGAAAAGGAAAATTATAGGGGATTTGATTACCTAATAATGTTAAAACCGCAAGAAGTAGACGAAGAATTGAAGCAGCATAGCCACCGAATCTCCTCCTCATTTTCGCTCTATTTCTCGAGTTTGTGTTTCCAGCTATCTTTTGTTGACTAAAAGGATTGTTCTTTACAGTTACAAAGTCTCACTCTCTCTCACCTACTCAAAACAAAAGAAAAAAACTCTCAATATCAATTAAAGAAAATAAGCTCACCTTTGCAGTTGTTCATGAAGATCCTTGCATCTGACTAGAGCTTCATTATTACTCTTTTTTCCCCTTGAAGTTCAATATCCAGAGTTTCATTCAGTTTGTAACTCCTCTGCATGTGTTTCAAGTGATTTATATGACTCTGCCATAAATTTAAGCTGAGTCTCAGCCAAGCTGTTTGACTTCTGTGCAGATAGTAACTGAGACTTAACCTCTGCCAGTAATTGCTCCGTCTCAGGCAACTGTAATTTAGTGCTTTCAAGATTTTCACTACACTGCAAGATTTCTTCTCCCACTCAAGTCCAGAAGGCGGCCAAGTTCTACTCCTCCGTGTTTCAAGATCTGATTGCCCAGGAATTTTTGAACCCATACCGGAAAGAAGAAACTCACCGGAGCAACTGGACCACCCCGTCACCGCTGTCGCCGTCTCTACCCGTCGCCACTACCGTCTACAGATCTTCCTGCGATACACTAGAATGGAGGAAGAAGAGTATCTAATGAGAAGACTATTTTACCCCTAACATAACGCCCTATTTAACAGCAAATAAACGGAAGGACCATTGTTGGAACAAATTTAAAAGTCTCTTTTTCGTCCAAATTAAAAGACGAGGACCAATTTTGGAAAATCAACATAGTCGGGGGACTATTGCTGGAATTAACTCTTTAAATATGACTAATAGAAACTTAAAGAGAAAAGGCTCAAATAAGCCCATAAACTTTATTTGAAAAGTCAATTAGACCCCTGAACTTTTAAAGGTGAAATTAAACTCATCGACATGTTATTTTGGTGCATCAAAGCCCAAAAACCAATTAGTGACCTATAATAGCATGTCACTAAGGTTCTGGCGACACTTCAGGGACTAACATCGACGACTATCAAATGCTCGCGTGATACCTCTGATTTTATATTATTATTTGCCCCTCAATTTAGTTGGTTTTGTTGCTTATTTTCTTTACCTTGGTGAATTTGAGACTCGTTTGCGTGTTACATTTGCTTAAGCTTAGTTCATTCACAAACGAGAAGCAAAGGAAGGATTTCTAGACATCTTGGACAAGTTTCGGAAGCATAAGAATTTACCCAAGGACGGAGAGGAGCATCGGAGCACAAAAGAAGTCAACAAGCGAAAGGAGAGGGCACCACACGGCCAGGCTCACGGTCGTGTGCGTGGCCGTGACATTCTTGCTGTAGAGTATTTACTGACGTGGTTTTGCTGGTTTTTGGGGTATTCTAAGCCCTAGTTTAGTTTAGCTTATTTTTCCTTCTCTTGAGAGTTTTCCCTAGCATAGATTAGCTCAGATTTACACACATTAACTCGTTTACAAGCTTGGAATCGTGGATTGGATTGAAATTACTCTTCAAGTTGTTAGTAAAGTTGTTCTCTTTATTCTTTTACTTCTCAGACTTGTTGTTATGATTTCAATGTTTCATTCTTGCTTTGCTTTAGTTACTTTAATAATGAGTGAGTAGTTCGTTTATGGGTTTAGATTAGGGATCTATTGCTACTCTTGATGCTCAATTTGTGATTATTGCATAAATGGATTAAATTGTTCACCCAGGGTTTATGTTGAATTGGGGATTGAATTCTTGTTGTTATTAACTGATGACCATAATTGATTGCTAGTTTAGGAGAGGACTTCATTACAATAAAAGTTGGGTGAAGAACTCGAGCCTTACCAATTTCAATATAAATTTTCCTACTATGAGAATATGGGTAATTTGGGGGCTTACAATGTTTTAGTGTTTAAGGTTATGATTGATGCATCACGAAAGTGGGGCAATTTTAGCCTAATTCTGTTTATTGATTACGAAAATAGTTGAACTGAATTCCTGTGTGCACTGCCCATAAATCCCTGGTTTAATTGTTCCTTACCTAATTCTAAAGTTGTTAGAGCATCAAGATTGCAATACCCCTAATATGACCCATTCATTTATCATACAGTTTATTCTTTAGTTAATCTACTTTTCTTTAATTTTCCCTCTCAATCATTATTTACTTGGATTCTAGAAAATTGCATCGCTTTAGTGCTTAGAATTTTTTAATTCATACATATACGTGCCATAACCCCAATCCTCAGCGGAACGACAATTTCACCCTCATATTTACTATCACCACTTATTTATCACAATTTGGCGTCGTTGCCAGGGATTGGTTTTTTTGGTTGTGTTGTGTGATTATTTTATTTCTAGCATTAGAGTTAGTGAATTTTTAGGAAGTCAAGTTTTATTTTATTTTTGTTTTTGCTCTAACTCATAACCAATTTCTTCCAAGAGTGTTTGTGTTTGTGTTTGTGTTTGACATTAGGTTTCCCTCCTTTTATACGAACTCGATCCAAGGGGAGCGATAGACTTCACCCCTGCAATCCAGACTTTAAGAGGAATCTAAGGAGGTAGAAGAGGGTGTTGCGCGAGTGGCTACGAGAGTTCCAGCACTTTGAAGTAGACATGGATTCTGGAGAGAACAACAACACCGGGCAGCTTGCTCAGGATGATGTCAACACACGCCAAGATCTTAGGCAGGGAGAGGTTAATGGGGAGAACCATGGAGTTCATGTCAATCCTCCAGTGCACAATGTTCAGAATCAGGGACAGAACTTCATGGCTAATTCGAACCCAAATGCATATGTTGGGGGAGGATTGGGAGTTCCTCACATCCAACAGCGTCATATGTTCAGCAAACTGGATCCCAACCTCTTCAACTAGTTTGCTCAACAATTTCCACAGGGAGTTCCTCCTATGTTTCAGTAGGGTGGTCAGCCACCTATGGCAGCTCACTTAGCTCTTGAGTTTGATGAAGAGGATTGCATTATTTATACAGGAGTAGAGGTGAACAACTTCGAGCTGAAGACTTCTCTAATTCAGATGGTTCAAGCTAATCAGTTTGGAGGTGCTCGGGTTGAGGATCCTAAGGCTCATGTTGTTCACTTTGACAGAATCTACCAGACGATCAAGATGAATGGGATTCCTAGTGATGCCATCAAACTGAGGTTGTTTCCTTTTTCCCTGAGAGATCAAGCTCTGAGTTGGCTCAATTCCTTTCCTGCCAACCATTTTGTTACTTGAGAACAGCTCTACAAGGCATTCATGTAGGAGTATTGTCCTCCCTCTAAGGCTGTTAAGCTTAAGAAATAGATTCAGAACTTCCAATAGTTTGGTAATAAGAGTCTTTAT
Source organism: Ipomoea triloba (assembly GCF_003576645.1). NCBI lineage: Eukaryota > Viridiplantae > Streptophyta > Magnoliopsida > Solanales > Convolvulaceae > Ipomoea > Ipomoea triloba. The sequence continues at coordinate 10,249,971 of NC_044923.1, read as the reverse complement.
GAGGCTTGGAAGTGGTTCAAGGAGCTAAGGAGGCAATGTCTCAAGAATCTGATGACTCCAGGTGACTTCATCTCATCTTTCTATCAGGGGTTGTTGGACAGTGTTAAGACCATACTTGATACCTCATCCCTTGGATTTATTTTCATTGATATGGGTCCAGATTATGGCGAACAGTTGATTAAGAGGATCACCTCTAATATTGTCTACTAGTATAATGAGAGGAGTGATCCACCTAAGAAGGAGAAGCCAGATGGGATGTTTGAAGTTGAGGAAAAGGTGGTAATGCAGGCTCAGTTAGATTCCATCTAGCACATGCTCAAGCAAATGATGCAGGTTCCTACTCAGAGTGTTCAAGCAGTGACTCAACCTTCACCAGTTCCACAAGGTTCTTTTGTTCCTAATCCTTATCCTTTGCCACGGGTTCCTTAGGTCCCTCAAGGGATGGCTATGGTAGCTTGTTGTGCAGTTTGTGGTGGTAACCATACTTCTCAGACTTGTTATTTGTTGGATCCCAGTAGCCAAGTTCCTCAGCCTAATGTGGAACAAGTTGATTTGATTGGATACTCTAGACCATAGCGACAAGGGCAAGGTTACGGGAACTACCAACAGCAAGGAGAAATCAGTTTGATGGCATCACTAGGAATCCCATTCATCTTGATAGTCTGACAGATCCTATCGAAGTGAACAACATGAGCCTTAGGATTCTCAACCCGAGCACCTCCAAACTGATTAGCTGAACTTTACTAATAGCTAATTCTAAGGTTGTTAGAGCATAAAGATTGCAATACACCTAATGTGGCCCATTTTTTTTATCATACAGTTTATTCGTTAGTTAATCTACTTTTCTTTAATTTTCCCTCTCAATCATTATTTACTTGGATTCTAGTAAATTCCATCGCTTTAGTGCCTAGAATTTCTTAATAATCATTCCTATTCCACTCTACTACCAAACATCCAAAATACTTTCACCAAAATCCATTACCCTTACAAAGTATTTGATACCCATACTGATTCCGATTCACATGTGCGAACCAAACACACCCTTAGATTTAATTCTTTACTATTATTATTATTATTATTATTATTATTATTATTATTATTATTATTTTATTTGATTTGATTTGGTTCGATTCAACTTTTAACCGAACCATTCAATTTACCAGAATCCCCGATTTTTCGATATATTTCGGTAGGTTTCGTTGAATTGCCCACCCCTAAACCAAACTGCACCTAAAATCACTAATCCTAGCTCTCCGCCAGTCCGCCTCCCCGGCGATTCCTCCTCTCCTGCGAGCAGCAGCCAACGACGACGACCACGACGACGGAAGACTCCGCGTCTTCTGCGACAGCCGCCGACGAGGGCTCCGCCTTCCCTGCGCGTCCGGTCACTTCAAATTCAAGGTAGGTGTTTCAATTTCTTGTTGGATAGTGTGTCTCAATTTCTTGTTGGATAGTGTGTCTCAATTTCTTGTTGGATATCTGTGTGTAGAATCGGGACATTGTGTGTCTCAATTTCTGCTCTTCATCATCTCCGGAGGCCAATCAAAACCTTGTCTTTTAGGTTCAATTCAGTTTAATCAATTAGGTTCAGTTTTCCCGTGGCTAAATTAGTTTGTCTTTGTTCAGTACTTCAGCTGCTAGCATTTATCTCTGTGATGTGGCCAGCGCTGAGAGTGATTATAGTATTATAAAACTCTTCCTAATGGTCTAAAGTGAGTCTCGGGGTTTCCATTTAGATTCAATTTTGTATATCTTGAGTTGGAACAAGCTTAAGGAATCTCCATTGCTAGAGGAAGTAGTTAAAGATGTTTCTTGGACTTCCCTATATTTCCTGTAATAAATAATATACTTGACTTTTTCTGGTTGGAATACAAATTCTGCAGGTACTATGATCTAAAGATTGGTACTGAAGCTGAAGCTGTGAAGGGATCTACCTATTGAGGTAATCTTTTTTTACCTATTCAAATTTTCTGTAGATTTCATTCTTTTTGTCTACATAACCTCTGCCCTACTCTCTTCACCATTCTTGTAATGCTTTAAAGTTTACAGAAAGGAATATATGGGCATATGGCTGTTGAGAATTGATGTTAAATGTTAGGTTGACAAAAAGGACAATGTTAACTTTTATGCTGAGATTATGTGGATATCATCTGTCTTGCTTCCAGGCATACGAAAAGAAGACAACTCCAAAGTGGCGTTATGGCCTTGGTCGAAAGAGAAATTTCGAACAGGTGAGCTGACTTAAAAAAAGGATTTGCAATACTATTGAGTATTGACTCTATAGAAATCTTCTATCAATTTCTGTATTGTTTTTTTGAAATATCTTGACTACAATTACTAACTTTGTTTGTATGTAATTTGAGGTAAGCTATTGCTGAGCATGTTTGTAGACTGTATTTGTAGATAACTTCCAATTTTGGTTTAGGTTTAAGAGAACATGTAAAGGAAGCTAGATATGGAATTTGTATGAGATATGAAGATTTTTAGCGTTTAAAGTAGCCATTATGCAGTGAGCCAATAGATTCAGATTTATGACTAGCAGCAGACAATGACTATTTTGCATCATTGTTGGTTATTTGATTTTGTTGTTTCCATCATGGTTTCGTGCTCAGAAATATTATATCTTAATTTGTGGCTTGCAAAAGCAACAAATATGCTTTGCTTATGTCACCTTCCCCTTCACTTTGATTAATCTGTCATAAACTTCCTTTTCATCCTTGGTGTTTCCATGTATCACTTTTAAGTTTGGCCATTGTAGCTTATGAAAGTCAGCTTACCGAAGATGCCAAAAGTTTCCCTTCAAAGTGATCTATACCTAGCTAGCAAATCGAACCAAAACTGGGTGTTTTTTTGTTTTATTATGTTTGTTTGTTTGTTTTTTTTAACCGAACCGAACTATGATGTTAAATTGAAACCCAAAAAACCCGAACCGAAAACTGAAATGCATACCCATAGTCCGCGCAATCAATAAATAAGTATTTGTAGCGGTTCCTAAACCGAAGCAAATACCGAATTGAACCAATTCCGAACCAATTCCGAACCAAAACCGAACAAACCAAATCGAACTACAATAACTGAACAAACCGAACTGAATATCGAACCACACACCCATACTTCTAACCCTAGTATGAATGTATGATATATTGACAGGCCTTGAATATACTTCTCAAGTACCTAACGAATACCATGGATTATGGTTTAGTGTACATGAGGGAATGATAGACTTTATTTATGCTTATAATTTTGTTGTTTTTAATTACTAAGTTGAATAATTTAATTGGAATTTTGTAAATAGATAAATAAATAATAAATAGGATATCCTTTTAACTAATCTAACAAGTTATTCTATAATTCTTTGTCAAAGGGATTATTATTATAATTATTACGGAGTATTATAGTTATTAGTATTATTGATTAACCTATTTTCTTTTGTTTTGTATTGTGTTCTGTAGAGACTTGGGTCTCTAATAAAGGATTTTTTCTACAAATCTACAATCTGGAAAAAGTGGGGACTCTTTGTTGATTAGTAGGTCATTCGTTTAAACCTGAGAATTCTCAACAACAAGAGGCAGCGGATAAGAACTATAATAAATAATTATTATATTAGCCACTTCACGTTCATTGAGAGCCCATCCCAGCCAGTCGGCCACTTCCCATCCGTCACCACCGCCAAACCCAATCTGTGAGTTGCTTTAGCCTTTCTTCCTATTATATGCAGTTCAAATACAGGCTTCATATTCAAATATTGAATATCAATTCTGGTAAACTAATGAAATTATTGATTTATTGCTTCGATCAATTTCTTTGGTTTTTGACCAATTGATTGCTTCTATAGTTGTGCTTAGACCATCTCCAACCGGTGCACCAAAGCACCAATTTGGAGTGGAAAATGGTGCTGTTGTGCTCCAACAAAGGCGCCATCGGCCATCGCACCAAAAAAATGGCGCAACATGAACAGTGCAGCGCCATATTTGGCACTGCACTGTTCATGCTGTGCCATTTTTGGTGTGGCTTTTTTTCCCATTTTGTCCCTTGCTTTTATTTGTAATTCCTTTTATGTCCTTAGTTTAGTTTTAATGTATTTGTATGTTTTGTTAAATTGTTAAATATAAATTTATATTATTAAAAATAAATTATATCATTTGAAAGATCTCATCAAGACGATTAACCCAAAACTAATATTGAACACAGATTAAATAAAAATGAAAGTACATAAAGCATAATTTTAACAAAGTCTAATATTTAAAGATAATACAAAGTCTTAAAATAATATTTACATTATAATTATATTTTATATTAAAATATTTAAAGATAATACAAAGTCTTAATTTATGAGAAAACAAATTATTTTAGTGAAGAAATAAAATTTGGTGCAATGGGTTGGAGATGGAAAAAATTTGGTGTAAAAATATGTTGGGAATATTCCTTTTGGTGTACAATTTGGTGCAGAATTTGGTGTAGAGGGTTGGAGATGGCCTTACTTCTTAGCTTTAAAGACTTAGAATGATGTACTGATGTTTACTACTGTGCAGCATTGTTTGCTTTATTTTTATATTAATTTTCTTGTTGTGAAAAGTCATTTTGTGCAATTACTGCAGCTTTAGGCCAAAATGTCAATCTTCATGCCTGGGTCAGAAAAATGTAGTTCCGGCTTTAAATTTGTTCTTTGTTCACTAGCCTCCTTTAGACATCATGGGCTGTGCACGACATCTCTCCTGGTCTAGTAGAGTAGTAGTGCACTAGTGCCTTGTTTGCACTTTCAACCCAACTACGTGGGTTCGATTCCTAGCTACAACATTATTATTCTTGGCCCACTACTTGGGCTACAACTTTATTATTTATTTATTATTTGGACCGTTACGTTGGACTATTGTACATACTCTTTGGACCTAGCGCCCTGAGCAATAATATTACTACTCTCCTACCCTCATTATGTACATTTTTACCCGTTTATGGTGGACCTGGTATCGATAAATTCATCAAATAAAAACAACAATTAATTTAAATATTTAATTATGTACGAGTGTAGTTGCATTTCGTTTAATTATCTTGTAATTTGAACGAAATGCAAGATTGGAGTAGAACATTGGAAGGGGATTCCAATGCCCGAAGTGGAGCGCACTGCTAATAAGCAATGTCAGTAGAACATGACACCATTTACTCTCTCCCTTGATCTGAAGCGGACTATACAAAGCTTGATGATATTGACCAGCTGCCCTCTACTCTCTCACCATCGATCCTCCTCCTGTTTTCGCTCTTTTCCTCAGCTTGCATCTTCTTCTCACTTGGCTTTCCCCACTTCTTCCCCTACACCCTGTAAACACCATTTCTCTCTCTCCCCTCCATGTATACATTGCGTATGTATGTATGTATTACTAATACTTTTTATTTTACACAACTTTAACTTTTGTTTTTTTTTTTTTTTTAATATTTTGGGTTAGATATGGAATCAGAATCATCGGCGCCTTTACTTTTGGTGTTATGCGGGAAATCTGCAGTTGAGAATGAACTGGCCAAGTCACTAAAGAATAACAATGCTATGAAACTCCTTGGGGATGATGAAGTCGAAGTTGTTTTGCATCCGGAGGTCGAAGATAGCCTCGGAAACGGAGGGTTTCGCATTAGAGATTACTTTAATTCCCTTTTGACGATGAGCCTCGGGAGGTTCCTTGTTTACTCTCCTAGATTGCCTTCAACACAAGACGTCGTTGCACGGTATGTATGGGTTTAGTAACTATTTATTAGGGTTTTAATCTTTTCTAGTGACCCTTTGTATTAAAAAAATCTAGAAATTCTTTGAAAATGAGAATATTCATTATTTTCTTACCTTCAGTTATCACTATTCTTAGTGTACTTAAAAATGATATTTGGATAAATATTTTGTAATCATGGATAGAACGAAAGAGGTTATGTTATTTTGTATTATTGAGTAAATAAATTGTACGATGATTATAATAATTGGATAGTTTTTTAGTATTTTTATGAACTAACTAGAGCCAAAAGTAAAAGTAGATTGAATTCCTATTTTTAAAGCTCATACTTAGCTTCAATAAAATTGATCCTAGCTGATAACTTTAGGATTTGAAAATTTAAGGGTGCATTTACCTCAATTATCTAAGTTTTCCGATTTCCATTTTCCATTTTTTGTTTTCCAGTTTTCCCATTCTCTTATTCAATTATTCGATTTTTCAATTTAGAAAATATGTTATGGGCAGCAATTTTCACATTCGTTTTCCAAACTCAAATTTTTGGGACTATAATGTTATAAAATTAATTACATTAAAAAATTTGTGTGCTTTTAAGACTTGGTATTCAAAAATGTTTTCAAATGTGTTCGGTTTGAGTGAAATGTATATACTTTTATTTTGGAGTCTAGTATATGTGATATTTTAACATCGTATATTTGGATCAAATTTATATCCGGATATAACTTGACTAAAAGTATTGAAACTAATAACCTATAGGGTTTATCAAATTTTATAAATCGGTTAAAAATTTTGACTTTAAATATGATAAGAATTGGCCCATCCCAAGCATTGCCCCCTACTACAATTTCACCATTGAGATTAGTCTTTGTTGGGCAGAAATTTCTGTGAGCTGCCAGTTGGTGCAGTGTGTGTTGCTGATGTGCAATTCAAGGGGCGAGGTATTATGGGAGTTGTGCTGCAACAAATGGTTAAGTTTATGATACTTTTTGTCTGATCACTTATCTGTGTAGGTCGTTCAATGAATGTGTGGGAATCACCAAAGGGTTCCCTTCTATTTTCCTTTACCTTACAAATGGAAGATGGACGAATGGTGCCACATGTTCAGTATGTAGTCAGTCTTGCTATGACAGATGCTATTAATGATCTCTGCAAGCAATATGTAAGTGCATTGCAAAATTTATCTGCCTAGTCTTGTTGCATTTTGAAATTGTAGGTTGAATGTAATACAAAGAATTCAGTTTAAGATAGAAATTGGATGTGTTGCACCTATTTAATAGCATCAAATATGGTTAAGTTTTCCTAATAAAAAGTGGGGATGCAAGCACCTCTAAATACGGTAAGTGCATGTAAAATAGATGATGATTATTCTTTAAATGACACTTGAGATATAATTTTTGCTTGATACAACGTGTTAAGAGTCCCACATTGATAAAATAAGAGAGAACATATGGATTTATAAGGTCATGAGTTAGACTAGCTAAGTGGTAGCTAATTAGTTGGATTCAATATTTTAGTGTGGTTTGGCCCATGTGCAGTAGAGTCCAATCTTAAATTATAACACAATGAATATTAAATTACAACCAATCGCCAAGACCTTGTGGTCTAGTGGCACCCGGTTGCACTCCCATATGAAAGGGGGTGGATTCGAGCCTCAGTGGAGGCGATATCGACTCTTTGTGCTTCAGTAGGTTGAGAAAGTAGTTATGAACAGATACTGCATTGTAACATAGTCAGTAGTACTAAAAAAAAAAACCAACTACAATATCAAATGGTCAAAACCCTAACTTTAGTCAGGGGTGCCTCACCTCTATGATGATGATATAGGCTGAGGATCATTGGCAACACTTATTGAGATAAAACCTCCGAATTATTATGTGGTATAAGATTCATCCCCAGGACTCTAGTTTGTTTAAACATACTGCAATTTTCTGTTGCTTGTGGAGAGCGCTTTAGTAAATTTTCTTATGAATGATGAAAAGGGAAGTTCATGGCGCACATCCAATCTTTCTAACCTCAAGAGGAGACAATCTAATTTTTCCAATCTATAGTAAATGATTTATTCAGAACCTATAATGTTTAACTAACGTGGATCAAGTGACGAAATGAATGGTTTATTGCCATTCAATTTATGAAGTATTTCCCTTAGGTTTCATCAATGGTTTTTATATGAAGGAAATGTGAAGCAGTGATGTGTAAGTTCTTTATAACTGATTTTTATCCGTTAAAGTTGATTTTTACTGAATTTTGGCTGAGTGATATTTAAACGTATTCTAGTTTAATTCTTTAACTCTTCCAAATTTCAATATTTGCTTCTATTGGATTTTTTTTTAATATCATTGTTTTGGATAATGTATTTCATTACAGGGTATACCACATATTGATGTAAGAATAAAATGGCCGAATGATTTATATTTAGGTGGCCTTAAGGTTGGTGGCATTTTGTGCACTTCAACATATAAGTCACAGAAGTTTAATATCAGTGCTGGTAAACAGTCTAACTTTCTAACAAAAGATATTCTTATTGAGTTCATTCACGTAATGAACTAACAATAATACTTTTCTTTTTTCTTCAATTTCTCTTCCTCTTGTATTCTCTGTGTTTTTCCTTATGGGGGCAAGGTGGTTAGAGTCTAGGGGAGATGCTTCCTTCTATTAATTTCCTTGATTTCCACATCACAGGAGCAATGTTTTAAAAGGCTAAGGCATGCCTTGAGGCGTTTTGTATTTTGAGGCGAGGCGTATTGAGGCGTAAGCCTCAAATATATATATATATATATAGGAGAATGGCTATAGTCTGTAGCTTGATTAACCTACAAATGAAAGCCACTAATCACACTACCAGCATAACATTAAAAAACATTTTTTTTAGAAAAGGCTAGGTGTCACACCCACACTCTATATGCAGTACACCCATATTATTTATATATATACACACACAGAGGACGTTGGAGGTCGCCAGAAACTGTAGGTCGCCGTAGCCTTGACGTCGCAGCTGCTTTAGGTCGCCGTTGCAAGAGTTGAGTCTCGTCCCACTTCGCAAGTCAAAGTGTGACTCGCCTCAAAAAAATGCCTCAGAAAGCCTTGAGGCGTATATGAAGCGCACGCCTCATACGGCTGAGGTGTAAGCCTCTAATTCAGCCAAAGAGGCGTAAGCCTCAGTGCGTACCTGCTAAGCCTCACTCTGAGGCGCGCCTCAAGGCGGGCGGGCCTCAAAAAAGCCTTTTTAAACCTTGCACAGGAGTTAGTGTGTTGCTACTATTAAAAATTAATCTACTTAAACTTGTCATAATATGGGATCTATGCATTGGGACTTTTTATAAATTTCAGTTGCTTGCCTTGTTGAATTGCTTAAATCTCCAACAAGATTACAAAAGGACTTTGGGATTCTCATGGTGGTGTATATATTTATCATTGTGAGGGTTTTAAAAACTTGATTCAATGGTTTTTTGCGTCTGACTGTTGTTATGCAGGAATAGGCATAAATGTAGATAATGAAAAGCCCACAACATGCTTGAATGCTGTTCTGCAGAAATCAACTTCTGTTCCAAACATATTTAAACGGGAAGATATTATGGCTGCCTTTTTCAATAAGTTTGAGACCTTCATTGATGTTTTCTTTAATCAAGGTGAGATATTTTTCCTTTGAATATGAGCTATCATGGGATAATAAGAAACATACCTGCCACTTTTTGAATTCACTTCTTTTTATTTTTATTTTTTATGGTTTCTGTGAATAAGAAAGAAAAATTGTAAAGTTTTCTTCGTCCATTTTTATGCTGTCTCGAGTTTCTTGATGCTAGTAGGCCCTTTGAGAATAAACAATAGTTACAATACATTATAGTTTTCTGGTTTTGGGTAATGTTTTTGAGAATAAACAATAGTTACAATACATTATAGTTTTCTGGTTTTGGGTAATGCTTGTAGGCCCCAACAAAGATAAGTTAGGAACAAGCAACAGTGCAATTGTTTTGTTCTTGTGACTGCCTCTGCCTCTGTATTTAATTATTGACTATAATGGTTTTTCTCGATTTAGTCCTAAAAGTCTTTTTGTGCTTGATTGGGTCTTGAACTTTGATACTTTTACCTAATCGAGTCCTTGGTTGTTAGAATCAATAACTAAATTGAGAAAAACCACTATAGTCGAGGAATAAATTGGGTATTAATAGAGGGGAAATTACCAAGCTATCCTAATAGAGGACTCAATTAGGTAAAACCATCGAAGATCAGGGCCCAATTAAGCACAAAACGACTTTTTGGGCTAAATCAAGAAAAACCACTATAATTCAGAATTAAATTGGGTATTAACTCAATAACTGAGACTGTAGCTACTTCCAATAAAGCTCCCAGATATGTCTTTTGTATTTAACGAAAAGTGTGGGTGGCACATAAAGTAGTTTGACATTTTCATTTACCAAAGAAGTACAAAAAGTGTGGGGGGCACATAAAGTAGTTTGACATTTTCTTTTACCAAAGGAATTAAACTAGGGTACCAAGGTGACTTTTTTTTTTTTTTTTTTAATATAAATTTTATTATTATTATTATTTTTTATTCTGAGAATTATTTCCACTTCATGTTGTTAAATTCAAAGGGATATTAAGTAATGGAAACATACGCCCTGATTTTTTATCCATCTTGCAATGCTTTATAAAGGCTAGTAAGGTTGTAACTTGTAACATACTAACATTTGCCCTTCTGATTTCTTTTTGTACCTTCTAGACACAGACTGTAATTTCATATTTCCCTCTTTTACTTCATTTCCTCCAAGTTTTGCTCATCTATTCCCTGTTCATCGCATGCTTACTTGGAGATCTAGTAAGTACACTGCTTAAGTGTTAATAGACTTTAGAATGATAGACCCATCTACACCCAACTTAATTGCTTAGTTTGTTGTGTTAGGATATTATATCTGTTTGCCCTTTCATTCAAAGGGATTGTAAGTAAAGGAAAATATTTTGTTTTTCTTCTTTTCACTCATTTTACAATAATCAAGACTTTATGAAGGCTGATAAAGTTGTATATTCCACCCTTCCAATTTTCCTCTTTGTACCCTGTAATCAGAGAATGTAATGCCTATCTCCCTCCTTTATGATGCCTGGAGATGTGATTATAAATTATAATAGTGTTCCTGAGATCTTGTTTTTCTTGAACTGATGTTACAAATTTGCTGTTTGTAGCCTTTAGAATTACAGGTCCATTAATTGTTATACAGTCATCTTGATTTTAGTGGTAATGGATCATGCAGTACTAGTCCTATACCTCTTCTGTGTGTTAATCATGTCTATCATTATAGTGCTATTGTAATTTTCTGTCTATGCAGGATTTCAGCCTCTTGAGGAGTTGTACTACAAGACATGGCTCCACAGGTAAAACATTTGCATTTACTGTGTTTAAAAATGCCTTGCTTCTGGAATTATTTCACTTGGATTTATGCCCAATGCAAACTTATTATATATTGGATTTATCGAGGCAAACCCCACTCCTCTTCCGAGTATGTGAGTAAACCCTCGCCCTGTGATCCTAGCCGGCAAAGGACCACAAGGAGGTTAACCAGCCTAGGTTGCCCATAGCTGACCGGCTCAAACCCGGGTGGCAGACGGTTTCGAACTCAGGACCTCACGGCCGCGAGCGTCTTGGTCTTGCCACTCAGGCTGCCCTTACAGGCACAAACTTATTATATATATATATATGTGTGTGTGTGTGTGACAGTCATCCCTACACATGATTGTGCATCTGTTTAACATAACAATATATGATATTATATGGGAGAGGTTTTTCCACTATTTTGCTTTCAACTCAGTATTTGATTTACAAGTTTAAAGGATTGTTTTACTGGATTTGGTTAACAAGTGCTGATATCTGTGAAGTTTAAATGTGCCTGGAATTATTTTCATGGACTTACTAGTATTCTTTCTTCTGATTTATTTTGACTACAGTGGACAGCGAGTTATTGTACAGGAGAAAACTGAAAACCAAGATCCGTTTGTAGAGAATGTAGTGACCATTCAGGTCAGCTGACTCCTTTAATATTTTCCCTTCAGATAAATATATGGGATGAAAGGGTCTTTATAAATTCTTATTTGACCAACTTCTCCAATTTGAGTTGGTTCCATTGGTGTCATCTCATGAACCTATTTTTTTTTTCTCTGAGATTTCTAAATTAATTTTCTGTATTCAGGGCTTATCATCCTCAGGTTACTTATTAGCAATAACTGATGATGGTCAAACATGTGAACTTCATCCCGATGGCAACAGGTATCATATTTTCTCATATTCATTATCAGTCTTGTGTGTGTTTTAAGTAGTGATCAGATTGGGAAATGCTAACATTTCAGCCAGAAAATCTCGTTACCCGCATTATATGTTTCTGCTTTAGCATACAGCACATTATTGTGATTCTATTACAAAACTTGAGTCTGTCAGTCTGCACAATTAGAGGTATTCAAAATCTGGGATGATTTGAAGGTAAATTTATAACGTTTCTCTGATGTAACACTAACATCTTTTACATAAACCAAAAAGCTTGTCCACTCTCTCACTAACCAAATTTGACTAGGGTCTGGGAGATTGAGTCCTAGGATGTGGCTGATTGTTTTCTCTTGGGTTTGGAGAAAATAACCATTCATACATAATCTCAATCTCTCCAATCCCCAACCTGACATAATCTCCTGGGATTGCTTTACTTACAATCATTAATCCTCCAACCAAGCATAGGATCGTTACTCCAATCCATCCTTTAAGTCCGTCACCACTCTTTCAACCAATTACAGTATTACTAATCATGCTCAATAAGAAAAAAACATTGCTAGTCTGGTCCCATCTTTAGTCCCTAACAATCACTAGCACAACTTGCCTCATAGTTCTCTTCGAACCAAATTACCCTTGATGTTACCACCCCGTCTTCAGCTGGACAGCCTGTTAATAGAAGCTACCCTAGTGATGAAAGATAGAAGCATATGGTGATTGTTTCACAAAGTATTCATATTTAAGTTTACTAGTTTTTTTTTTTTTTTTTTCAAATTATATCTTTGAAAAGAATTGCGGATATATCGATGATGATATGATCATTTCGTTGCTTGTGTACACTTATAGTTGAGTTGATTGTGTGTATCGTCTCCATTAGACGCTTAATCGATTTGCTACATATCCAGTATACATATGTCCGTATGAGTGCTTTTGTTATTGTGCGCTTGTGCGCTTTATTATTTTCTAGATGTTTATCATTAAGGAAAATTTTGTGCTGGAGAAAATGTAGTATAAATGTGCTTTCTTTATAATATAACTGGAGTTGTATTTTCGAAGCGGTTATTGTTTAATTTATTACTTTAGTTTTATTTTTTTTAAAATTAAAAAACCAATATGGCCAACACTTTGCCCTTAATTGGGCCGGCCCGGTGCGAATGAGGATTAGTCTGAGTATGGTACGGGCTTAAAGGTGCCTCCTATAGTTAAGTTTGCTCAGGACACCTCGTGGGCTCGTGGTCTAATCCAAAAATTTGACAGATTATAAACCAATCTTATCCTTTTTAGGGAAAATTGTATTTTTTGTCCCTAAGTTATAGGGTAATTGTAGAATTCATCCCTAAGTTTTGATCATACACAGTTTTTGTCCCTAAGTTATCATTGGCATTGCACTTTTCGTCTCTAAGTTATACTAATTGCAAATTTCATCCTTAAGTTATCATTACGTTGCACTTTTCATCCCTAACTTAAGTGTACAAACTTTGGTAAATTTTTGATTAAAAAATAGTTAATCGAAAAACTTCGGTAAACTTCGTTAAAAAAATTGGCGTTGAACTGAAAAAGTTCGATTAAAAAATTTTTCATCGAGAATTTACCGAAGGTTGCACACTTAAGTTAGGGACGAAAAGTGCAACCTAATGATAACTTAGAGATGAAATTTGCAATTAGTATAACTTGGGGACGAAAAGTGCAACGCCAATGATAACTTAGGGACGAAAAATGCAATTTTCCATTCTTTTTATATTTGAATTTCATTTCAAATAAATTGTGTTTTTGGACTTAAAAAGATAATTGTAATAATTTTTACTGCAGTTTTGACTTCTTCAATGGACTTGTGAGAAGGAAATTAAGTCAGTAAAGATCTTCCCTGTGTCCATGAAAGTTTTATAATTCGCTCAAGAGTGGAAACAAACATTCAATATTTGTATTTGAGGATGTAAATAACGATAATTCAGTGGCTCAGCAAACATGGTCAAATGTCGGTATGTATAAAGAATTTGTTTACTTTGAGCATAATTTTTGAACTGTGTTGTTAAGTTTTGAACCTTGGTCTCTTCTATCTTGTTGGGTGGGGTGTGGGACTGCGGGGGAGCAGAGGTAATTTTGCCATTTATGGGTAAGTAGTTGTCTAAGTGGCGTATGACCCGAATAATATAATAATAATATTGAAGGAAGACATTCATATTTGAAATTCACCTCAACCATTCACCCCTTCCCATTTCAACTTAATCTTCCTTCGTAATATCTAAGAGCGGGCAAATGTCCCTATAATGACTTTGGCTGCCTTTTTTGACATGAAACCAATTGGTGGTGTTAGCACTTGAAATTCAAATAATGTTATTGGGCCGTGGTTGCTAATTGATTATTAAATTAATTGTTTTAATTGTTTTAATTAATTAAATTGGATTGAAATTTATTTAATTGGGTTAATTAAATAGCTCAATAAATGATTGATTGGTCTAATTAATTAATTAAAAGTAATTGTTGTTGAATTGTTGGCCCAAATTTAAGAAATATATTTAATTGAGTTGGACCAGGCCATTTGGGTCAATTGGGCTATTTAAATTGATGGGTTTTGACTTGGTTTTGGCCTATCAAGAATATATGTAGATTGCATAATTTTGAGAAATTGTGGATATTATAAATTGGTTCAAAAATATAAAATCATGAACCTAGACATGGTGTCTTGATAATATTTAATTCAAATAATTAAATATAGGAATTATCCAAATGTATAGGGTTGTTAGATTTTCTCTACACACCTATCACTATAAATAGTGGTCTCATTTTCAAAGAAAGGGAACACGCCTTTTAAGCACCTGAACCCTTCTTTGAAGATTAAGTTGCTTATTAGTCCTTGATTAAAGAACAAGTTGCTTAACTCCGGAGGCCATTCAGTAAGGAACAAGCTGCTTAACTGCGAAAATTATACCAATCACCGAAGGCATGATACTGGTGGATCAGTTGAACGACTACATAATGTGGGCAATCAAAGGCAAGTTGGATGGAGGCCAACCCTCATATTCTTATGCTAAGCCATACACATAAAGGATTGATGAGTTGAAAATACGTTACGGCTATCAAACTACTAAGTTTCAGCAATTTGATAGCCAAGGGAAACTCTCACCTTGCCCACTTTGTGGAAACATGCAATGATGTATGGGCTTATGGTGATCTTTGGTAAAGTAGTTTGTCCGTTCCTTAAAAGGGAACTGCTTTTGATTGGTACATTGACCTCGAACCCGGTTGCATTGATAGTTGGGACAATATGGAGCGTGAGTTCTTAACCCGCTTCTATAGTACAAGGAGAACGGTAGCATGCAATGTGACAATGCTTAAAGGGATTCTAGTTGATCAAGGCTCAACCGTCAACATCTTATCCCTTCGAGCCCTAAAAGAGGTGGATCTACAGATGAGCTCGCCCAAAGCTGTCTAATGATACAAGGCTTTAACTAAGGAGGGCAAAGAGCAATCGGCATCGTCAATCTCGACTTAAGAGTTGGAGGCCTAAATTCGAGTGTCGTTTGGCATGTCATAGATGTGAGGACATCTTATAACTTGTTACTCGGAAGGCCTTGGATACATGAAAAAGTAGCATGTCCTCGTGGAAGATGTTTAGAAAAGCAACGGCAACCCGCGTTCTTAACCAAAGTCAAAGGGAAAGGAAGTTGTGGAAGGGGATCAACGCATTACAAAACTCATCTTCCCGCCTGCAAAAATTGACACACTTAAAATAGATGAAGTGAAATCATTTGAGGAGAAAAGTGGTAATAAACCGGACCTAGTCTTGCCCACCAAGAGTATAAAGGGCTTCGACCCTAAAGCTTATAAGCTTCTAGCCAAAGCTGGCTATAATCCCAATGAGCCTCATAAGTTGCGAAAGCTTATCCCAAAAGCTGGTGGTAAGGGCGAGGCAAATCAACAAGAACCCCATGCACGCAAAGGGTTGGGTTATGTCCCCCCTAAACCTGTGCAAATTCTTATAAACAGGGCTGTAAGCAATTGTATCTCCACAGATGAAAGTGAGTGTGATCCAAAACTCACTCCTACCAATGGCAAGAAGAAGTATTCTAGTGAATCCCAATGAAATTTGCAGATGATATTTTAAATAGCTTAAAACATGTTGCAGAACGATCTATAACAAAATTGATACAGTTTGATTCCTTAAACTCAATTGATTAGGACCTCTAGAGGCCACTTCTTCCCCACACTACTAGTGAAAGGGAAAAAGTAAAGACTACCATTAAAGCAGCCCAAGCGAGACTTATTATATCCATGTGAATTCTGTCCCCTATCTTTGTAAATATATATATGAAGGAATTGTTCGATTTTTCCTCACTAATTATAATACACTAATAATAATAGTGAAAGAATGGGTAAAGTGGAGTCTTAGTGCTCAGTCTTTGACAGATTGGGCTCAAATCCTAAAGCCCCAAAGAAAAAGTCAATACATGATCGACGTGGAGCTGTCCAACTTATGACAGACAATGCAAGTCCTCCTATTGAAGCGAAACCTTCTAAAAGGCTTCGAAGCATGATTCCTTCTCGTATGAGACGAGAAACAGATATTCATGTTTCATGCGAAGAAGTGTTGAAAGTCCAACCTAGCACCATTGTATAGACTTGTGTACGGAAAGGGAAAAATGAGGAAAGCGTCGGCTTAAGTGATGACGTAGTACCACCTAGGGTGAGGAAGCATCGTCTTTCCACATCACTCTACGTGATGAGACCCCGATTGAGGGAGAAGACGCAGAAGAAACACACCATGAGTTAGAGGAAGGGGTACGAGCTGCAATAAATGAATTAAAGGAGGTTGATCTAGGAACTCTTGAGAATCCTCGATCTATCTTCATTAGCACACTTTTTTCAGATGAAGATGAAGAAATCTATGCCACATTTCTGAAAGAATACGTTGATGTATTTGCATGGGCATACAAGGAAACACCAAGGTTAGACCCAAAGGTGGTTGTGCACTGCTTGGCAGTGAAAAAAGCATGTCGTCCGATCAAGCAAGCTCAATGGCGCTTTCGCCCTGAACGTATTCCTTCAATTGAAGGAGAAATCAACAAACTTATAGATGTTGGATTTATTCGCGAAATGAAATATCCAACTTGGATATCCAACATTGTGCCTGCACGCACGAAGAACGGCCAAATCCGCGTATGCGTAGACTTTCGGGATCTTAATGTTGCATGTCCGAAAGATTACTTCACACTTCCTATCACAGAGTTAATGATAGATGTTGTAATCGGGCCTCGAGATCATGTCATTCATGGATGGCTTTTCCGGTTACAATCAAATTCGCATGGCGTCGGAAGATGAGGAGTTGACGGGCGTTTCGAACGCCAAAAGACATCTACTGCTACAAAGTGATGCCCTTTGGTTTGAAAAATGCAGGTGCTACATACCAAAGGGCTATGTAGACAATATTTGATGACATGCTTCACAAAATGGTGGAATGTTATGTAGATGACTTGGTTGTGAAGTCCAAACTTCACACAGATCACTTGGGGAACTTAAGGAAAGTCTTTGACCGCCGTTTCAACTCAAAATGAACCCTTTTTTTTTTTTTTTAGCATAAGAAGTGAGATAAACATTCAACAAAACATGAAGAAAAATACAAATCTGAGTATCCCAAAAAACATGAAAATACACATTCAAGAATCCTTAAATGCTAAGATGTATCCAAAAATAGGTTGTCTAAAAGCAGACAGTCATGTCTTGCACAACATAAACACAACTTAGGCTTTAGAAGCTTGCTTTTCTTTCGCCTTCTGAATCTTCAAAACTTTCTTCACAATCTTTTGCTCTTCCACCAAAAAGGCTCTGATGATCCTTTCCCTGACAGCGCTGCCGGACAACACACCGCCATCCCTAGTCAAGGGGCAAGCTTTAGCCGATTTCTTAGCAGATCCTCCAATACTTGCTGAATGGGAGTTGTATGATGATCTGCCTGATAAGGATGTGCATATCGTTGAAGTCCTACCCCCATGGAAGATGTACTTTGATGGAGTTGTGCATAGAGGAGGGGCAGGAGTAGGAGTTGTCTTCGTCACCCCGGAAGGTGAAGTGTTGCCATATTCATTCACGTTGACAGAGTCATGTTCAAACAATGTTGTCGAGTATCAAGCATTGATACGGGGCTAGAGATAGCAGTTGACATGAAATAGTTGAGAATTAGCATCTATGGAGATTCAAAGTTGGTCGTCAGCCAAGTGATTGGTCTATACGAAGTAAAGAAAGCAAAGTTAGTCCCATACAACAACTATGTGAGGATACTCATACAATAGTTGGGTGACATCACGATTGAACATGTACCGAGGAAAGAAAACAAGCAAGCTGACACATTAGTCGCGTTGACTTCAACTATTGCTCATCCTGTAGCCCGAGTACAATTATGTCAAAAGTGGGTAGTTCCACCTATTTTTAACGAAGATGGCTCAATTGATGAAACTGTCGAACTCTCTACTGCTTCTGTCTATGACATTGGCAAGGATGATTGGAGGCAATCATTGATTGGCTACTCCATTGATGGGAAGTTACTAGAAGATCCTCGTAAGAAGGTCGATATAAAGCGCCGAACTCCTCGCTTCATCTACTATAATGAGATGTTATATCGTCGTTCATTTGATGGAGTTTGGCTTCGATGTCTAGGAGAGGAGGATGCATCACAAGCTATGCAGGATGCTTATTCTAGGGTCTGTGGCGCGCATCAGCCTGGCCCTAAATTGCACTTCCATATTAAGCGAATGAGCTATTATTGGCCTACAATGGGTAAAAGATTGCATAGACTATGCTCGAAGATGCCAAACTTGTCAGTTTCACGCAAACTTCATCCACCAGCCACCAGAGCCTCTGCACCCAACAGTTACATCTTGGCCGTTTGATGCTTGGTGACTTGATGTGGTTGGCCCAATTACACCCAAGCCATCTGCAGGGCATGCATACATATTAGCCGCCACTCACTATTTTTCAAAGTGGGCAGAAGCCGTGGCATTAAGGGAAGTGAAGAGGGAAAATGTTGAAGACTTCCTCCGTGTCCATATCATCTATAGATTTGGCATCCCACAATATATCTTAACTGATAATGGGAAACCCTTTGACAATAAATTAATAGACAAGATTTGCATGCAGTTTGACTTTCAGCAGCGAAATTCTTCAGCTTACTATGCAACTGTAAATGGGCTTGCTGAAGCATTTAACAAGACCCTGTGTAATCTGTTAAAAAAGGTAGTCTCAAAATCAAAACGTGACTGGCATGACAGAATGGAAGAAGCATTGTAGACATACAGAACCACATATCGCACACCAACTCAAATCACTCCATATTCTTTAGTGTAGGGTGCGGAAGCGGTCTTACCTCTAGAGCGCCAAATACCTTCGTTAAGGCTTGTCATACAGGAGGGTTTTACTAATGAAGAAAATTCTAAGTTACGATTAGCTGAGTCAGAAGCATTGGATGAAAAACGCCTACAAGCGCAATAGAGCTTAGAATGCTATCAAGCTCGCATGTCAAGAGCGTTTAACAAAAGGGTGAGGACCCGTTCCTTTCAAATTGATGACAAAGTCATAGCTGTTTGAAGGCCTATCAACACGAAAAATCGACCACAGGTTCACTCCAAAATTGGATGGTCCCTATGTGGTTCAAGAAGTATACACGGCTGGAGCTTACAAGTTGGTCAGTGAAGATGTGTTGAAGTGGTGTCTAGTACCCTTGAGTCCAGTACCACATTAACTCTCTATTTCGAAGTGGTGTCCTTTTTTTTCTTGGGTGATGATTCATCTTCTTGGACTGGACGTTTGCCTTTCTTGGTGGTAGGGTGCTCAGGAATTAAGTCCTTAATGTGGCGCTCAAGATGGTCCCCATGGACTTGGGTCCTCCAGTCCTTATAACTCTGTGAAAAGTGTTTCTTCATCGGGACTCGGGTTGCGAGAAATGTTACTTGTGACCCTGAGCCCCGAAGTGTAAAGTGACGCCAGCGTTGGAAACCCTCCGTAGGTGTGATTCTATGTTCGTCATTTTCCAATATGCCAGGGCTGCCATCCTGATAATAGCCAAACTATCGGCTAAATCGATGAGGAGTGTAAGGCTTTGCAATACATGAATTGGCTCATCGTAATATAAGAAAATTGGAACGAAGGCACATAAAATAGTCATCGTTTGGGGGGCGATTTTCCTTACCATCATCAAGAAAGCAAAGATCTTTAGTTAGATGACGTGTTGTGCAAACCCAATTGGCACTGTCAGCTTTAAAGATCTTGTGGCGAGCTTCCACCTGGCCATAATACCTCGCGCCACCCTCTCTAGAGTAAGTGATCATTAGTAGGGAGGCAGACAAATGGTCGTTTGCAAAATGGGTATCGTAATAGAATGACAACCATCCATACACATAGTGGATGGGGAAGTGACTATCAGCTTGCCCTGGTTGGGCAGAGTTATATATTGCATTTAGTCCGTTATAAATGGACGCAAGTACAGGGATCGCGAAGTTTAACGTTTGGCTTGTTGCCATCAAACTTGACATCTTAAAGGTCGCGTAGCGAATAAGTCGTGTCGCTTTGATGGGGAGCACGAACACACACAACCAACAACTTAGATATGCCACTAAGTGGGTCTCCTCTTCAAGTTCTGGGGAATTCCAAGCTCCACAAAAGGCGCTCTGGTCTCTTTGGTCTAACCCTTGAATGCTGGGACCTTGCCGTTGGGATTTTGGGTGTTCTTTTGGCGATTCTTCTTCTTATCTTCTTTCCTTAGTAAGGGCCTTTCATAAATTTGCGACCTTCTACTCCAGAACTTTATCCACTCGTTGATATGAATTGAGTGACCGTCATCCTTCTGATTGCGACCGCCACCTGGTTGCCTACGCCGGTTGTAAAGGTAGTTGTACGCTTGGAATAGATACTTACAGCATTGAGGGGTAGACTTAGAGTCAATATCTGTCCCTATCAATTCCGAAGCGGTGGGGAAGTATTCGTCATAGATGTCACCAGATATCGATAGGCCGCAAAGTACATGGATTTCCCAAAGTGAGATAGAAAGCTCGCAGACCGAGGTAAGCAATGTGTGGTCATAGGGCACCACACTTCGCAAAACACTTGAACGATGTGCGTTGAACGGTCATAAGTGAAAAAAGAGACGTATATGCCGTCATAGATCATCACGGCTTCCAAGGCATATAGGCGTATATGCCTTCATAGATCATATATGTCGGCATCGTGACCTCTTGGAAGTCGTGATGACCTATGACGGCATATATGCCTCTTTGTTCACTTATGACCGTTCAACGCACATCGTTCAAGCGTTTTGCGAAGCGTGGTGCCTTATGACCAACACATTGCTTACCTCAGTCGACGAGCTTTTGATCTCACTTTGGGACATCCATGTACTTTGCAGCCTACTGATATTTGGTGACATCTATGACGAATACGTCCCCACTGCTTCAGAATTGACAGGGACAGATATTGACCCTATGTCTACCCCTCAATGCTGTAAGTATCTGTTTTAAGCGTACACCTATCTTTACAACCGGTGTAGGCAACTAGGTGGCGGTCGTAATCAGAAGGATGAAGGTCGCTCAATTCATATCAACGAGTGGATAGAGTTCTGGAGTAGAAGGTCGCAAATTTATGAAAAGCCCTTACCAAGGAAAGAAGAAGAGTCGCCCAAAGAACACCCAAAATCCACAAGATTCCAGCATTTAAGGGTTGGACCAAAGCGACCAGAGCGCCATTTGTGAAGCTTAGAATCCCCCCTGGACTTGAAGAAGAGACCCACGTAGCGGTATATCTAAGCTGTTGGCTGTGTGTGTTCGTGCTCCCCATCAAAGAAACACGACTTATTCGCTACGTGACCTTCAAGATGGCAAGTTTGATGGCAACAGGCCAAACGTTAAACCTTGCGATCCTTGTACTTGCGTCCATTTATAACAGACTAAATGCAATATCTAACTCTGCCCAACCAGGGCAAGCTGATAGTCGCTTCTCCATCCACTATGTGTATGGATGGTTGTCATTCTATTACGACGCCCATTTTGCAAACGACCATGTGTCTGCCTCCCAACTAATGATCACTAATTCTGGAGAGGGTGGCGCGGGGTATTTTGGCCAGGTGGAAACTCGCCGCAAGATCTTTAAAGCTGACAGTGCGAATTGGGTTTGTATAACACGTCGTCTAACTAAAGATCTTTGCTTTCTTGGTGATGGGAAGGAAAATTTCCCCCAAAACGATGACTATGTTATGTGCCTCCGTTCCAATTTCCTTATATTACGATGAGCCAATTCATGTATTGTCTCGCCTTACACTCCTCATCGATTTAGCCGACAGTTCTACTATTATCAGGACGGCAACCCTGGCATATTGGGCAATGATGAGCGTAGAATCACACTTGCAGAGGTTTCCAACGTTGGCATCACTTTACTCTTCGGGGCTCAGGGTCACAAGTAACATTTCCCGCAACCCGAGTCACGATGAAGAACCACTTTTCACAGAGTTATAAGGACTGGAGGACCCAAGTCCATGGGGACCATCTTGAGCGCCACATTAAGGACTTAATTCCTGAGCCCCCAGTCGACATGCCACAAGAGGTCGGTACCACCAAGAAAGACAAATGTCCAGTCCAAGAAGATGAATCATTACCCAAGAATAGAAAGGACACCACTTCGAAACAGAGAGTTAATGTGGTACCGGACTCAAGTGATAGAGATGCCTGTGAGCGGAGAAGCCGAGTCATCAAATAAGAGGATGACCGCAAGCAACGCTGGGGAGAATGAACACTCCAACAACGCCCCAGTACAGGGTTCACCCAGGTCGCAAGGTTCCCATGATGAGCCACAGACGGATCCAATAGATAGGCCAACGGTTTCTATCTTTGACGGAAGATCTAAGCACTGCTAAGACTATAGTTTCAGAGGTTGAAGCAGAAGTAACTCGCATTCACAAACTGACTGTACTGACTCTAGAGGATGCAAAGAAACTGAAGAAAGCGAGAGAGAACTTAGAAGACTATAAAAAAGATATGCTTAACTTTAGCCTTTTCGTTGATTGATGTTCTTTTTCCCCCAGTTTTGTTTGTTTTTTTTTTTTTTTTTTTTGTAGCAAGACTTTTGTTGTTCTTTTCCTAAACTCTTGATAATATCAATACATTTCATTTTTGTGTTTTTCTTTTAGCAACAACTCGTACATCTTCATCTTGACCCATTGAACAATTGTCTTGATATACCACACTCGCTACATGAATTGGGCTTGTTTTTGTTATGACTAAACTTAGATAATTTGGTGTTTAAGTTGCCTACATACTCCTATGAAGGAGATCAAGTCAAATGTAGTTCGTATGATATTTTTTTAATAAGTAAAGCCGTTCACAGTTTAAACTCATGCGGGCCAAGAGCGCCTATGATTTGGGCCCACCCATAGACAAAGCGAGATGCATTAGCAGTTTAACCACGTGCTGCATTTTTTGTGGACAGGTCATTCATCAAATTTCCATGACTTGAGTTGATACCCTAAGTTTAAGGGTAGTAGAGCTTTAGGAATCTCCCATTGATTGGACCAATCTTCAAACCATCTTCACTAACTAACTTGTAAGCTCCACCGGTGTATACTTCTTGAACCACATAGGGACCATCCCATTTTGGAGTAAACTTGTAGCCGGTTTTCCGTGTCACAATGATAGCCCTTCGAACAGCTAAGACTTTGTCACCAATTTGAAAGGAACGTGTCCTCACCTTTTTGTTAAATGCTCTTGACATGCGAGCTTGATAGCATTCTAAGCTCTGTTGCGCTTGTAAGAATTTTTCATCCAAGGCTTCTAACTCAGCTAAGCATAACTTAGCATTTTCTTCATCAGTAAGACCCTCCTGTATGGCCTTAAGGAAGGTATTTGGCGCTCTAGAAGCAAGACCGCTTCCACACCATACACTAAAGAATAGTATGCATGCCCTGCAGATGACTTGGGTGTAATTGGGCCAACCACAACAAGTCCCCAAGCATCAAACGGCCAAGATGCAACTGTTGGGCCTAGAGGCTCTGGTGGCTAGTGGGTGAAGTTTGCGTGAAGCTAACAAGCTTAGCATCTTCGAGCATAGTCTATGCAATCTTTTACCATTGTTGGCCAATATTAGCTCATTCGCTTAATATGGAAGTGCAATTTAGGGCCAGACTTATGCGCACCACAGACCCTAGAATGAGCATCCTGCATAGCTTGTAATGCTTCTTCTTCCCCTAGACATCAGAGCCAGACTCCATCAAATGAACGACGATATAACGTCTCATTATAGTAGATGAAGCGAGGAGCTCGGCGCTTTATATCCTCCTTCTTACGAGGATCTTCTGGCAACATCCCATCAGTGAAGTAGTCAATCAACGATTGCTTCCAGTCATCCTTGCTAATGTCATAGACGGAAGCAATAGGCAGTTCGACAGTTTCATCAATTGAGCCATCTTCGTACTTTTGACATACTTGTACTACAGGATGAGTAATAGTTGAAGCCAACGCGGCTAAGGCGTCAGCTTGCTTGTTTTCTTTCATCGGTACATGTTCAATCGTGACATCACCCAACCATTGTATGAGTATCCTCGCATAGTTATTGTATGGGACTAACTCTGCATTTTTTACTTCGTATAGACCCATCACTTGGTTGACGACCAACTTTGAATCTCCATAGATGTTAATTCTTAGCTGTTTCATGTCAACTGCTATCTCTAGCCCCGGTATCAATGCTTGATACTCGACAACATTGTTTGAACATGGCTCTGTCTAGGTGAATGAATATGGTAACACTTCACCTTCTAGGGTGACGAAGACAACTCCAACTCCTCCCCCCCCCCCTTATGCGCAGCTCCATTAAAGTACATCTTTTATGGAGGTAGGACTTTAATCATAAGCACATCCTCATCAGGCAGATCATCATACAACTTCCATTCAGTAGGTATTGGGTGATCTATTAAGAAATCGGCCAAAGCTTGCCCCTTGATAGACTTTTGTGGCACATATACGATTTTAAATTTTTGAAACAATAAGTACCACATTGCAAGGCGGTTAGAGAGAACGACCTTCTCCATAACATACTTTACTGGGTTTGCTTTCGACAAAAGTCGGATGGTATGAGCTTCAAAGTAGTGCTTGATCCCCTTCCACAACTTCATTTCCCCTTGACTTTGGTTGAGAAGGCGAGCTATCATTGCTTTTCTGAACATCTTCCACGAGGACCTGCTTCTTTATGTAGAACTTTGCATTCGCAAAGTAAGACTCAGCCTCTCTAAACGGGCTTTCATCGACGACAACCTTTTCAATCACGCCGTTCTTTTCATACGTGAGGCATTGATGCCAAGACGAGGGAACCACTCCGTTTTCATGTATCCAAGGCCTTCCTAGTAACAAGTTATAAGATGTCCTCACATTTATGGCCTGGCAGACGACACTTAAATTTAGGCCTCTGACTTTTAAGTCGAGATTGACGATGCCGATTGCTCTTTGCCCTCCTTGGTTAAAGTCTTGTATCATTAGACGACTTTGGGCGAGCTCATCTGTAGATCCACCAAAGTCTTTTAGGGGGCTCGGAGGGATAAGATGTTGACGGCTGAGCCTTGATCAACTAGAATCCTTTTTAAGTTTTTGCCCCCGTGTGTAGCCTTCAACAGACAATGGGCGATTGTGTGGCGCGCATCCAAGCAACAAGTCTTCATCCTTGAAGGTAATTTCTGTAGAATAGGAAGCTGCCTTGTGCATTTGCACTTCCTCGCTTTCGGTGTGTTTAGGAACTGGTGCTCGTGGCTGCTTGACATGCCCCTTCATCTTTGACCTATGGGCATGTCCACTTGTTGAGGTTTTTGCAACCCAACTTTTCACTATGTGCCTTATACGTCTGACATGCTCACTTCTTTTCTTCCTATGAGTGACAATCACCCATTTTCCTTTGAATGTGTTATCATTTTGCTGCGGTTTTGAACTTTGACCAGCAGCATGCTTAACAACAAATGGGAGTTGACGCTTTCTTTGTCCCACATCTTCCGTCTCAGTACACAATGGAGCAAACCGTCCATATGTAATTGAGATTTCGTTTGTGTTTGCATTAGCATCAACAAGCTCAATTTTCCCGTCTCTAGCCAGCGCCATAACTTTATCTTTGAAGATGAAACATTTCTCAATCGGATGACTGAGAAGGCGATGGTACTTTCAATAATTTGGGTCATTCACCCTTAAAGCTTCATCAGGGCGTTTCATCTCAAGCATATCGATGAGCCTAAGTTTGAGTAGCTGATCAAACATAGGAGATACATCAGAATCCAAGAAAGGATACGTTTTCTCCTGTCTTTCTTCAATAGTCGGCCTCTTACCTCCCCTTGACGGGCCAGGAAATGATCTCAGCCTAGGCCTTTCATTTGCTTTGGTGAAGACTGTCATTGGTGTAGCCTTCACAGTCATTGCTTCATTCTTTTCTTGTTTTGAAAAGGTTTATTTTCTTTGTTGAATTCTTGCTTTCTAGAAGCTTTGGAGGAGTTAGGCAAGTTCAATACGTTGAGCCCTCCCATAGCTTCGATGCTCAACTCCATGTCGTCAGCACGACTGGACAACTCCTCGAAGGACTTTAGCTTAATCCCTTGCAGGATATAGGAGAGTTCGAAGTGCATGCCTTGGATGCACATCTCAATTGCAGAATTTTGGGATATCCTCTCCTTGCAATATAGGCACAGTTCCCTCCATTTTTCAATGTAAGCACCGACACGTTCGCCTTTCCACTGGCGAGCAGTGGTGAGTTCTAGGAAGCTAACCGTTTTCCTGGTACTATTGAAGCGGGTTAAGAACTCACACTCCATATCATGCCAACTATTAATGCAGCTGGGTTCGAAGTCGGTGTACCAATCAAAAGTAGTTCCCTTTAAGGAACGGATAAACTGCTTTACCAACATATCGCCATAAGTCCCTACATCATTGCATGTTTCCACAAAGTGGGGATGTGCTGTCGAGAGTTTCCCTTGCCATCAAACTGCTGAAACTTAGGAGGTTGATAGCTGAAAGGCATTTTCAACTCCTCAATCCTTTGTGTGTATGGCTTAGCATAGGAATATGAGGGTTGGCCTCCATCCAACTTGCCTTTGATAGCCCCCATTATGTAGTCGTTCAACCAATCCACATGTATCATGCCTTCGGTGATTGGTATAGTTGTCTCTGTTGCAGGCAAGTGAGAAGTAGTTTCTCCCACTGTAGGGCTGATAGGAAGTTGTGATTGCTGAGCCAGGAGCAAGGATTCCGAAAAATAAAATTCGATATTGCAAGTGCAAGTCGACTTCTACATGTTTGGTCCTCGCGTGGAATACCGGGTTCTCTGCCATCCGAATAGCTGATATATTATCACAATGAAGTATCACTGGATAGTCACTAGGCTGATGCATAGGTACTTGAGTAAGCAAATGAACCTCTTCTTGCCCTTCGGGCTGTTTTCCTAGAGCACGACTTCCTTATCCCTTCATGACGCTTCCTACCCTATCATCAAGGGTGTTGATTTGTTTCTCTTGGTTTTGAAGGAGTATAGTCTTTCCTTCTAACTAATTGCTCTTTCACGAACTCAGTGTTAGTTGCCATGGCAGGCATAACGATATAGATATGCGTCAACTCAGGCGTAGCCTTCCATAATGGGTTTGGCGACGATACAGGGGAAATACTCCTGCTACTATCATTCCCTTGCATGGAAGTTGGACTACCACGATCGGTGGCTCCCTTAGTAGTAGAAGGTAGGCTTCCAGCATGAGTAGTTGCCTTTGAAGCGGTAGGGGCATTGTCGATCCTTTGAACCACTCTTCGAGCTATGACATGAGGTTCAGGCAGTTGGATTCCCAAGCTCTTGGCACGGTTCATGGTCATCGGACTTTGCGTCTTTTGAGCAGCATCGGAGTGAGCTAGAGGCGCAGACTTGGAATGGGTAGCCTGGGCATAGGTCCTCCTGAACATGGGGTTGTTCGATGCCATTGGATGCGCTGGTAGAGGTAGCGGGTAGAGGCAGTTTAGTAGTAGAGAGATGAGAGGCAAAGTTGTACCACTGGGCGTGCCAAAATATGTAAACGCGAAAAACTTGAATCGTATATTTCAAAATTCAAAGTGTCGGTTACAATGAAGTAGTATGTTTCAAACGAAAAAGGAGTACAATCTCTGTGTAGAAGTCTTGTGATTCTCTACTAGAAGTATGCTGATCGGAAGTATGCCGAGTTTGGAGGTGTGCCGAGTTCAGAGTATGCTGAACTAGATGTGTACTGAGTTTGGAAGTGTGCCGAGTTCGGAATATGCCGAACTGGAAGTGTTCCTTGCTGAAGGGCCTCCGGAGTTAAGTAGCTTGTTCTTCAATGAAGGGGTAATATGCAGCTTGTTCTTCAAAGAAGGGCTTCCGGTTCTTAAAAGCCTTGTTCCTCAGCGCAAATATATTGCAGGCATGTTCCAGACGATATCCTGGCGAGATTTCGGCAGAGCTTCGGTATCAGGACACCATCATGTCCAGGTTCATGATTTTATATATTTGAACCAATTTATAATATCCACAACTTTCCAAAATTATGCAATTCAAATATATTCTTGATGGGCCAAAACCAAGTCAAAACCCGTCAATTTAAACGGCCCAATTGACCCAAATGATCTGGTCCAACTCAATTAAATATATTCCTTGAATTTGGGTCAGCATTTCAGCAGCAATTACGTTTAATTAATTAATTAGACCAACCAATTATTTATTGAGCTATTTAATTAACCCAACTAAACAAATTTCAGCCTAATTTAATTAATTAAAACAATTAATTTAATAACCAACTAGCAACTACGTCCCAATAACATTATTTGAATTTCCAGTGGTAACAGGTGGGTTGTGAAAGGGTTGTGAATTCAGCATATGTCAAGTGGGTGGTTTTCATTATCTTCCAATCTCTTCATACAGCCAAACTATGTTCAAAAACCAACAAAGAGATTATATCGCAACTCTCTAATATTAACTTTGTTCAATATTATTCACTTTCATTTTTGATCAGTGGTGTTCAAGTTAACTATTTTTATTTTCTCACAATTTTAAGATAAATCATATATGGTCCAAAATATCTTAAATATTCTCATGTCATGAATAATAAATTATAATGAAAATGAGAGCATTTTAGACATTTAGATCAGATTTGATTTGATTTTTTTAAAAAAAAAAATTAGGAATCAAAAAGTAATCATATTGATAATTTTGAACAAAAAAATAAAAATAAAAATATATCTATAATTGAAGAAACCAAATATTGTATAAAGAGAGGTTGTATCACAATGAAAAGAGGTTGGAAAAGCATTGCCACTACTTTAATTGTGGTACATTTTACAACTTATCATATTCAAGTGGCATAAACTAAAGCCCCCACAAAAACCAAACCCCAATTTCAAATGCCCAATGAAGAAACTTTGAGTTTAGATACCCTCAATTGAATTGGCACATTTTATGCAAACTAAGTACAAGCAATTTAAACTCAATCACATTCCTCCTCAGCCAAAACCATTCTACTTAAAGGACTAGGCCCAAGCTTTCTCCTTTTCATGGAACTTCTTCTCTTAATAGTTTCCATCTGGTTCCTCCTCCTAACTTGCCACATTGCTTCTTCTTCAACAACAAATCTCCTCATAAGAACATCATCCGTCAAGGATTTTCCTCGAAAAATTCTCCTTCCCTCCATGCTGATCCTCGCGCTCGGAACCCTAGTTTGGTCTTTTGATGTTGGGGGAGTAATCAATGGCTTTGTTCTTGGATAACTGTTACTTCTCCTTGGGGGAACTTCAGCTGGGAAGACTTCGGTGTAGGAAGAAATGGGTGCACATAAACAAACCCTAGTGAAAGAAGTTGCCACCTTCAAGGAGGTGCATTTTCTTAGCTTGTGCCTATTGGAATTAGAGTTGGAAATCTGTGATGATTTAGATAGTGTTCTCCATAATGTAGCATTTGTTGTTGGAATTTCAGATGGCTTTGCAAAGGCTTTCCATAATGATGCCATGTCCATTGCCTTTTGATACCAAGGTTTCCTAGAAAACATATTAAGCAAGAGGGGCATCAAATACATGTAAACAAATCAATGATATTCAAGACTCTGCCCATGTACCCTTTCTTAATTAACTGTAGCTAGTTATGTTTAATTTGCAAGTAAACACGCATGTGACATCAAATACAATCCTCATGAAAATTAGTATAGATTTCTCTAATATCATTTACAATGTGTTATACTTTCTAAAATCAAATTTTTTATATTTAATTAGGTCATATCTCTTGTTTTATTTTAAAAAAAAAAAAAAACAAAGAGGGTAAAATGCATTTTTGTTCTTTCAATTGTAATTCTTCTTTGAAATTTGGTTCATCTTTTAATTTAAACAAATTTAATTCGGTCCAACGTTATTAACTTAGTTTCTCATAGTATAATACTCTCAGAATTTGTTAATACACAAGTGTCTAATTTGTTCTTGAGTTGCTAAATTTATGCAAACTATACCATGGATCAGAGTCTAACTTACATTGTGAACCCTTGTTCAAAATGATATTCAAATTATGTGTTTTTAGTTAATAAATTATGTGTCTATAAATAAATTGAAGGTGCATAATATGTTAATTGCAGATACATAATTTATTAACTGCTTGCTGACATATAATACTTTATAGTATAAGTGTAATACATATTTTGCTGGGAATAAAATAATAACATAACAGATTTGTAGATATCATCAATACTTTAAGCCTTATATATAATATACTTTATAGCATAAATGTACGGAGTAGTACTTTATAGGAAAATTATAATAGACAATTTGCATAAAATAGTGTCATTACATAGCAAAATTACATATATAATTAATGCTTTAAGTCTTATATATATATTACTTTATAGCATAAATATAATACTTTATAACAAAACTATAATAGACATTTTGTAAGAAATAATATTACCAAGTGAATATACCATAGGATCCAAATTCTTTTGACCTGAAGACCTCACGGGATAATTTGTAAAAAATTTAATATTTAGCACGTTGTTCAACCAATTTGTTTTTAATCTAATGACATAATCCCCAAATAAGTATTTTCAATTCTTTCCATAAATTGCTCCAAATATCAGCACATATTATGACTTGACTAGGATGTAATTGCAAACAAGATATCAATTTTTGTTTTTCATTTTCGTATAATTTTTATGAGGAATATCACTTGTTGGAGGATTTAATGCAAAACGACAAAGTTCTTTAAAATCAAGATTTTGTCCAAACTTCATTGTTACAATAATTACATGTTATTGAAATTTTTTCAACAGACTGTTTCGTTTTTTAGTTTTTAAATGTAAATTTTAAAAAGGACCATATTTGTGTTTTAATTACCTTTCATCATCAATGAAAGGGGTAGTATTAGCAGTCGTTATACCGTGGACCATGGATCATGGCTTATACTGCAATTTTGTTGAACGGATACTGCAATTTTGTTGAACGGATACTGCAGTTGTGTTGAAAAGGAATTGCAGTTGCGCAGAACAGAGGCCGTGTCATCCGTCTGAAACTGCAGTTGTGTTGAATGGATAGTGCAGTTGTGTTGAACGGATACTGCAATTGTATTGAAATGATACTGCAGTTGTGTTAAACGGATGAACGGTCTCTGTTCCGCGCAACTGCATTTTCCTTTCAACACAACTGCAGTATCAGTCATGATCATGGTCCACAATGCATTGTGGACCATGATTCACAATATAATTTGCGTAGTATTAGTGGCAAGAGAAGAAGCAAAAGATTGATGGACAGTGATTAGTGATTGTGAGTTTATTTATGTGTAATTAAAGATTCTGATTTAACTCTTGATAATATGATTATGGCAAAAACTTGTGTGAGACCGTCTCACCATGAGATGGGTCGGGTCGGGTCGGGTCAAGATGCAAATGTAACACTTAAATGCTCAAATGCCATACTTATATACTCAAATGTAATACTAATCAGGAATAAAATTTGTGTTACTTATTAGGGTAAATGTAATACTTTTAAAGGAAAATACAATACTTTTACATCTCGATTTAAAAGTATTACATTTTTCCTCAAAAGTATTATATATGCCCTTATAAGTGAGATGCACTTGTCAACATTACTTATTATGAAAAATGTATTACTTTTTCTCTTATAAGTAACAAAAATTGCGTTTTTGATTAGTGTTATATTTGAGCATATAAGTATGAGATTTGCACATATAAGTATGACATTTGCACGGTGCTTTGACCCGACCCGACCCGTCTCACGAATAAGGATCCGTGAGACGGTCTCACACAAGTGTGACCCTAGGATTATTGTTGTAGAAATTTTGATATTAGTATTCATTAGGAATACCTTTTTTTTTTTTAATTAATTTTGAAAACCATTAGGAATACCTTGAAAGGAATATTATGGAGGTTGTTCAATTGTAGGAAATTTGCCACGAGCTTAGCTAAATTGGTCTTTGTAGGAGAATGTTCATTATTTGTATAATAAAATTTTATCAAGGAATTAACTGAAAGAAATGAAGCCCAACATAACAAATACGTTAGTTGAATATGATATGGAATGTTATTGGTGGAGGGCAAATAAACATTGTGTGGAGCATAACAAAATGTACATTTTTAATATACTAAAAGTACATTATTCGTGTACTGAATATATATTATATAAAATTATGTCCTTTTAGTACTCAAATAATGTACATTCTCTGAATATAATGTACATTTTTAATATATTAAAAGTACATTATTTGTATATTGAATGTAAATTATTTGATAGTATGGTCCACACAATAATGATTGTTGATAGATGAATTGGTCTTAATTGGGTTCATAGAGTGATTAGAGCCCTAGAATTAGATAAGGGGTGTAGGTTGGCCCAGGCAAATTATGTTATGGATGCAACGTGGATAAGTCTATGCTTAAAATTTTAAAACTCTATGTTTTTCACAACTTTAGATCTTAATATATAAAATTATATTATTCACTAATTTTGTTATATTTTTTTTTCAACAGTTGTCTTCACTAAGGCTCGAACCCACTCCCGTAATTCATGTGGGAGTGTAAACTGAGACACCGGGTGTCACTAGACCACAAAGTCTTTAGCACAATTTTGTTATATAGATTCAAAAATTGTGTTATACTATTGAATATATAGTTATGAAATTGCGGACATAAAATTTAAAAATTGTGAACATAGAGTTTTAAAATTGTGAACATGAACCTGAGTCTACCTTGCAAGGTAGACCCGTGTCCATAGCATAACAACCGGTGATTATAAGAGATGTAATAGCATTTCTCGGTAAATTATGGTCTACATAGGGAAGTGTGAACCATTATAAAAAGTACATTTTTAATATACTAGAAATACATTATTCGTGCACTAAATATACATTATACAAAATAATGTACTTTTTATGAATACAATGTATATTTTTTAATATATTAAAAATACATTATTTGAAAATATGATCTACACGGTTGTATGAACCAATAATTTACATTTCTCCTCATGTATTTGTGTATTACTAAAAATGTGGTCCACCCACAAATATACGAAGGATATGTTTGGTATGTAGAAGATTCTAATCAGTAAAGTGCAAAGTATAATAATGATTCAAAAAATTGCACGGTTAACAAAGAAGGAATGCTTTTTTTTTTTTTTTTTTTTTTTTTTTACCGAGGTTTTATCATAAAGATGTTTTTAGCACTTTTAGTCCCTATATTTTGTAGAACTCTATTTCCAGTCCTACTAGGAGTACAAAATTAAACCATTAATTATTTTCTAATGAATGATAGTTCTAATTTGGATAATATAACATTATCTAGCAATCCCAATTCAACTATAAGAAGCCCCAATTTTTTTTTTATTTAAAAAGAAGAGAAATTAAATTATGTGCCAACATTCTTTACTTTTTGTCTAGCTATTGAAGTACAAAGAGTCAATGTCTTCACTAGGATTCAAATCTAATCATAATTATGCCACTTAACTACAAAATCTTTGACATGTGCAAACATTCTAGTAATGTGATAACTGCTTTTATTTATTTACTAGTTTTTCTTATGCGCGATGCGCAAAAAGTAGGTGCCCAATATTTATATTAAACTTTTAAATTTATTTAGATTTGTATATTTAAATTATTTAAATTATTATAAATAATAATAATATTGTAAAATATTTTTATAAAATTTATATTTATATTTATATTTTAGGAAATAACTAACATACAACTCCAATATATAATTTGTATATATTATTATTATTATTATTATTATTATTATTATTATCAAAGATAAGAAAATTATAATGTGTATATATATTATTATTATTGAAGAAGATAAGAAAATATATGGTGAATGCATGTGCATGGTAACAATAGTGGAAAAGTTAACGGAAGTTATAACGGTAAGGGTATGCTTGTCCAAAATATTGTAAAGTACAGCTTTTCTAGCATAACGTATAAAAAAAACTTAACGGAAAAAACGGACATAAATGAATGTTATAACTTTCATTCACACTTATTATGTTTTTAGATTTATTGTAAAATGTCATGTAAAGATTGTAACCCGTTTATAAAATAAATTAGAATCAAATTTATGATGAAGAATATATCATGAGTTACTATAAACAATATTGCTATGTAGGAAAAAGCTAACTACTATGGATCATCATTAAAGAGAAACATACTGTAAAACAACTTAACCACAAATCAACTTTCTATGTAATTAAACTAATAAAAAAAACAATGAAATTAATCATTCTATCAGACAATGAAACTATCATAGACTTTTACCACCTTATTCACTTCAATTCCTATTTATCATTATATAAAATATTGATGCATCATTATATTATATTGCCTCATATCACCATGCTAAACTTCATGTCTTCTAATCCCTTTCAGAATGATAAGATCTTATAGACTACATGAGATTTTACAAATATAAAGACTGATTTTTTAACGTTAATATCGAGAATATAAAATTTACCAACTCAAAGATTGATATCTATTTTTAAAAATGTACATCGAAGATCGACTGTAAAATTAAGGTAATTACGACAAACACAAACAAGATTTAGAATACTAAATTATATTGAAATTAATTTAAGGTAAAATATAATAATGTTACATACCTTGCTTGTGAAGAGGTGTGTGGATCTTGCATGAACAAAGGAGACAAAATAGCCAAAGTGAGATGCAGAGAAGGAGAAGGAGAAGAAGATGAAGAAGAAAGCTCATCTGGGAATAGAAGAAGAAGAAGAAGAAGGAATGAAAGAAATGATCCAATGAAATGCACCTTTTGAGTTGAGTTAGAGGTAGAGCTTAGTAATTAAGTCTAAAAGACAGATATGGCCCAGCAGGAATGTGTTTCTTTTTCTCTTTATTTTATTTATTTCTTTATTTATTATTGTTTTTCTTCTTTCTTTATAACATATATCTTTACCTTTTGCTTTGGCAGGCATGATTCCCATTAATGTTCAAAAATTCAAAGGCCCAAAGTAAATCTGTTGCTTTTTAACAAAATTACCAACTTGACCCTACTCACCCTAACTAGCAAAATTTTGTGTAGACCATGGTCCACACAATTTTGTGGATGGTGAATAAAATGTACATTTTTAATATATCAAAAGTACATTATTTATGTATTGAATGTATATTATTTGATAGTATACAAAATTACCAACTTGACCCTACTCACCCTAACTGGCAAATTTTTCTGTAGACCATGGTCCACACACTTCATGGATCACGAATAAAATGTACGTTTTTAATATACCAAAAATACATTATTTATTTACTGAATATACATTATTTGATAGTACTTTTTTAGTACTCAAATAATATACTTTCAATACACAAATAATATATAGGGTTTGTTTGGTTGACAGGTTTAGCTATTAGGAATGGGTATCAAAGTATTGTTATTGTTTGGTTAACAGGTTTTTAGAACACTAATATGAGTTTTTATTACCCCCTTAATTTCAAAACTCATTCCCTAATAAAATAAGGGCTTCATCCCCTTCCTCCTCAATTGCTTCCCCAACTATTAATAATCATTCCTATTCCACCTTACTACCAAACATGCAAAATACTTTCACCAAAACTCATTACCATTACCAAGTATTTAATATCCATTCTGATTCCGATTCCCATGTGCAAATCAAACACACCCATAGTATATATTAAAAATGTATGTTTTATTCATGGTCAACACAGTTGTTTAGAACATAGTACTAGCTGCCTAGGAGCTAAAGATCTTGTAGAATTATTGCAAACTATATATGAAGAGTTTAATGACAAAATTGACTTCTTTTCACTACTCAGCTTGGCCTTGTAATGATAGGTATGCATGCACTTTCTACCCTGCTATGATTGTGTGCATGTAACATCAGTTGGGGCACTTATTTTTGTACTAAAAGCCTGCAGGTTTTACCTCTACTAATTGTGGCTATGAACAATCATTGCTGGATATAATAAGATCAGATAATGTGGCTTCTTTTGGTTGGGGAGTTCTTGAGATTTGAGAGTTAGGTATCGCAAATATAAGAAACGGGAAAACAAAATATGAAGAAACGTATGATACTCAATGCTGGTAGGATTTAAACTTCTTATAAAAAATTTTCACTTAGCAATAAATATATTTTTTATTCATTGGTTATCATAAATTGATCAAATTCCACCCTATTATGTATATATATATTAGTTCAAATGCGGACCGTGTTTCCCGTGTGGCCGGTACGAAATCACCATTAGGTATGCGAAAATGCACCACACAGTGTTTGAAAATACACCACAATGAAATGCATCAATGCACCACACTGCACCACATAGCACCACATCTAATTATGCATTTCCGAACACTTTGTGATGCATTTGTGTGTACTTAATGGTGAGTGACCGCACGAGAAACACTGTCCGCACGAGAACCTGTATATATATATGTGTGTGTGTGGTCGTGATCAGGTGTGGCCGCCCCTTAATATGCGGTCAGTGCGGTCGCACCACTATGTATACAAATATACACCACTCAATGTTAGAAAATATACCAAACAAATGTGCATCATTAGGTACGCTTCATGAAAACACACACCACTAGGTATGTAAATATACACCACACAGTGTTAGCAAATGCACCTTTAGGGGCAGGGGAGTTATGATGCATTATTTTGGGTGTGTGATGTGTTTTATAGTGTTTTTGTGTATTTTCATTGTGGTGCGTTTTCTAATATTGAGTGGTGTATTTTTTAACATTGAGTGGTGTGAACCGCACCAACCGCACTGGAAGGCGTGACTACTTTTGAATATATATATAATCTATTTATATTGTCATATTAGGTGGTGAAGAATTTTAGTGAAATTTTTTTTATCTTTATAGCTTGATCCATGTAAATTTGTATTTGTAGATACTCTTTCTTTAAATTAAATATGCCTATGTATTAAGAGTCACACTTGTATAAATCATCTCACGGGTCTCAATCTGTAAGATGGTTCAGATCAACATAAGTTGAATCATAAATACCCATCAAAGACCAACTTATAACAATAACTATGATTCAAATTATGTTGACCCGATCCATCTCACGAATTAAGACGTATGAGATGATCTTACATAAATTTTTGCCACATATTAATTGTTTACTAGTTTTCCTTTGGGAAATATAGTTTTATTTTTTTATTTTTAAATTAGGAATATCATCTTAAAAAGTTTTATATAATTTCGGTAAGTTTTTGGGAGAAATCATTTTCAAATATGAAAACGTTCACCATTTAGAGTTTTCATGTGTCATAGTTGTCAGTTGGCATGAATATCATGTTACTGTTACTTTATCATTTTATATGGTATAAGATTAGATCCAAAATATGGTACAACCTCAACCAAATCAATTATTATTATAGACTCAAATTAATTATCTTTTATTATCAATCGTCATATTACTTATATTTATAATTTATAATTAATTTGTAAATCATTTTATATCACTACTATTAAACAACAATATAAAAAATGAAATAAAATTATTCATAAGAGCAAATTTCACTTGTAGTATTTAACCATCGTGACATTGCCACCTACTCTTTTAATTTTGTCTTATTATTTCATCATGACTTTCATTTACTTGTTATTATAATCAATTCTGCTTAAATTTCTTTTAGAGTTAATACCAAAAATTGTCCTCGACTATAGTGGTTTTTCTTAATTTCGTCCTAAACGACTTTGGTCTTATAAAGTAGTCCCAGACTTTAATGCTATCACTTAAATTTGTCCTCCGTTAGTGAAGATGTTAAAGTGGTGTTAAGTTCAGGGGCAATTTTGTCAAGTCATGTTCAAGTCTTCGCCTTCATCTGTGTGCACTGGTCTTCCAAGTAACCATGAAAGGCGGTCTGTATTCTGATAGCAGCAATCTCTTCCATCAATTTCTCCTGCTCAGTTGGGGGCATTGCTGCCATAGCTTCTACTCTTGAATACCCCAAATCTGCAGTCTGATCTCCTTCCCAAACCATTTAGATTTATGTGCAGCCTAGCAACATAAACTCAAAACTTCATTAAAAGATTTAGAAACATTATATTATTAAAGAAATCAAAGAAACTGGAATCCCCTGCAGACATCTTTCTTCTTGCTCTTAGAACTCAAAGTTTTTTTCAAGGCAGAAAATTGGCCTGCTCCCTTTCCTCCCCATTATCCCTGTCAATTCCATTCATGGCATTTGCAGAAACACATTGCAAACAATGAAAAAGAAACCAACTTTACTGCAACCACAATAAATTTCAATGACCAAAAAACCCAAAATTACCTTTACAAATGCATAAAGAAATCCAAATCTCAGAGTTCTCAAAATCACCTCTACCAATCTATCTAGAGAGAGATAGGAGGGGAGAGAGAGAGAGTAGATCAGAACAGAAAAGAGGCTAAGAATTACACTGAATTTGAGGCAGGAAAATTACCCAGAAGCTGTCAAATTGCCATTGTTGCCTCAATCCACTTGAAGACGAAGAACCCATTCGTTTGCTTGTTTCAAAGGATGTTCTCGTTGCCTCATCCTAGTTGGTTCCTTCCTTAGGGTTGTTTCTCCAAGTTCCTCCTTCATCCTCGTTGTTTCCTCAGTTCAAAGCATAAATAAGGGCCTTCATATGGAAGACTGGTGTACACAAACAAAGGAGAAGGACTTCAACATGAATTGACAAAATTGCCCCTGAACTTAACACCAGTTTGACAGCTTCACTAACGGAGGACAAATTTGAGTGATAACACTAAAGTCTGGGACCACTTTATGAGACAAAAGTCGTTTAGGACAAAATTGAGAAAAACCACTATAGTCGAGGACAATTTTGGGTATTAACTCATTTCTTTTAACATACAAAGATAACTTATGGTGAGTTTGGTTCATGGATCTACACACTTTAAATGAGAATCAAAATTATAGTTAGTATTTGATTGACAATTTTTTAAAATATAAATATGGAATTTGATTACCGTACTCCTTCAATTAAAAATCTCATTCCTTAATTAAAAAGGGTATCATTCCATCATATTGATAATCTAATTTTTAAGTTTGGATTAATACTTTTAAATTTTTGTTTTGATTTTTTTTTGTTCATATTGATACTTTGGATATCATTATATTATATTATAATCAATTGCCTTGATTTTTTGTTTCTTTTATTGTTTTTTAATTTTTAAAATATTTATTCTCATTATAGCTAGGTCATCTCTCCAACCAAACATCAATATTGCAGTTGTTATACCATGGACTATGGTCCACNATGGTCCACCATATAATTTGCGTCAATACTGGTAATCATTCTAATTCCACCTTACTACCAAACATACAAAATACTTTCACCAAAATCCATTATCATTACTAAGGAGTCATTTTCATTTTTGGTCCTATTGTTATTGGGGCATTGCCAATTTTAGTCCACTTCATTAATTTTTGCCACATTATGGCCAGTCTTATTTAGTTCTTGCCACTTTTAGTCCACCGTTAAAATTTTTGTCAAATAACCGTCCAAAATAGGGATATTTTGGTCTTTCATGCTTTGATCATCTCCTTTACCCTTTACAGTAGTCTTCCTTACACATTTTCATCCAATGAAGAGGTCCGGCGAAAGGCATGGCTTTGTAATGTGGCTCACATGGCTTCCGCGGGACCTCTTCATTGGATGAAAATGTGTAAGGAAAACCACTGTAACGGGTCCAGGATATGACCAAAGTATGAAAAGACAAAAAATATCCCTGTTTTGGACGATCATTTGACGAAAATTTTAACGGTGGACTAAAAGTGGCAAGGACTAAATAAGACTGGTCATAATGTGGCAAAAATTAATGAAGTAGACTAAAATTGGCAATGCCCTAATAACAGTAGGACAAAAAATGAAAATAAGTATTAGATTTCTATTCCGATTCCATGTATAAACCAAACATACCCTAAAATGTAATTTCATCATTCAAAGATCAAACCTCTTGTCCCAATGTAAATTTGGCACCTCAGTCTGATATCAGCTGAACTTCTTCGCATATTATACCAAAACTGAAAACTCTAGCTGGAACATCAAATACTTTGCAAATATATGTCATAATGATCCCTTTTGTGGTTGTTGTTAAACATTTTATACCAAAAGCTGCCGCAAATACAAAAAGACATCATGATTACCGATGTTGGATTAGGAATTAAGGCTCGTATTACGATACATAATTTGTTAAGTATCGCTTAACCTGAGTTTTTTGGGCTATATATTCTTTTTTTTAAAATAT
This sequence comes from Ipomoea triloba, assembly GCF_003576645.1. Taxonomy (NCBI): domain Eukaryota; kingdom Viridiplantae; phylum Streptophyta; class Magnoliopsida; order Solanales; family Convolvulaceae; genus Ipomoea; species Ipomoea triloba. The sequence continues at coordinate 10,209,268 of NC_044923.1, read as the reverse complement.
TTATAATTCTTTATAAAATAATATATATTCAATACTTTTTCAATCTTTTTAGCTCAAAATCAATATCCATCCTCGAAATTTGATCTTATAAATTTGAAACGACCAATTTAAAAAGGTAACGGAAATATCATCATACTACATAGTAATTGACTAGTACTATTTATTTAATTGACATGTTTTTTAATTCCTTAATATTCACTAATTATTTATCATCTCATATGATTTTATTTAACTATTTTGTAATAAACTTGATATATAGTACATTTTAAGATAGTCAATAAATATGAAAAATAACAATCTAGGTAAGATGTTTAATAATATGTTGACTACATATTATGTTAATTATAGACACATAATATGTTAACTATATATATACAGATAATATGCAGTTAACACTGTAATTAATATATGTGTTTATAATTAATATATTATGTGTCTTTAATTATTTAGAAAATACAAATTTATTAATTAAAAATACATAATATGTTAATTGTAAACACGTAATTTTTGAACTAAAATCTACAATGTGAGGTGTAACTTGCGCCTCCATGGACTTCGGTGGATTACAAAGATGTAGAAAATTTTTATTGCCTATAAATTGTTATTCTCTTGAAAATTTCTGTGGAATCTTTGATTGCCAAAGGTGGGTGGGCGATGCTTAATTCACAATTTTTTTTAAAAAAGATTTTAGAAGAAATGGAATAAAGAAGGAATATAGTAGGAATGTTATTTCATTGTTTGGTTGAATTATGAAATTACATAAAAAATTGTATTCAAATGTTCGGTTAGTTAAGAATTACAAGAAATATATCGTCAAATGACAAAAGTAAAATAATTGATTAGTGCCAAAAACGCTCACATTTAAGGGTCTTTAAGGTGTCATTCTATGCTTAAATGCTATCCTTTGTGGTTGGTTTGTGGTCATAATTGCTTTAATGTGCTAAGGTGTTGTAATGCTCTATCATATCTTGCACTTTAGTGGGTTTGAAGGGTTTTAAGCTTAAGGAAATGCATATGGACTTGACCGGGACCGAACCAGGGAAGAATCACTTGATGAAGACTGTCAACAAAGGGTCCACGATTGTGGATCGATCGTGGATGGAGAACAGAAGGTCCCACAACTCGATCCACGATCGTGGACGGGGCTCAACGAGATGTTTGAAGAATGTGCTATGAAGGGAAAGCTATTTAAACCATAATTGGATATTTTTAGAGGAGTTAGGCACTTTTAGAACATGAGATTCAGATTTAGATTCATTTTACTTTCTCTCTCTAGCTTACACATTGTACTTTTGAAGATCTTCTTGGGGAAGAGAGCTTGACAATCTTTCTACTCCTTGAATTCCTTTGTAGTTTGGATTCTACTTGCAATCAATTAGGTCATCTACTTTCTTACTTTAATCTTTACTTTAATTGCTTTCAAGTTGGTGGAATTTAGATTCAATGTTGATTTCAATTGATAGAATGTGTGTCTAGATTTTCAATTAGAAATTGAATTGTGATTCTAGTCATGATGCTAGTGTGAATTGCATTTATAATTAGGTTTATGCATTGTAATGGATTGATGAAAATGTTCATGTTATCTATGATGAATTGTTTGCTTCCTTTGAGAATGCCCAACTCTAAGGATTGTCTAAGGCATTGAATCTTAGCAAGGTCTTGTTAGATTCAATGTAGCTCCTAACCATAGGTGTTTTCTTGCTTTGAGTTCCGAAAGACTTAAGTGAGAAATGAGATGAAGACAATATGTTTGATAAAATGTTTTTTAGGTCAATCAGTCGATGGTCACCTAAAGAGTGCTCCATGCCTAGAGAATGCTCAGTAGACTGATAGGTGAAAGGTGCTAGTAAGGCCTCACGAGAATGTCATCCTTGCAATGTATATAACCTAAGTCCTAGAACACGAGAAGCATCCATATCACGTACTAGATAGCAATTCCATTCCTAAGCTTTTTCCTTATTGAATTCAAATACATGTTTTGATCCTTGATACTACAACATGCACAAATCAAACTTGTTTTTAGTGACCTTGTATATGATATGTACGTGTAACTCCTTATTCCTTAGTTTAAGAACCTATTAACACTTCCAAATTTTTCTTCCTCAAGAGAACGATAAACTTGGGATTCATCCCAAATCTTTGGCAACCGCAAAAACTGACATGTCAATAATAAATAAACATTTAAATATGTATATGTATATATTCTTCTTTGCGGTAGATCACCGATTGATGATTGTTGAAAAAAAAGAGGAAAAAGAGTGGACTCAATTTTATAAATATTGCAAAATTGAAAGTTTATAATAATTACTCCCTCCGTCCCGAATTGGATGTCTCATTTGCTTTTTGCACGCTTTTTAAGAAATTAAAGTAAATGTGATGTGCTTTCCAATTTTGCCCTTAACTTTTTCACTTTTGGGAATAAAAGCAATAAAGAAAGCAAAAGTCATAAGGGTAATTGGGAAAAGTAGAATGATGGTGATGTTCAATTTTGGAAATAGGACAACATTTTGGGACAAACTAAAAAGGAAAGTAAGACAGGTAAAATGGGACAGAGGGAGTATAAAATTGACCGGTATTTATTTTTACTAAAACATACCCTTAACCAATGAAGAATAGTGATAGGCAGTTGAGATCAGTTCTCTCTCTCACTCTCCTTTATTTATTTATTTTTTTTTTTTACAAGAGGGGTTGTTCTCATTTGATCCGATATATATATATATATATATATATATATATATATATATATATATATATATATATATATATAGGCTTAGGATCTGGTGCGAAGGAGTTCCTAGGTGAAAAATACGGATAAATTTCAGCCATTGATTCATTTAAGATAAACTCCTGTTTTTTTTTTTTAATCACCACCTACAATCTTCAAAAATGTACATTGGAAGGCACAACAATGTATGCACTGGAAGACAAAAATGTGTACTGGAAGACACAAAGATGTGAAATAATTATTGAAAAGAATAAATTCAATACAGGATCTTCAACACAAATCATAAATGACCACAAATAATAAACTAGAAAACAAGATTAACTCAAATTAGTAATTAGTTATTAAGCTCAACTGCTCTTTTAAAAAAAGATCTGACACCTATATGATCTTAAATAATGTGCACTAGAAGGCACAAAAATGTGCCCTGAAAGACACAATAATATGCACTGGAAGGTAACAACGTGCACTAGAAGTCACAAAGATGTGAAACAATTATTGAAAAGTCTAAATTCAATACAAGATCTTCAATACAAATCATAAACGATCACAAAAAAATAATCAAGCAATACAATATTCAATTCAAATTAGTAATTAGTGATTCATTCAAGATCAACTACTCTTTAAAAAAAGTTGACAGCTAGGATCTTAAAAAATATGCAATGGAAGGCACAACAATTTACATTGAAAGGCAACAATGTGCACTGCAAGGCACAATAATGTGCACTTGAAGGGAGAAACTGCGTGCTCTAGAAGAGACAACAATGTGCATTCGAAGAAGGGAAAAAATGCACCGAAAGATAAAACAAATTAACTTACACAAAATTACCGTAATGCCACCGCATTGTTTTAAATAGCTAAAATTTTTTGGAATACTACTATGCACAAAGAATCAACAGTTGCCTCCACTAAGACTCAAACCCACTCCCATCATCCATGTGGGAGTGTAAATCGAGACACCGAGTGCCACTAGACCACAAGGTTTTTAACAATTAAATCCTATTTTTTCACCTAATTAAGGAAGCTTTTGCACTTGATACGTTCTCTCTCTCTCTCTCTCTCTCTCTCTGGAGAGTTCAGGTAAGAACATGCTCCTAGGTAAAAAATGAGGACATATTAGATCCATCCATTTGGATAGATCAATGATTGAGAGTTGATGAAAAATAAAGGAAAAAGAATGGTAAGTTTTATAAATATTACGGATTTCAAAGTATGTGATAGAGTAAATACGCAAATATGGTAAAAAAATACTCTTTATTAATGTAAAGGTCGGGTACAAGGTAGTTATATCTTAAGGGAGTCTGGTCAACGTGACAGTGGGTCAAAGGTTCCCGAGCTCCTTGACTATTATATATAGAAAACAGCCAAAAGTCTTCCTCGTGAAATTAAATGCGTTATAAATAGGCTGTCAGGGGATAAGTGTCGGGCTACCGACATGGTGGTCGCGGGGCGGGCATGCACAGGCTCACAAGCGGGCTCGGTACCTAAGAGCCAGGTGTCACGAAGTCACATGGTTTAAACTTTAAGGCATATACCGAAGTACTGTGCTCGACCCATTCAGTCCGAGTTCTAATGTCAGGACCTAGAATAGCCCCAGACCGGCTCTTGTGGTTGACCGATAACGTGAGTAGATCAGTTGGTTAAAATAGACCGGGGTATATAGTTTGGTAGATCGGGAAATAATCCCTATCAACTAACCCCCCCCCCACCCGAGCCCAGTCTCCGACGATACTTGGGAAGGAGGAGGCCGAGGTGCCTGTTAGGTCGGACCGCAAAATGCGAACTAAATGCGCGGGGAGGTGATGCCCGGATGACGTACTCGTGACCTTAGGCGCCATGACACGTGTCGCGTGCAAGGAGCTCCTCGGGATCAGTGATAGGGTTTTGGGATCTGAAGCGTCGCGTTCTTCCTGCGCCGCCTATAAATAACAGGGCTCGCACCAGAATTCACTTTACGATTCCCTGCTACTGCAGATCGGAGCATACCGAGGGTGCTCGAGCTTTGCGTCGGCGTAATCTTTGGCCGTCCGAAAAATGCTATACTCGTATGTCTAGGGAGAGATTTTGATGGCCACTTCGTTAAGTGCCCAAGTCTGGGCGGGGCGGCTATGCTCCGTGACGTGGGTTGGCCATTCGCGTGAGATAGAAACCCCAGGTGAGAAGTGAGATAGAATCTCAATCGTAGATCAAAAAAAATTCGTCACCTACGAACTTCAAGAATGTGCACTGGAAGAAGGAAAATTGTGCACTGGAAGAATGGAAAATGTGCATTGGAAGGCAAAAAATGTGCACTGGAGGGACAAAGATGTGAAACAATTATTTAAAAAAAATAAATTTTTAATATAGGATCATCATCACAAATCATAAACGACCATAAATAATAAATAAACAAATAATATTCAACTCAAATTAGTAATTAGTGGTCAAGATTAATTGATCTTTAAAAAAAAATTCGTCATCTACAATTTAAAAAAAAAGGCTCTGGAAGGCACAACAATGTGCACTGTATAGCATAAAAATGTACACTGGATGAAGGAACAATGTGCATTGTATGGCACAACAATGTGCTCTGGTAGAAGGAACAATGTGCACTAGAAGAAGGAACAATGTGCATTGTATGGCATAAAAATGTGCACTAGAAGAAGGGAAAATGTGCACTATTTGGCATAACAATGTACACTGGAAGAATGAACAATGTGCACTGTATGGCATAACAATGTGCACTGGATGAAGGGAAAATGTGCACTGGAAGACAAAAAAAATAACTTACAAAAAATTACAATAATGCCACCGCGTTTTTATTTTTTTTTTTTAAATCTCCAATTTGGACCCTTGATCTGGACTCAATCTAGAGATACAATTTCATCCTATTTTTGGTAAGGCAGCTGTTTCACAGGATCCTTTATATATATATATATATATATATATATATATATATATGTTACAAACCACACCATTCTACATACTAAAATGCATCAAAGGACTGATAAAACACTCTATTCTACACTATAACCAAATGCACCAATTCACTTAAAATTCATTAGTGTACGTAATAAAACATATCATTCTACGTATTAAAATGCACCACAATGTGCCTCATATCAGATTATAAACATACACTATTTACACATATTAGAAAACATATGCTAAAATATGCACCATTATACGTATTAAAATGCACCACAACGTGTGTTAAAATGCACAATTCCATTTATTGAAAATTCTCATCCCAGACTATAAACATGAATTATTACACTTATTAGAAAACATGTGTTAAAATACACCATTCGACGTATTAAAATGCATCTTCTACAACCACACCATTCTACATATTAAAATACACCAGAGGACGGATTAAAACACACCATTCCACAATACAGTTACACATCATTATATGTACGAAAATACACCAACGGATGGATTAAAACATACCATTCACAACAAAGCTAGGGGTGTTAGCGAACAGAGCTTTCGACAAACTACTCGTGTTCGAGCTAGGTAAGTGTTCGTTTATGATCGTTTGTTAAGGTAAACGAACATAAACGAACAAAATTTGGAGCTCGGTTAATAAACGAACAGAGTCTGAACAATGATAAGCTCGTTTGCTAAGTGTTCGCGAACAAGCTCGTTTGTGTTCGTTTAGTAGTGTTCGTGAACAAGCTCATTTGTGTTCGTTTAGTAATGTTCGCGAACAAGATCGTTAAGTGTTTGTTTAATAGTGTTCGTGAACATGTTCACAAACATATATATATATATATATATATATATATATATATATATATATATATATATATATATATATATATATATATATATATATATATATATATATAT